>NC_134690.1:242002109-242602109 GCF_050947455.1 Rhinoderma darwinii
ATTACTGGGTACTTGGACAAAGCATGGTATTTAAACAAGCAGTACAAAAGTCCTTAGTGCCTGTGTAACAGCAAAAAAGAAAAGTACTCTTGGGTGGCAATTATTTCTTCTTCTTGTATGTGCATGAAACATGAAACCATTCTCTTTTTCCGTTATACAGTTTATCAAATCTGTGTGCCACCTGAGGTTTACCAAAGCGATTGAAAACCAGTGAATGGGAAAGTGATGAAAAAGGCATGGGGTTTGCCATTATGATCTGTGTCTGTTGATTAACCTCTCGCTACGTAGTTCCCCTCGCATACTACAAATTCTTACATTTAACAGCAGTAACGTGAAGAAATTGCTTAATTTTACGAGGTTTTTTTTAATCATAGAAAATCTTATTGATCCCATGTGAGATATTTAAGAATTATTTCTAGGTATTTCTAATGAACTTGCTCATCAAAGTGCTTAATATCCTAGAGTAAATGAATAAACGTATGGGAATAACATCAGGAGCTGTTTAGCAGACCTTTTATTATCTAGAAATGTACAATTTCTGTAACAATGGTCTGTGGCAACACAAAAATTATTTTGTTGAACAAACCAAAGCCTGCAAAATTAAAAATTAATGTCCAACTTTTAACTGAACTGTGCAGGATGCGGGTGGATAGTTCTTCAATAAACAGTAGGGAGCATCAATGCTGGGAAGTAACAAGGATGATGGACGGTTGCGGATGAAACCTCTGTTATCGTCTCTGATTTACTGTAGACATTATCCTATCTAAGTCGAGCTTACTAAATCATTTCATTCTCCAGACTAGCGTTGTAGTGTTTAAAGGTTTTGGCCTGGTCAGCGTCAACCAGGTAGACCACAAGCAGGTTTTTTATATAAAAGTACAGGGTTTTCTGTTGGTTGCTTACCCAGGAACCATTCAGTTTCTGGCAATGGTTTTCCAGTTCAGAAGAGCCCACCAGACGCACCCCTTCACCTTCACGCAGCTGACACGTAACACTCTTTACTGCCCAAGATGGTTAGCCTGCTTTATTTAGACTAGGAGCCCCACCTGTACTTCAATTCAGACAGGATAAAATCCTGGAGTGGCCATTTTACTTACACTACAGCCGCTCCCAAATTCCGGACTCTAATATTCATATTTTTTTAACCCTTTCCCGCCGCAGCCATTTTTCAGATTTTCAATATAATTTTTCCTCCCCACCTTCCAAAAGTTATAAAATTTTTATAGCAATAGCAAAAGGATATAAGTCGGCACCGCTGCAATCAATAGTTTTCCAGGCGTTTGGCAGATCACTGCCCAGGCAGTATGTACACTGACACGGTGTGTGTCAAGGGCAATGCTGGCTCATCAAAAAGAGTTCATAAATATCACAATGAATGAAGAAAGAAGTGGAGCCGCACTCACCTAACTCTGATGTTTTCACATGCTTTATTGCTCAATAAGAAGTGGGGGGAGACGGAGATATGCACAAGTTCACAGGCATCAGCTGTTTCACGTAGACACGCTTTCTCAAGCCTTCTACTGGTTGCTGTAGTAGCTACTGACTGTGGCATCTAAGGGATTAAATGGTAGGATCTTCGTTATCGCGTATCCCGGACGTTTCCACTGAATGACGGCTGATGGCGCACAGTTTTTTTTGCCCACGTCACTACTGTAATGTAACTGTAGGTCAAGGTGCATGAAGTTAGTCCTCACCATGATGTACAGTTAAGTTGTGGAGCGGGTAGGGGTTAAGGGGAGGGAATTTCAGGGCTTGTTGTGCTCTGTCCACTCCTCCTTACCTGACCCGAACAGCAGAATGATGGGTATCTGTCTACTCCCACCATGGCCTGCTGCACTTATGAAATGTAAGTCTGCTGCCTTACTGCAAATGTACTGTACCCTAAAGTATATAGAATTAGTGCAGCAACTTAGTATATAGAAAATACTATATACCAAATAGTACATGGAATAATCCTGTATATGCCTCTACTTTGCAATTTACTAGCATATACATATATGCTAGCATTTTATACTGTGTATGTAAAATACTCAGGCAGTTACTATGGCTTCTATAAGTATGCTGTAAAGGATCTGCCAGGCACAGCGGGGTTAACGCCCATAGGTAATCAGTCGGCACCTGAGTCTATGCCTCTGAGACTGACTCCAGCTTCCACCACTCAGGCTGGCAGGCTTAGGAGTGGGAGAGCCTATCGCAGCCTGGCCAGACTCAGCTAGCTCCCGCCCTCTGTCTATTTATACCTGCCTTTCCTGTTCCTCCAGTGCTTGTGATTCTTCTCGTGTGGTTTCCTGGCTCAGCTACAGCTCCTGACTTTTTGATCCTGCTCCATACTGACCCTGGCTTACTGACTACACTTCTGCTCTGCGTTTGGTACCTCATACACTCCTGGTTTGACTCGGCTCGTTCACCTCTCTTGTTGCTCACGGTGTTGCCGTGGGCAACTGCCCCATTTCCCTTAGCTTTGTGTACCCTTGTCTGTTTGTCTCGTGCACTTACTGAGCGTAGGGACCGCCGCCCAGTTGTACCCCGTCGCCTAGGGCGGGTCGTTGCAAGTAGGCAGGGACAGAGTGGCGGGTAGATATGCACTACATATGCCCTAATAACTGGCTATTCTAAAAGATAGACCTAGTGTCCTTCAAAGGACCCTGAAGTCTGCCCTTACCTTAAATTGGCCGCAGCATAGAAGGGGTAAAACGGCACTGCACGCCAACAGTTAAATAGATTTAAAATAATACTAATAATAATAATTTTACTATTCATATATAGATAACATTTACATAAAAAAGCAGAGCAAGCGATGTAAGGCCTCATAGACTTTCTATTGATCCCGTAAACCGCTCGCTCGGCTTTCCGAGGATAGCTATAAGAAACGGAGCAGCACAGCGCTCACCCGAGCGCTTCTGCTGCTTAGTTTAAGCGATCAGTTGGGGGTCTCAGTTCTCGGAACCCCACCGATCAAAACTTCTGACATGTCACTATGACATGTCAAACGTTTTTAAAGGTGTGGTTAACATTTAAATGTAAATACATTACTATACTTATTTTGCACTTATGATGAGATAAAGGATTATTATAATTATTATATCACAGAGCTGTATTTATAATTCTGCTGGTTGCAATTGGAAACAGTCGACTAACTTGTCATCAGAAAGATTCCTAATAGCTTAGTTAAGATTCAGATTACTATACAGTGCGTAAAGAGACAATGCAAATCGCCAGATCAAGCGCTGTGCAGACAGCAAGTAATGCTGGGAGATTTAATCTCTGACCCTGCAGAATTGTAAATGAAGCTCTGAATTATAAGACAAGCTGTATTAACCAATCAGTACAAGTAATGAAATGTTTTATTGACTATTTATATAGATCCATTCTATAAAATGTGTTCAAAGGTGGACATACCCTTTCAATTCCACCGAAAAGTTTATGACATTATTGTTATCTGTTGAAAAAATGGGATGAAATGTCTCCGTTGGCTTATATAATATCATGTTTGAGCTGCGAATGAAAAAAAAAAGCAACTATTGTTGATAGATTGTTTCATTCTAGTGTGCGCAGATTTGACAGTAAATTTAGGTGGATCATCTTTCTTTTAGGTCTGCATCTATCCTATGACTAGACAGGCATGCAATCCATTGTCTAACCTGTAGCATAGACATTGATATTTAGCTGCCATTGTCTTAGTAGATACCCTACAAACAGTATTGGTCGGGACTGGGATTCAATTTCAGGGAAGACCCCATGGCTTGGGTATATTTTAGCGTGCAGAGGCTTGGGTATATTTTAGGAATGCAGAGGCTTGGGCATATTTTAGCGTGCTTTAAGCATAATAATAGAATAGGGGGTGATTTGATTATTAAATTAGAAAGGTTTGGGTAAATGGTGAGTATATAAAGGAAGGGGAGTGGTCCTTCACAGAACAGGTAGTGCAACAGTATGGTCACCCACCTCTTTTTCTTGATTTTTCTTTTTGCTGGGGTATCTGGTTGTCGGTTGTCACTGCAGAATGGAGTCTTTGCAAGAGGCACATTTGATGATAATAAGGTGTCCATCACAGGTATGGGAGTCCTCTAGGTTATACAATATTATCAGTGAATTACTGAGAGCGTGTCCCTAATCAACTTAGGTTTCAGAGGGATAATAATTTTGGGCAGCATCAGCTGGAAAGGAACCCATGAATTTTGTCACGGGTTGGTTGAAGGTGGAGAGGAGGAGGTGGTGCTGATATTGCAAAGATTGAGAACCTTCAAAGACCCCTTTCTCTTATTCATAGTTTTAAGAATATTATTATAATGTTATTTATATATTCGATATTTGGAAATGTTTAATAAAGAAGCTGTCGTGGCCATTTACACCTAAGTCACACAGTTTTCTTTCGAGAAGAAAATATATAGGGAGCTCAAGAAATGTTATTAATGTTATAAGAGCCGAGTACAGTCAGTAAATCACAAGTCATGTTCCTGCCACTTCCATGAAAATGTACATTGTTTGAATATATGATTAATCTTAGTAGTGAATGAAAAATTTAAGCTGCTGTTATGTAACGTTCTTTTTTTAGTTAGAAAAATGTTATAAGTTTAATATGACAGGCAATTGTGGCCTTGCAGTATCCTCCACATAGCAGGAATTATGCTCATTATCTCTTCTTCAATTAGCACATTACTCTGAACATTTCTGGTGTAAGCTTTGGACACTGAGCAGCAAAGGAAATAATTTTCCTCCCTTAGATTAGCCCTAGTTTCAGATCCTAATCAATTATAAAGCCTAAAATGTTCCATTAACACTTTTCAAGGTCTTTATCTGGTGTGTGCTAAGGTTAAACATATGAATTTACCTTAGTTACATTAAGGAGTAGGTTCCCTGCTTAGTATATAAACATTTCAGAGGAATTATAGTGTCTAAGTGCAGTTGCACACGACAGAGTGATACTCGGGCCGTTTTTCACAGCATCCGAGTGGCACCCGATAGTTTTCACTGACCCATTCACTTCAGTGGGTGAATCGAGACCGTGAAAACTGACACAATTCTCCAATCCGTGGAAAGATAGGACATGTCCATAAATGAATAGAGACGTCATGTGCTTTACCTGGGCCAAAGTTCACGGGCAGAGTGCTTGTGATGCTCTGCCTGGGGACTCTGGCATTGGGAAGCTCCTGACATTACTATACATATAGTGTCGTCAGGAGCCGTATACGTTTTTTTTGCGGGATCTCTCAGGATGGAGGCCGGGCTGGAAACAGAAGCACAGAATTCTGGGTAAGTATAAGCTTTTTTTTTTCTCAGTTGCAATTTTTTGGTGGCAGAAGCGCAGCTTTTCCGCCGCAAAAATAGCAACATCTGCTATTTGTTGCAGGTTTCACCTCCCCATTGAATTTAATGGACAAAACCCACAACAGAAAGCAGCGATTCTGCAACATAAATGGACATGCTGCAGATTAAAAAAACTGCACCGCAGGTCAATTTATCAACGGTTTTCTAGCGCATTTTTTACACAGCGTGTGGATGAGATTTGTTCAAATCTCATCCACTCTGCTGCTATTGTATTACGCTGCTGATTTTCCGCGATGAAATCCATTGCTGAAAATTCGTTATGTTTATGCTACATGTGAATTTACCTTTACAGATTTTGCTAAGGATTTGCAGAAAATTAACCCTTTGCATTGTAAAGGGTGAAATGCGTGGCAATTTTGCAACATAATAGTCATGCTGCTGATTTATAAATCAGCAGAATGCCCTAAAGCCCATGCAGATTTTTTTCTGCTGCATGTGAATGGGGTTTTGATAACCCCATTCACATAAATTGTATTGTAATTTGTAGTGGATTTTCAGTGCGCAATTGGCACCAAAAATAGGAGCCAAATCCATAATGTCTGAAGTGACCTTAAGGGGGTTCGGCAGATGAACTAGCAAACGCTCGATCATTTGCAGGTTGTATCGTTTTAAAAAAGCAAAATATTATCGTTGTCAACAGCTCATCTCCCTGTGTAAACAGGGAGATGTGCTGCCGATATGAAAATAACGCATGAGAAGAGTGATCGGAGTGCAGTGCAGCTCAGATCAGATGCAGATCAGACAGTGTTGCTCCGTGTGACAGGAGCAAATGAGTCCCAGAGTTAAAGCTATTTCGGAGGAAGGAACGGAAGGGTCTCTTCCTTTCTCCAAGTAACTAACGCTGGGGCCCTGATAGAAATGTTTACAGTTACTAAGAAGCGGCCAGGCCCCTGACTGCAGTACCAGCTGTACCGCCCTGCGGTGGACCTGCTGGTTGCCATGTAATAAACTCCAAGCACTGATTAGGCAATAATACTTCCATACATTGACTGAATACTACTTTCATATAGTGACTTAATAATACCACCATACAGTGACTGAATTATACCTCCATACATTGACTGAATAATTCTACCATACAGTGACTGAATACCACTATACAGTGACTGAATGCTATCATACAGTAACTGAAAAATACTTCCAGATGGTGACTGCATAATACCACCAAACTTTTGTTGAATAAAAGAAAAAAAAGATATGACCAATATTATCTTTAACACTGTAATTGAATCTAATTGCAATACTTAGAAAAGAGTAACCACATAGTGCAGGGCATCTTCACACTGTAGATTGGACAAGTAAATACGGTACGGATCAGACAGTCAGGGGCGGAATCAATGACTATTAAAATCTGTGACTCACAGGTGTCGCCATCTCTTGACTATTGTAGTCGTTTGGTAACCTCGATTTCTCCATTCAGCCCAGACCTCCATGACGACTGCTTTCAGCTATGACTTGCATCTGCTGAGTTTGTCACACAGTCTTTTTCGGCTCCTTGCTTTTTCAGGACATCTCAACCCCCTTTAGCAACACAAATTCTTAATCCTGTAACTCGCTTTAATAGTGCTATCCTGTCGCTACTGTACTCCAAATACTATTTCTGACCCAAAAACTGTGCCTGTCCTCAGTATTGTCCTGCTGTGCAGCCGAGTACTCCCAAATACTGTACGTGCAGAAAAAATAAAAATGGTGTCATCCTGATAACCTCTCTTCCAATGCGACATTTATCACTATTATTGTGTTTGCTGTGCTGCACAGTTCCCCAAAATAGTGTGCTTATGTAATGACGGGGGTAGGGAAACGGACAAGTGAGCCCTAATCTACCCGCCACTCTGTCCCTGCCTACTTGCAATGACCCGCCCTAGGCGACGGGGTACAACTGGGCGGCGGTCCCTACGCTCAGTAAGTGCACGAGACAAACAGACAAGGGTACACAAAGCTAAGAGAAATGGGGCAGTTGCCCACGGCAACACCGTGAGCAACAAGAGTGGTGAACGAGCCGAGTCAAACCAGGAGTGTACGAGGTACCAAACGCAGAGCAGGAGAGTAGTCAGTAAGCCAGGGTCAGTATGGAGCAGGATAAAATAGTTAGAAGCTGTAGCTGGGCCAGGAAACCACACGAGAAAAATCACAAGCAAAGGAGGAACAGGAAAGGCAGGTATAAATAGACAGAGGGCGGGAGCTAGCTCCGTCTGACCAGGCTGCGATAGGCTCTCCCACTCCTAAGCCTGCCATCCTGAGTGGTGGAAGATGGAGTCAGTCTCAGAGAAATAGACTCAGGTGCAGACTGATTACCTATGGGCGTATACACAGAAGTTGTGCCTGGCAGATCCTTTACAGTACCCCCCCCCCCTTTTATGAGGGGCCACCGGACCCTTTCTAATTGGACCTGGTTTATTGGGGAAACGAAGGTGGAACTTCCTGACCAATACCCCAGCGTGAACATCCCGTGCGGGTATCCAAGTTCTCTCCTCAGGCCCGTATCCTCTCCAATGGACCAGGTACTGGAGGGAGCCTTGGACCATCTTGCTGTCCACAATCTTGGCCACCTCGAATTCCACCCCCTCAGGGGTGAGAACGGGAACAGGAGGTTTCCTCGAGGGAGCCAAGGACGGAGAGCAGCGTTTAAGGAGGGAGGCATGAAACACGTCGTGTATTCTAAAAGATGGGGGCAACTCCAGTCGGAAGGAGACAGGATTGAGGACTTCAATGACCTTATACGGCCCAATAAACGGGGGAGCAAACTTCTTGGACGGGAACTTAAGGCGCAAGTTCCTAGACGATAACCACACCAGATCCCCGACCATAAACAAGGGGTTAGCAGAACGTCTTCTGTCAGCCTGAGTTTTTTGTACGCTCTGGGACGCCTCTAGGTTCTTCTGAACCTGGGCCCAGACTGTGCACAGTTCCCGATGAACGACCTCTACCTCGGGATTGTTGGAACTACCAGGTGAAACGGAGGAGAACCGTGGATTAAACCCAAAATTACAGAAAAAGGGGGAGACCCCTGACGAGTTACTGACCCGGTTATTAAGGGAAAATTCGGCGAAGGGAATGAATGAGACCCAATCATATTGACAGTCAGAGATAAAACACCTTAAATATTGTTCTAGAGATTGATTAGTCCTCTCAGTTTGCCCATTAGTTTCAGGATGGAAGGCAGAGGAGCAGGACAGATCAATCTCCAACTTTTTACAGAAGGTTTATCCAAAACAATGAAACAAATTGTACCCCTCTGTCCGAAACAATATTGACAGGGACCCCATGGAGACACAGGATGTGTTTGACAAACAAGGTAGCTAACGTTTTAGCATTGGGTAGTTTCTTGAGGGGCACAAAGTGGCACATCTTACTGAAGCGGTCTACTACAACCCACACCACCGACTTGCCTTGAGATGGAGGCAAATCGGTGATAAAATAGATGGATATATGGGTCCAAGGTCTCTGGGGAATGGGCAGAGAACGTAGTAAGCCCGCTGGTCGGGACCTGGGAGTCTTGGACCTAGCACAAACCTCACAAGCGGCGACGTAGGCCTTAACGTCGTTAGGCAACCCAGGCCACCAATAGTTTCTGGCAATGAGGTGTTTGGTACCCAGGACACTGGATGACCAGATAGTGCGGAGTCATGATTTTCCCTAAGTACCCTTAGCCGGAATTGCAGGGGAACAAACAGCTTGTCCTCAGGAAGGTTCCCGGGAGCTGAACCTTGATCAGCCGCAATTTCAGAGACGAAATCAGAATCAATAGAATAAATGATTATACCAGGAGGCAAAATACAAGCAGGATCTTCCTCCGAAGGAGGGCTGGCCATGAAGCTACGCGACAGTGCATCGGCCTTAATATTTTTAGACCCAGCCCTATAGGTAACCAAAAAGTTGAATCTGGTAAAAAATAGCGCCCATCGAGCTTGTCTTGGGTTTAGCCTCCGGTCAGATTCTAGGAAAACCAAATTATTGTGGTCGGTAAGGACCGTTACCTGGTGCCTAGCTCCCTCCAGGAAGTGGCGCCACTCTTCAAATGCCCATTTAATGGCTAAGAGTTCGCGGTTGCCAATATCATAGTTACTCTCAGTGGGCGAAAACTTCCTGGAGAAGTAGGCACAGGGACGGAGATGGGTGAGGGACCTGGTACCCTGGGACAAGACAGCCCCCACTCCCACCTCGGATGCGTCAACTTCCACGATAAATGGCTCCATTTGGTTGGGCTGAACCAGCACCGGGCCGAGATAAAGCACTTCTTAAGGACCTCAAAAGCCTGGACAGCCTCAGGAGGCCAGTGGAGGAGATCAGCACCTTTGCGAGTGAGGTCCGTAAGAGGCTTAGCGATGACCGAGAAGTTAGCAATAAATCTCCTGTAATAATTAGCGAACCCCAAGAAACACTGTAACGCCTTCAGGGAGGCAGGTTGGACCCATTTCGCCACAGCCTGGACCTTGGCGGGGTCCATGCGGAATTCATGAGGAGTGAGGATTTGACCCAAAAATTGTATCTCCTGTAACCCAAACACACATTTTTCGGTTTTCGCAAACAGTTTGTTTTCCCGAAGGACCTGGAGCACCTTCCTGACATGCTCAATGTGGGAGGACAAGTCCTTGGAAAACACCAGTATGTTATCAAGGTACACTACAAGAAATACCCCCAGGTAATCTCTTAAAATCTCATTTATGAAATTCTGGAAGACCGCGGGAGCATTACACAACCCAAAGGGCATGACGAGGTATTCGAAATGACCTTCGGGCGTGTTAAACGCAGTCTTCCACTCATCCCCCTCTTTGATGCGTATAAGGTTATACGCCCCCCGTAGATCAAACTTAGAGAACCATTGGGCCCCCTGAACCTGATTAAAGAGATCAGGAATCAAAGGAAGGGGATACTGGTTCCTTACAGTGACCTTATTCAAGTTACGGTAGTCAATGCATGGCCTAAGACCACCATCCTTCTTCCCTACGTAGAAGAAGCCAGCACCTATCGGAGAAGTAGAGGGGCGAATGTAACCCTTGGCCAGGCATTCCTGGATATACTCTCTCATGGCTTCACGTTCGGGACAAGAAAGATTAAATATCCTACCCTTAGGGAGCTTAGCTCCTGGTACCAATTTGATAGCGCAATCGTATTCTCTATGAGGAGGTAACACTTCGGAGGCCTCCTTAGAGAAAACATCATCGAAGTCCTGAACAAACTCAGGTAGCATGTTCACCTCCTCAGGGGGAGAAATAGAATTAACAGAAAAACATGACGTCAAGCATTCATTACCCCATTTGGTAAGCTCCCCAGTATTCCAGTCAAACGTGGGATTATGCAACTGCAACCAGGGAAGGCCTAAAACCAAATCGGACGATAATCCCTGCATCAACAGTACAGAGCACTGCTCCAAATGCATGGAGCCAACAAGGAGTTCAAAAACAGGGGTATGCTGTGTAAAATAACCATTAGCAAGAGGAGTGGAGTCGATACCCACTACCGGGACAGGTTTAGGCAAATCAATCAAAGGCATAGCTAGAGACATAGCAAATTCCACAGACATAATATTAGCAGAAGACCCTGAATCCACGAAGGCACTGCCGGTAGCAGACCTACCACCAAAAGAGAACTGAAAGGGAAGCAAGATTCTATTACGTTTCATATTTACGGGAAATACCTGTGCGCCCAAGTGACCACCCCGATGATCACTTAGGCGCGGAAGTTTTCCGGCTGCTTATTCTTACGCCTAGGACAGGTGTTCACTTGATGCTTGTCATCCCCACAATAGAAGCAGAGACCATTCTTCCTGCGGAACTCTCTACGTTGTCGGGGGGACATGGAGGCCCCGAGTTGCATAGGTATCTCCGAGTCTTCCGTGGAAGAGCGAAGCAACGGGACCTCGAGAGGCATCATGGGGGAGTCAGAGGGGAAAACACAAAAACGTTCAAGTTGTCGTTCCCTGAGAGGTCGGTCAAGTCGTACCACTAAAGCCATAACCTGGTCAAGGGAGTCAGAAGAGGGATAGCTAACTAGCAGGTCTTTCAGAGCGTTCGACAGACCCAACCTAAACTGGCAACTTAAGGCAGGGTCATTCCACCGAGAAGCTACGCACCACTTCCTAAAGTCAGAACAATACTCCTCAACAGGTCTCTCACCCTGACGTAAGGTCACCAGCTGACTCTCGGCAAAGGCAGTCCTGTCAGTCTCGTCATAAATGAGTCCAAGAGCAGAAAAGAAACGATCAACGGAGGAAAGTTCAGGGGCGTCAGGAGCCAAGGAGAAGGCCCACTCTTGGGGCCCTTCCTGGAGCCGGGACATAATTATACCCACCCGCTGGCTCTCAGAACCTGAGGAGTGAGGCTTTAAGCGAAAGTAGAGCCTACAACTCTCCCAAAAGGAGAGAAAAGTCCTCCGGTCCCCTGAGAACCGGTCAGGCAACTTGAGGTGGGGTTCAAGAGGTGAGGTGAGGGGCACTACCATGGTAGCGTCAGGCTGGTTGACCCTCTGAGCCAGGGCCTGGACCTGTAGGGAGAGACCCTGCATTTGCTGGGCCAGGGTCTCAAGGGGGTCCATAGTAGTGTCAGGGACCAGGGTAGACTAGGTATATGGGCTTGTGATTATGTAATGATGGGGGTAGGGAAACGGACAAGTGAGCCCTAATCTACCCGCCACTCTGTCCCTGCCTACTTGCAACGACCCGCCCTAGGCGACGGGGTACAACTGGGCGGCGGTCCCTACGCTCAGTAAGTGCACGAGACAAACAGACAAGGGTACACAAAGCTAAGGGAAATGGGGCAGTTGCCCACGGCAACACCGTGAGCAAAAAGAGTGGTGAACGAGCCGAGTCAAACCAGGAGTGTACGAGGTATCAAACGCAGAGCAGGAGAGTAGTCAGTAAGCCAGGGTCAGTATGGAGCAGGATCAAATAGTTAGAAGCTGTAGCTGGGCCAGGAAACCGCACGAGAAGAATCACAAGCAAAGGAGGAACAGGAAAGGCAGAGGGCGGGAGCTAGCTCCGTCTGACCAGGCTGCGATAGGCTCTCCCACTCCTAAGCCTGCCATCCTGTGTGGTGGAAGATGGAGTCAGTCTCAGAGACATAGACTCAGGTGCAGACTGATTACCTATGGGCGTATACACAGAAGTTGTGCCTGGCAGATCCTTTACAGCTACATAAATAATAGTGTCATAACTATAGCACTCCCAAACATATAAGCGCCATACAGGTAGTGTCTTCCAAAATAGTGTCATACAAATGCTTCCACCCTTACCTTTGCTTAAATTTGGTTAAGGACTCAAATTTTTCATTAAACCATTTCAATAAATTTTTGCAACATATTAACAAAACCCTTGATAGGCTGCAATGGACATCACAGCCACTGGGTGGCCACACATAGCCGTGTATAGCAAAGACATCTCGTGACAGAGTTCATATGTTTTTTGAAATAAATTACTCTGGTTTTTTAAGGGGTTATCCAGGACTTTAAAATTGATGGCCTGTTCTTATGATAGGCCATCAATATCAGATAGGTAGGGGTCTGATTCTTGGCACCCCTGCCGATCAGCTGTTTGAAGGTACCTTCATTCTTTATCAGGCACAGATCTGTAGTTTTAGTATAGTAGCAGCTGTACGTGGTATTACATCTCAGAGCAGCTCAGTCCCAGTTAAGTCAATCGAAACCTTCTCATAACCTACAAGCTGACAAACATATTTCACATTCACCACATCGCAAGTGGGCCTGTGTTCTATCAAATGCCAGGGCTGAAAATCAGTCCTAGTCCGACCCTGACTGAAACCCATGCCATGAAGCTCCCGGCGTACAGTCTTTGTGTGGCTGTTAATGCCAGATGAAGTTTAGACGTCTGCAGCTATTGAGTCAACAGGGCATGACGACTTTTATACACTATGCGCCTCAGCACTCAGCGACCCCGCTCTGTTACTCTCCGTGGTCTGCCAATTGAGAGAGGGAGGGAAAGCTGACATCAGAGACCACAGTCGGACAGGCATCTATAGTGGACTATGTAGGATCCACAGCATATACTAGCTGTCACGATCTAGGGGTATGAGGACACACTAGGCCGCTCCGCCGTACAGGAGTGGCTGCTGGCCAAATCACAGTCTATATAAAGTCTATGCAAAGTCCTTATCACAAGGGTACCTGTGAGAGACCAAACAGTAACAGAGGCTTTGGCACAGATGGAACTTGACGTGGCTGGTAGCGCCAGACGTGGCGTATGATACCAGGAGTGGCAAATGACACCAGACGTGGTGTATAACAGGAGGCGTGGCAGATGACCCCAGATGTGGTGTATAACAGCAGGCGTGGTAGTTGGCACAACATGACTCCAACAATAGATAAGGCTCAGGAACAAACACAGCACGGGATACAGGATACAGGTAGCAGGGCATGGGAACACTGGGAGCGGATACAACTAAGGGACCATTTGCAATACGAACATGGGTAGACAACAACAATGCTCAGGCAAGGAGTGGAAGAGCGGAGCACTTTTTATAGTCCAGGGTGCTCTAGGGATAGATTAGGGAACTTTAACATGTGCGCACTGGCACGAGGGAGCGGGCGCACCCTAACATTCGGTGCAGAGCCAGACGGCCGCGAGTGCTGTCGTCTCCTAAGAGGGAGACACTGGCATGATGACAACGGTCTGTGGTGGCGGCTGTCTCGAGGTAAGGAACGGCCGCAGTCCACAACCACGTCCGTGACAGTACGCCCCTTATGCCCCCTCTTCTTGGTTCCAGAGCGTAAGAGGAATTTCCTTATGAGAAGGGGGCATTAAGGTACTCTCCTGGCTCCCAGGACCTCTCCTCGTGAGCAAACGTTCTCCAGTCCACTTGATAGAAAGTTCTTCCTCCTACTCTCTTGAAGTTCAAACTCTCCTTCACCTCAAAAACATCAGAAGAACCGCTGGGAACCACTGCAGAACTAGGAGACTTACTGTAGCGGTTCAGAACCACAGGCTTGAGGAGGGACACATGGAATGAGTTGGGGATTTTGAAAGTAGAAGGCAGCCTGTTACGTCTGCCCGTCGTTCTGACTTACCCTCCGACCGCCGCGGCCATGGACACGTGAGTTCTCTGCGGCGTCTTCCTCCTGAGAGACGTCGACACTCACTTCCTGGATCTGAGAATGTCTCCCGCTCGGCGCACGCACCCGGCCTTAAAGGGCCAGTGCGCGCACAATTGCAGGAAGTCTGCAATCAGTCCAGAATGCTGCTGGACTATAAAAAGGGCTCTGTCCTCTTGATCATTGCCTGAGCTTTGTTGTGTACCTAAAGTTTGTCTTACAAATGGTCTCCTAGTGTTTTCCAGTTCCCAGTGTTACCCATTCCTGCTGCATGTACCCTGTAACCCGTGCTACCGTGCCGTCTAGATTTGTTGTGTCTTCCACTGCATCTACTGTGTCACATCCCGCCGGGTGCCCGTCTACTGCCGGAGCCTTATCTTCAGCCTGAACCACCGCTACTGTCTACATTGCCTTAGGTACCCTTTCTGGACTATAGACTGTGTACTGTATACCACAAAGAGACAAATAAGAGCCTTTATCGCCAATGTATATATAAAAGTTTAAGTCTTTATTACACAAATACTGTACAAGATTAAAATAACATAGAGACAACTCTAGTATAACAAGCGGAGACCGCACCAAGTATTGTTACTACCTATCATCCAAGGGTAGCTACATGACTAATTAAATAGGTACCTATGGGTAAGCCTGTGTCTTAGCAGTTTTGTCTTGATTCAATCACTATCTACTATGATAGGTATTGCACCCTTTCCTACTCACAACTATTTACTTATGGAGACATTGTTCTCTCTTCCTTCTTACTTCTGAGTAATGGTGTATTACTGATATATTAATTTTGAATCAGATGCTTATTTAAATAATAGTCATGTAGCTACCCTTGGATGATAGGTAGCTACATGACTACATTAGCAATGTTTCCGTCACCATTGATATCAATGGTGATGCAAACAGAAGCTAAGGTTTCCGTTTGACTTTCCGTTGAGGGGTTCCACGACGGAAACCTCCAACGGAACCCCTGAACGGAAAGCCAACGCTGATGTGAACAAGGCCCTGATATATACTTTTTCTACCCCAGAGTCTGCATCAGCTGACGCTATAGCAATGCTAGACTAATAAGGTAAATGCTGGAGGGACGAATACTGGTGACAATACTGGAAAGGCACAAGCAGAGTAAAGAATAAATGAAGCATGGTGGATTGAATAGTGGTTTGTAGTGGGTAATTTTGTAAAGCAACCTCCGCCGTAATATAAATTATTTTATCTTATGGGAAATCAATACTTGCTATTCTCAAAGAAATTGTAGGGTTGGAAACATATGCCAGATCTAACATGCAAATTTGATATGAGCTGGGAGTAGCAGTACTACAGATTAATAGTATTTTTAAGAATTATTTGCAAGCTGGTTGACATATTTATCTGTTGAAAAATGAAGATAGATTGCAAATCTCAATAGAATACGAGGTTTATTTAAATGGGATGTAATTAGTTGAAATCTGTCATTTTTGTAATGATAATTAATTTTAAGGTTAATTTCCTTTGATGCTTAAATCTTACTTAAAACATTTAGAAAAGACATATAATTCGGATGTTACAACCATGAGGCATCGAGTGCTTTTGAGACTCTCTATGTGTCTATTATCACAAGAAAATTAGGTCGGACTTCATGTGGGAATTTTTGTTCATTATTCAATGTAATGGATGGAAGTCAGGAAAAAAATCAGCTGGAATTGGGGAGGTTGACAGCACAAGATTTGCATTTGCTTTGTTCACAGGATTAATTGCAAATGTATCCAACAAAAGAACTGGATTTATACATGAACAAGCTTGACATGGAAAGAAAATTGGATATGGATTGCTGCTTTCGCAACTAATGAAGTTTAATGTTAAAAGAATTCCCCACAGGCTGTGTTGTATTATAACACACAAAAATAATGAAAAGAGGCATACAATCCAGCACTCTTATACTATGGTTAACTGTGGCTGCAAGGGATTTTTAGGGCAATTCTTGCAATAAATTGGACAAACACACAACGTACAGAGAGCGAGACAAATACATTACACTCAAAGAGTGACTTTTTTTCTTTAAGACTCTCGCTACTGTTTAACTAGAAGGATCCAAGAATAGTGAACTAATTAAATGAACAAACCAGTAGCTTTACTTACATCTTTGATGAACAATTCTGATGTCTATCACTTGAAATGTGATCCTGAAATTATTCACCTGAAGAGAAAAAAAGATTCTCTACTTATTTTGCAGCCTTTTATTTTCAATTAGCTAAATACCTCTGAATATTACCCAGTAGAAACAAGTTGATTTTCTGGCATTGCAGTTTTTTATTATCCAATTTATATTTGCAACTGTAGCGTCCATGGTCGCAGACCGTCGGGATTACATACCCCCCGACGGCCCCAGCCATGGATCTGTGAGCGCTGGCCCGCATCTCCCCAGGAGATGCCAACGCTCACTTCCGCTCCGTTCTTCTGGTCCCGTAGGGTGCGCACGCACGCTCGTCACCCTGGACTATAAAAAGGGCTCTGCCCTTTTCTCATTGCCTGAGCTTTGTTGTGTTTACCCTTGTTAGACCTGCAAACGGTCCCTTAGTGTTATCCTGTTCCCAGTGTTCCCGTTCCTGTGCCTTTAGAAAGTTGCAGTAGTTTTGTGCCATCGGTCACGTCTGCTGTGTTACACCATGCCTGGTATCTACTGCCAAGCTCCTATCTGAGCCTAGCCGTCACTACTGTCTGAACTGCTACAGGTACCCTTGTGCTTGAACTATATAGACATTGACTTGGTACACTGTTTGGCCAGCTGCTATCCCGCTACAGCAGTACGACCCAGTGGATCCACATACCCACAGATCGTGACAGTACGCACAGGTCATGGACTCCGCTGGTCAAACCAAGACCGTGACTACATCACAAGTCATGTGGGCGGATATGCTAGACCTCCGGTCATGACAGGTTCAACTCTTCCAGGCAGTGAACATAATTGCACATCGGCTGCATATGCAACCTGCAACCATGGCACCTGCTCCTATTGCTCCTGCTGTTCCTCCTGTTATACCTCCTAGCAGCACCGATTCCCAATTATCTCTGCCACTACCTCCTCGCTAAGACGGAGACGCGAGAACCTGCAGGGGATTTCTGAACCAATGTCAGATCCACTTCAGTCTACATGACAGAGCATTTCCTTCCGATGGCACAAGGATGGCATTCATAGTCTCTCTTCTTACTGGCAATAAGTCTCTCTTCCCTGGCATGGGCGAACCCCATCTGGGAACGTCAGGGACTAGAGATCCGTGACTTACAGTGTTTTCTACAGACCTTCTGCACTGTATTTGAGCAACCTGGACGAGTCTCTTCAGTGGCTGCATCCATGCTGAACCTTCAACAAGGAGACAACTCTGTGGGTAAGTACGTCATTCAATTCCGTACACTGGCGGCAGAGCTGACCTGGAACAACAAAGCCTTGGTGGCTACCTTCTGGCAGGGTTTATCCTATGATATCAAAGACAAACTTGCCGCTCGACATCTGCCTTCTACCCTAGATGACCTCATTTTTCTAGGCACCTGGATTGACATGAGGATCACGGAACGGTCTTAAGAGGCTTGCCGGGCCAGAAGACTTTCTAGGCTGGCTCTTATATTCCAGCAACCATTGCTGCCCTCATCAACGCTTCCAACAGAGGAGCCTATACAAGTAGATCGTCTCAAGCTGTCTGTCCAAGAGAAACAACGCAGACGCACTTCAGGAGAGGTTCCAAGGGCAAGTCAATGGTATGTGACTATTACTCGAAGCTCTTCTCTTCCGCAACTACTCGATTGGGGATCGGGAGTTACTGGCCATTAAATTGGCTCTGGAGGAGTGGAGACATCTTTTAGAGGGCGCAGTTCATACCATCTTGATATTCACGGACCACAATAACCTCACTTATATCCAGACGGCCCAACAACTGAATCCCCGTCAGGACAGATGGTCGCTGTCCTTTGCCCGGTTCCAGTTTGAGCTCCACTACCGTCCGGCTGACAAGAATGTGAGGGCCGATGCCTTGTTCAGGTCGTTCGAGACATAGGACACTATGGAGTCTCCAGAGAATATTATTAATCCGTCCTGCATCATCCCTGTCAACCCACTGCAAGTTAGAGACATTCCTCCGGGGAGGACTTTTGTGCGTCTGGCAGACAGAAGAAGAATCCTCTGCTGGGATCACAGTTCCAAACTGGCAGGTCACGTGGGTGTCCGTAAGACCCGAGACTTGATGGCTCGTCCGATCTGGTGGCCCATGCTGCCCAAAGACATCACGGACTTTGTCTCCTCCTGCACTGTGTGCGCAGAAAATAAAGTTGCCCACTCCAAACCGGCGGGCCTGCTCCAGCTGCTGCCTGTGTCCAATGCCACCTGGAAACGTATTGCTATGGACTTGCCTCCCTCTGCAGGATGCATTGTGGTCTGGGTGCTGGTGGACCAATTTTCGAAGATAGCTCACTTCGTTCCGTTGACCGGTCTACTTTCTGCATCTCGACTGGCCGCCTTCTTCATTCAACACCTCTTTCGCCTGCACGGCTTGCCTAGGCATATTGTGTCTGATCGGGGGGTTCAGTTCACCTCAAAGTTTTGGAGAGCCCTCTGCGGACTCCTCGGTGTAAAGCTGGACTTTTCCTCAGCCTACCATCCACAGTCCAATGGTCAAGTCGAGAGGATCAACCAAATCATGGAGAACTACCTACGACACTTTATCTCCAGGCAGCATGATGACTTGGTGCAGCTGCTTCCTTAAGTTGAGTTCTCCTACAACAACCACACTAGTGAGTCCACCGCTAAGAGTCCATTCTTCATTGTCTATGGCCAACACCCTCGAATACCTCTCCCTGTTTCCACTACGTCCCAGGTGCCTGCAGCTGACTCTGTATTCAGGGACTTTCTACAAATCTGGCAGCAGACCCGATCTTCTATTCTGCTGGCGGTCGACTGCATGAAAAGAAAGGCAGACACAAGAAGACGAGAGCCTCCCCAGTTTCTTCCAGGTACTAAGGTCTGGCTGTCCTCTAGGAATATCCGGCTGAGGGTGCCATCGTACAAGTTTGCTCCTAGGTTCCTTGGACCCTTCGAGACTTGGCAACAAATCAACCCTATCTCCTACAAGCTTTGGCTGCCTCCTACCCTCAAGATCCCCAACTCCTTCCACGACTCCCTGTTGAAGCCTGTGATATTGAACAGCTACTCCAAGACTTCCACTCCTGCAGTGGCTCTTAGCAGTTCATCAGATACTTTGAGGTTAAGGAGATCTTGGACACTAAAAAAAAGTAAGAAGAAGAACCTTTCATTTAGTGGATTGGATGGGGTTTGGTCCGGAAGAGGGGTCCTGGGAGCCAGAAGAGAATCTCAATCCTCCTACCCTCATTAGGAAGTTTCTCTCTCGTTCTGGTCAAAAGAAGAGGGGGCGTAAGAGGGAGGATACTGTAACGTCCTTGGTTGCTAACCACAAACTCCTTCCATCCGGTCGACGCCTTTCTCCAGAGATGTCTGCACATGCGGCCGTCCTGCTCCACAGTGACCACCAGTCCAGACAAGGAGCCAGGTCGCACACAGGTGGGAGATTGAGCTGATTGCTCCCAGAGCACCCTGGACTATAAGGGCTGTGCCCCTCCCTCCAATGCCTGAACCTTGTTGTCGTTATCCTAGTATGTCTATGCAAATGGTCTCCTAAGTGTTTTCCAGTTCCCAGTGTTCCCCGTTCCTGCTACCTGTAACCTGTATCCCGTGCTATTCTGGTCAAGTGGCGTGTTGAGCTGAAGTCGTGCTATGCTGTGTTCCACGCCTGTCCTGCTACATCACGCCTGGGGCTTGCCTGCTGCCTAGTCCCAACCGAGCCTGCCTTGCTACTGTCTGAGCTACCACACAGGTAGCTGGCCAACAGAACACAGGTACACTATACGAACTATAGACTGTGACCTGTGTCTTGTTGGCCAGCTGCCATACCATCAAGGCGGTACAGCCCAGTGGGTCCACGTATCCCTCGTGACAAGGGCCTTCGGTCCATACAGCGTTTTTTGGGATTCGCCAACTTCTACCGGCAGTTTATCCCAAACTTCTCATCATTGACGGCTCCCATCTCTACCCTTACCAAGAAGGGTGTGACCACCAAGGTGTGGACTCCAAAGGCAGAATCTGCATTTAATAGCCTCAAGAATGCCTATACCTCAGCCTCAATCCTCCATCATCCTGACATCTCTTGACAGTTCTCGTTGGAGATGGATGCTTTCTCTGTTGGTGCAGCTGAATTTCTGTTCCAGAGAGGCCTCAAAGGAAAGGCAGTGATATATGGCTATTACTCGAGACTTTTTTCCTTAGCAGAACGCAATTACTCAATTGGGGATCGGGAGTTACAGGCCATTAAATTGGCTCTGGAGGAGTGGAGACATCTGCTAGAGGGCGCAGTCCACCCCATTCTGATATACACCGACCACAAGAACCTTACATATCTACAGTCAGCTCAACGGTTGAACTCCCGTTAAGCCAGGTGGTCACTGTTCTTCGCCCGGTTCCAGTTTGTGCTCCACTACCAGCCTTCGCACAAAAATGTTAGGGCCGATGCCCAGTCCAGGTAATTTGAAACAGACGACACCATGGAGCCTCCGCAAAGTATCACTGACCCATCCTGTATTATTTCTGCTAATCCATTGCAAGTTAGAGAGACTTTTGTGCGGTTGCCAGACAGGAGGAGAATCCTTCGCTGGGGGCACATCTCCAAACTGGCTGGGCACACAGGTGCTCGTAAGACCCCAGCTCTGATTACCCATTATTTCTAGTGGTCCACTCTGCCTAATGATATTGTGGACTTTGTCTCGTCCTGCACTGTGTGTGCTTCCCACAAAGTTGCTCACTCCAAGCCTGCCGCTCTGCTTCAACTTCTGCCTTTGCCCAATGCTCCCTGGCAGCATATAGCAATGGACTTTGTCACTGACCTTCCTTCCTCTGCAGGATGCAATACGGTCTGGGTGGTGGTGGACCAGTTCTCGAAGATGGCTAATTTTAACCCGCTGACAGGCCTACCCTCTGATCCTCGACTGGCAAATCCCTTCATCCAGCACATCTTCTGTTTGCACGGTTTGCCTCTTTATATTATGTCTGATCAAGGGGTTCAGTTCACCTCAAAATTCTGGAGAGCCCTCTGTAAACTCCTAGACGGGAAGTTGGACTTTTCTTCAGCCTATCATCACCAGTCTAATGGCCAAGTCGAGAGGATTAACCAAATCATGGAGAATTATCTTTGCCACTTCATCTCCATGCAGCAAGATGATTGGGTACAGATTCCTCCATGGGCCGAGTGCTCGTACAACAACCACACAAGTGAGTCCACCACCGCCACACAATTCTACATTGTCTACGGCCAACATCCACTAATTCCTCTTGCTGTTCCGGTTATATCCCTGGTACCCGCAGCTGACTCTGCATTTGGAGATTTTCTACAGGTCTGGCAGCAAACCTTGTCCTCTATTCTGCAGGCAGTCAATCGCATGAAGCGAAAAGCAGATGGTAAGAGAAGAGAGCCACCTCTGTATCTTTCAGGTACCAAAGTCTTGCTATCCTCAAGGAATATCCGGCTGAGGGTGCCGTCATACAAGTTTGCTCCCAGGTTCCTCAGACTCTTTGAGATCCTACAGAAAATCAACCCTGTCTCTTACAAGCTTTGGCTGCCTCCTACCCTCAGGATCCCCAACTCCTTTCATGTGTCCCTCCTGAAGCCTGTGGTCCTAAACCGCTACACAAAAACTCCTAGCCCTGCAGTTGCTCCCAGAGGTTCTTCTGATGTATTTGAGGTTAAGGAGATCCTGGACTTCAAAAAAGTAGGAGGAAGAACGTTTTATTTTGTGGATTGACAGGGGTTTGGTCCAGAGGAGAGGTCCTGGGAGCCAGAAGAGAACCTTAATCCTCCTGCCCTCATTAAAAAGTTCCTCTCTCGCTCTGGTCCCAAGAAGAGGTGGCGTAAGAAGGGGAAACTGTAGCGTCCACGGCCGCGGACCATCGGGATTACTCACCCCCCGACGGCCGCAACCATAGATCAGTGAGTGCTGGCCCGCATCTCATCCCCAGGAGACGCCAGCGCCCACTTCCACTCTGTTCTGCTGTGTCCCGTAGGGTACGTGTGCATGCTCGTGCCCGTGTGCATATGAAAATAATCAGAAATGTACCCATCATCACCCTGGACTATAAATAGGGTTCTGCCCTTTTTCTCATTGGCTAAGCGTTGTTGTGTTTACCCGTGTTAGTCTTGCAAATGGTCCCTTAGTATTATCCTGCTCCCAGTGTTCCCGTACCTGCTACCTGTATCCTGTATCCCATGCTACCATTATTCCTGTGCTTTAGAAAGTTGGAGTCGTGTTGTGCCATCAATCACGCCTGCAATGTTACACCACGCCTGGTTTCAGCTACCAAGGTCCCATCTGAGCCTAGCCATTACTACTGTCTGAACTGCTACAGATACCCTTGTGCTTGGACTATATAGACATTGACTTGGTAGACTGTTTGGCCAGCTGCTATCCCGCTAAGACTGTACGGCACAGTGGGTCCACATACCCACAGATCATGACAGCAACACATACATTTAACTGCAAAGGATAGGTTTCTGTTAAAGTCAGTATATAGAGAGATGTCATATTCCATTGTGCAATCGTATAGTGTGTCCATACAATGGAATATTGAGGTATAGTAAGGACAGGTAATGTGTCCTAAAGTTAACATTTTTTACATAGAATATATATCTGTGTTGTATTTTTAAAGTGAATGTCCACCTTTTATCACCATGTCATTTTAACCCCTTAAGGACACGGCCAATTTTAGCCTTGAGGACAGAGCAATTTTTTTTACATTTCCCTCTTTGCATCCCGACGCTCATAACGCTTTTATTTTTTGTACGACGTAGTTGTATGAGACTTTGTTTTTTGCGGGACGAGTTGTACTTTATGTACGTACCATTTTTTGGTACAAATACATTATCGTTTAATTTCTATAAATTTTTAATTTGATTAAAATGCTGAAAAAAAGCAGTTGCGCAGCAGTTTTAATATTTTTTTTTTTCTACACCATACACCGATCATAATAAATAATGGTATAAATTTGTTGTACAGGTTGTTACGGTCGTGGCGATACCAAATATGTCTATATTATTTCATGTTTTGGGACTTATATTTTAAAAAGTTTATTTATTATAAAAAATGTGTATTTCTGTGTATTTTATTTACTTTTTATTTATTTATTTACCATTATTTTTTTTACATTCATTTAACTTTTTTTTTTCATCCCATAAAGGGATTTATCATTTTGATTTTGATTTTGTAACTGTAATGTACTGGCATAGATCTATATGCCAGTACATTAGCCTGTGTACTGATTGTACACAGGCAGTTGTTAGGGCAGACCTCAGTATGCCCTAACAACAGGAAATCTGTTCAGACAGCCCTGGGGTCCTTCACTGGACCCTGGGCTGTCTGGCCATACGAGTTGTGGGCTTTGATCGCGTCACAGTTATTTTCTGTGACGCGATCAATGTGCAGTCCCCTCTCCTTGAACGCCGCGATCAGCTGTCATCGCGGCATTCAAAGGGTTAACAGCGGAGAGAAGATGTTTCTCTCCTCTCCGCTGTCTGAGCGGGGCCGTGGCTGTGTATTACAGCCGTTGCCCCGCTCTCGATCGCGCGCACAGACGCGCGCAGGGACGGCTGTCACACAGGACGAGTATGCTCGTCCTAATGCGCGAAGTGCTCGCCACTCAGGACGAGCATTCTCGTCCTGTGTCGGCAACCAGTTAAAGTCCAACATTTTGTGCTAAATAATTTCTTATACATTTTTACAGCGATCAGAACTTTGTTTTTCTGATAAAGCTCCAAAGTCCCTGCATAGACACAGATTTAAAATATGACAAGCTGGCTGCTTGCAGTCACCACTAGGGGGAGTTTACTCATGCTGTGTTAAGCTTAAGAGCTTACTCATGCATGTGTATAACAGTATGCAGTAAACTTTTAGGCTGGGTTCACACGTGGCGGAATTTCACTTAAATTCCGCCGCGGACACTCCGCAGCGTTAATCCGCAGCGGAGCCGTTTCTGCATTGACTTCCACTTCTATTTAGAAGTGTTCGTTTAGACGATGCGTAACATTCCGCTGCGGAGCATAGGCTGCGGAGCGGAATTTGGTGTCCGCAGCATGCTCTGTCTGTTGCGGAGCAGTGGCGGACTCATGGCGGAATTTCTCCATTGACTTCAATGGAGATTCTAAGTTCCGCAATGAAGTCCGCAGCTGTCATGCACATGTTATGTGTGCTGCGGATGCGTCTTGCTTTTTTGCCATGACATTTCTTCATTCTGGCTGGACCTATGTATTTCTAGGTCTACAGCCAGACTGAGGAAGTCAATGGGGCTCCCGTAATGACGGGAGCGTTGCTAGGAGACGTCTGTAAATAGTCACTGTCCAGGGTGCTGAAAGAGTTAAGCGATCGGCAGTAACTGTTTCTGCACCCGGGACAGTGACTACCGATCCCAATATACAGCAACCTGTAAAAAAATAGAAGTTCCTACTTACCGAGAACTCCCTGCTTCTGTCTCCAGTCCGGCCTCCCAGGATGACGTTTCAGTCTAAGTGACGGCTGCAGCCAATCACAGGCCAAGCACAGGCTGCAGCGGTCACATGGACTGGCGCGTCATCCAGGGAGGTCGGGCTGGATGCCGAAAGAGGGACGCGTCACCAAGACAACGGCCGGTAAGTATGAAATTCGTTTACTTTCACTAGGGAAAGTGCTGTCCCTTCTCTCTATCCTGCACTGATAGGGAGAAGGGAAGCACTTTTCCCGCAGTCCGCAGCAGCTAGTCCGCATCAATTTTCTGCACATTTTGTGCAGATCCGCAGCAGAATCTGCAACGCAGATTCTGTGCGGCATTGATGCGGACAGTTGCGGAGGAAATCCGCCACGTGTGGTCATGCCCTTAAACTCCCTCTAGTGACGGCTGACCTTGACATATTCATAGTAAAACAGGCTATGAATCTACCATACTGTAGACCAGGAGTCCCAAACTCGGCCGGGTAAATGGGCGGCACATAGAAAAAATGTGAAGTTGACCGGCCGCATTACTTTCAAATTTGATACAATACAAAATTATTGTTAATCAATTAGTTATTTGAACTACTATAATAATACTACATTACTATAATAATACTACATTACTATAATAACAATACCACATTACTATAATAATACTACATTACTATAACATTACTACATTACTATAATAATCCTACATTACTATAACATTACTACATTACTATAATAATACTACATTACTAAAACATTACTACATTACTATAACAATACTATATTACTATAATAATAATACTACATTACTTTAAAATTACTACAGTACTATAATAATACTACATTACTATAATACTACATTACTATAATAACACTACATTACTATAACAATACTCCGATACTAGAATAATACTAAATTACTATAATCATACTACAGTACTATAAGAATACTACATTACTATAATAATAATAATAATAATAATAATAATAATAATAATAATAATAATAATACGACATTACTATAAGAATACTACATTACTATAATAATACAGCTAGGTTTAAACTAAATAGAAATTTGCGTGATTACTCCATGTGCTTATTTTAACAATCCAGTTTTCCAGTTTAAGGCTATGTTCACACGGTGTATTTTGCCGAGTTTTTTGACGCAGAAACCGCGTCGCAAAACTCGGCAGAAACGGCCCGAGAACGCCTCCCATTGATTTCAATGGGAGGCGTCGGCGTCTTTTTCCCGCGAGCAGTAAAACTGCCTCGCGGGAAAAAGAAGCGACATACCCTATCTTCGGGCGCTTCCGCCTCCGACCTCCCATTGACTTCAATGGGAGGCAGGAGAAAGCGTATTTCTCGCTGTTTTATGCCCGCGGGCGAAAAACGGCGCGATAATTGCCGCGAAAATCGGCGTGCAGGGAGAGGAATATCTGCCTCAAAGTTCCAAACTGAATTTTGAGGCAGATATTCCTCCCCCAAAATACTCCGTGTGAACATAGCCTTAGTGTTGCTAAATGGAGTTTAAGTGTTGCTAAATGGAGTCTGGCTGCTCAGTTGGCAGCGTTTGGCAGACGCAAGAATGTCAAGATTGGGCAGCCCTTTTTTAGATAGTGCTATAGTGCCACAGTGCCCTTTGTAAATAATACCACAGTGCCCTCTGTAGATATTGCCGCAGTGTCCTCTGTAGATACTGTCACACACTCCTGTAGATAATGCCACAGTGCCTGCTGTAGATAGTGCCACACCCCCTAGACAATGCCACAGTGCCC
The DNA here is from genome assembly GCF_050947455.1 of Rhinoderma darwinii. Taxonomy (NCBI): domain Eukaryota; kingdom Metazoa; phylum Chordata; class Amphibia; order Anura; family Rhinodermatidae; genus Rhinoderma; species Rhinoderma darwinii. Next base: position 242,028,800 of record NC_134690.1, read on the forward strand.
TCTGTAGATAATGCCACAGTGCCTGCTGTAGATAGTGCCACAGTGCCCTCTGTAGAGGGTGCCACAGTGCCCTCTGTGGATGGTGCCACAGTGCCCTCTGTAGATAATGCCACAGTGCCCTCTGTAGATAATGCCACAGTGCCCTCTGTAGATAGTGCCACAGTGCCCTCTGTAGATAGTGTCACACACCCCTGTAGATCATGCTACAGTGCCCTCTGTAGATAAAGCCATAGTGGCCTCTGTAGATAGTGCCACAGTGCACCTTGTAGAGGGTGCCACAGTGCCCTCTGTGGATGGTGCCACAGTGCCCTCTGTAGATAATGCCACAGTGCCCTCTGTAGATAATGCCACAGTGCCCTCTGTAGATAGTGCCACAGTGCCCTCTGTAGATAGTGTCACACACCCCTGTAGATCATGCTACAGTGCCCTCTGTAGATAATGCCACAGTGGCCTCTGTAGATAGTGCCACAGTGCCCCCTGTAGAGGGTGCCACAGTGCCCTCTGTGGATGGTGCCACAGTGCCCTCTGTAGATAATGCCACAGTGCCCTCTGTAGATAATGCCACAGTGCACTCTGTAGATAGTGCCACAGTGCCCTCTGTAGATAATTTCAGTGCCCTCTGTAGATAGTGCCACAGTGCTCTCTGTAGATTGTGCCACACACACCCCATTGAACATAGTGCTACACACCCCCCCCCCCCTGTAGATAGTGCCAAACCCCCTGTAAATAGTTCCACACACACCCCTATAGATAGTGCCCCACACACAGACAATGCCACAGTGCCCTCTGTAGATAATGCCACAGTGCCCTCTGTAGATAATGCCACAGTGCCCGCTGTAGATAGTGCCACAGTGCCCTCTGTAGAGGGTGTCACAGTGCCCTCTGTAGATAATGTCACAGTGCCCTCTGTAGATAGTGCCACAGTACCCTCTGTAGATAGTTCCACACACAGCCCTATAAAAAGTCCCACACACATACACACCCCTATAGATAGTGGCACACACACACACACACACACACACACACACACACAAACACCCTATAAATCAGGGGTCTCAAATTCGGCCAGGTAAGTTAATCAATTAGTTATTTGAACTACTATAATAATACTACATTACTATAACACTACAATTACTATAATAATACGACATTACTATAACATTACTACATTGCTATAATACTATATTACTATAACAATACTACATTACTATAATACTACATTACTATAATAATATGACATTACTATAACATTACTACATTACCATAACTACTACATTACTATAGCAATGCTACATTACTATAATAATACTACATTACTATAATAATGCGACATTACTATTATAATAATAATACTACATTACTATAATACTACATTACTATAACAATACTACATTACTATAACAATACTACATTATTATAATAATACTACATTACTATAACAATACTATAATAATAATAATAATAATACATTACTATAATACTACATTACTATAATACTACATTACTATAACAATACTACATTACTATAACAATACTACATTATTATAATAATACTACATTACTATAACAATACTATAATAATACATTACTATAATACTACATTACTATAACAATACTATATTACTATATACTATTACTATATAATACTATATTACTATAATAATAATACTACATTACTTTAATGTTATTGCCTGTTATTTTGGCTTCAAGGGCCCATTTTTAAAGATTTATCTAAATAAACTTATTTTAATCGTTCAGCTCAGGCAGTAATATTTACATTACTATAATACTACATTACTATAACAATACTACATTACTATAACAATACTATAATAATAATAATACATTACTATAATACTACATTACTATAATACTACATTACTATAACAATACTACATTACTATAACAATACTACATTATTATAATAATACTACATTACTATAACAATACTATAATAATAATACATTACTATAATACTACATTACTATAATACTACATTACTATAACAATACTACATTACTATAACAATACTACATTATTATAATAATACTACATTACTATAACAATACTATAATAATAATAATAATACATTACTATAATACTACATTACTATAATACTACATTACTATAACAATACTACATTATTATAATAATACTACATTATTATAACAATACTATAATAATACATTACTATAATACTACATTACTATAACAATACTATATTACTATAATAATACTACATTACTAAAACATTACTACATTACTATAACAATACTATATTACTATAATAATAATACTACATTACTTAAAAATTACTACAGTACTATAATAATACTACATTACTATAATACTACATTACTATAATAACACTACATTACTATAACAATACTCCGATACTAGAATAATACTAAATTACTATAATCATACTACAGTACTATAAGAATACTACATTACTATAATAATAATAATAATAATAATACGACATTACTATAAGAATACTACATTACTATAATAATACCGCTAGGTTTAAACTAAATAGAAATTTGCGTGATTACTCCACGTGCTTATTTTAACAATCCAGTTTTCCAGTTTAAGTGTTGCTAAATGGAGTTTAAGTGTTGCTAAATGGAGTCTGGCTGCTCAGTTGGCAGCGTTTGGCAGACGCAAGAATGTCAAGATTGGGCAGCCCTTTTTTAGATAGTGCCATAGTGCCACAGTGCCCTTTGTAAATAATACCACAGTGCCCTCTGTATATATTGCCGCAGTGCCCTCTGTTGATACTGTCATACACTCCTGTAGATCATGCTACAGTGCCCTCTGTAGATTGTGCCACACCCCCTAGACAATGCCACAGTGCCCTCTGTAGATAATGCCACAGTGCCTGCTGTAGATAGTGCCACAGTGCCCTCTGTAGAGGGTGCCACAGTGCCCTCTGTGGATGGTGCCACAGTGCCCTCTGTAGATAATGCCACAGTGCCCTCTGTAGATAATGCCACAGTGCCCGCTGTAGATAGTGCCACAGTGCCCTCTGTAGAGGGTGCCACAGTGCCCTCTGTGGATGGTGCCACAGTGCCCTCTGTAGATAATGCCACAGTGCCCTCTGTAGATAATGCCACAGTGCCCTCTGTAGATAGTGCCACAGTGCCCTCTGTAGATAGTGTCACACACCCCTGTAGATCATGCTACAGTGCCCTCTATGCCACAGTGGCCTCTGTAGATAGTGCCACAGTGCCCCCTGTAGAGGGTGCCACAGTGCCCTCTGTGGACGGTGCCCTCCAATGCTATTGGGGGATTCTAGAGGCTGATCCGGATATTGGAAAGCTGGTGGTACATTCTCCCCTTATTACGTTCAGGAGGGGTAGGAATGTCAAGGATCATGTGGTACATAGCCATATGAGTAGACAGGACTCTTCCACTACGTGGCTTAATAGTAACCTCAAAGGGACATATAGATGTGGATCGGGTAAGGCGTGTGCCTCTATTCAATGTGGCACGACTTTCAAGAGCATGAGTACTGGAAGAACTTTTGAGAACAGGACCTATATCAATTGTCGAACAAAGGGCATTGTGTATATGATTACCTGTATATGCGAAAAACAATATATTGGCAAAACCATTAGAGAGTTCAGGAGGAGGATCCGGGATCATATAGGGGATTGCAGAAGGAAGGAGGATACCCCGATATCTCATCACATATGGGAATTTCATAATGGGGATAGTTCCTCTCTCAGATTCCAAGGCATTGAATATGTGAGACCTACTATGAGAGGAGGTGATATGAATAAAATTATCCTTCAAAAGGAAGCGCAGTGGATTTTTCGACTGCGCACCATTGCTCCCCTGGGCCTGAACGAACAAATTTCATATGCCTGTTTCCTATGACACCGCTGTGTCATCCAGAACTTTAACATCTAGAAACCTATGTACCCTTGAACTACAAGTTGGTTTTGAGGCTAATCTAAGTCCCTGATAGGAACTACTTGTATAGGTATAATATTGAAAGGATACGTGCTTGATGTCCTATAATCCTTGAAAGTAATGGTAGCTGTCTAATAACTTCTCACTATAGATGTGTACCACTCTGATAGAGTAACGAGTACAGTCTAGAAGGTGTGAGGTATTGATGACAGCATTGAATGATGTGAAGGTCTACATCTAATCCATAGTTAGTAGATGTCTTTGGAATTTTAACATCTTTATATCGACGAGGAGCAGCGTTACATGCTTGAAACCTGCCCATGGATATGTATGCACCCGGCTGGTCGTCATAACAACGAGACGCAACATTGATGTCATTCAGACGATCTAATGCCGTGCACTTGGTGAACTCTGCGTTCTGGCAATAGCGGGGATTTGTGCTGGATTTTCGGCACATTGTCCTCTGCACGGGGCATAGCTCCCACTTTGAGTATATCATTCCCCATTTGAGTACTAGATCCGCTTCTCGGATCTCCAGCGTTACTAGGGACGCTAGTCGTCCTACCTATACCCTATTGGCTGCCGATAAAGGGAGGCGTGCCACAGTCCTGACAGGTCCAGAGTGACGTGTCGGATGTGGATTGGTGGCACGCCGGGGGCATGTCAGTATGGGGGGAGGGCCCTAGCTGTTTAAAAGACCGGCACCTCGCCGGCTCGTGTGCAACCATTATATCTTGATCGTGCACGAGCCGGGAGGTTCATTAATGCACACAACCGTGCGATCCGGCATCCATATTAAAGATTATCGTTTAACACTAATAATCCCTGATGATGTTCCACCAGTAACGGTGGTTCTGAAACGCGTAGGATTAACGATATAGCATTACAACTAACAATTTAACATTTAGTGAATACTGGTCAGTGATCTTGCAACAGGGGGCTTGCTACCGAACATTGGAGGTCTTGACACTATTGCTGACCACATCACTATACGTGGCTTTAAGAGCCGGACTAGCGCAACATAGCGCAAGGTGTAGCGTGGTACGGCGCTATTACTAATCAATCATTAGGATTCAGCTTATATATAATAATAGGAGAGACTGGTCTGTGGGTAGTTAGTATCCTTTGCCTCTTAGGCTAGGTCTCTGCTGCTGACCATATGATTGAGCCTGTTATTTTGGCTTCAAGGGCCCATTTTTAAAGATTTATCTAAATAAACTTATTTTAATCGTTCAGCTCAGGCAGTAATATTTACATTACTATAATACTACATTACTATAACAATACTACATTACTATAACAATACTATAATAATAATAATAATAATACATTACTATAATACTACATTACTATAATACTACATTACTATAACAATACTACATTACTATAACAATACTACATTATTATAATAATACTACATTACTATAACAATACTATAATAATAATAATACATTACTATAATACTACATTACTATAATACTACATTACTATAACAATACTATGTTACTATAACAATACTACATTATTATAATAATACTACATTACTATAACAATACTATAATAATAATAATACATTACTATAATACTACATTACTATAACAATACTACATTACTATAACAATACTATAATAATAATAATACATTACTATAATACTACATTACTATAACAATACTACATTACTATAACAATACTACATTATTATAATAATACTACATTATTATAACAATACTATAATAATACATTACTATAATACTACATTACTATAACAATACTATATTACTATAATAATACTACATTACTAAAACATTACTACATTACTATAACAATACTATATTACTATAATAATAATACTACATTACTTAAAAATTACTACAGTACTATAATAATACTACATTACTATAATACTACATTACTATAATAACACTACATTACTATAACAATACTCCGATACTAGAATAATACTAAATTACTATAATCATACTACAGTACTATAAGAATACTACATTACTATAATAATAATAATAATAATAATACGACATTACTATACGAATACTACATTACTATAATAATACCGCTAGGTTTAAACTAAATAGAAATTTGCGTGATTACTCCACGTGCTTATTTTAACAATCCAGTTTTCCAGTTTAAGTGTTGCTAAATGGAGTTTAAGTGTTGCTAAATGGAGTCTGGCTGCTCAGTTGGCAGCGTTTGGCAGACGCAAGAATGTCAAGATTGGGCAGCCCTTTTTTAGATAGTGCCATAGTGCCACAGTGCCCTTTGTAAATAATACCACAGTGCCCTCTGTAGATATTGCCGCAGTGCCCTCTGTAGATACTGTCACACACTCCTGTAGATCATGCTACAGTGCCCTCTGTAGATAGTGCCACACCCCTAGACAATGCCACAGTGCCCTCTGTAGATAATGCCACAGTGCCCTCTGTAGATAATGCCACAGTGCCCGCTGTAGATAGTGCCACAGTGCCCTCTGTAGAGGGTGCCACAGTGCCCTCTGTGGATGGTGCCACAGTGCCCTCTGTAGATAATGCCACAGTGCCCTCTGTAGATAATGCCACAGTGCCCTCTGTAGATAGTGCCACAGTGCCCTCTGTAGATAGTGTCACACACCCCTGTAGATCATGCTACAGTGCCCTCTATGCCACAGTGGCCTCTGTAGATAGTGCCACAGTGTCCCCTGTAGAGGGTGCCACAGTGCCCTCTGTGGATGGTGCCACGGTGCCCTCTGTAGATAATGCCACAGTGCCCTCTGTAGATAATGCCACAGTGCCCTCTGTAGATAGTGCCACAGTGCCCTCTGTAGATAGTGTCACAGTGCCCTCTGTAGATAGTGCCACAGTGTCCTCTGTAGATAATGACACAGTGCCCTCTGTAGATAGTGCCACAGTACCCTCTGTAGATAGTGCCACACACATACCCTTGAACATTGTGCGACACACACCCCCCCCCCTGTAGATAGTGTCACACCCCCTGTAAATAGTTCCACACACAGCCCTATAAAAAGTGCCACACACGCCCCTATAGATAGTGGCACACACACACACACACACACACACACACACACACACACCCTATAAATCAGGGGTCTCAAATTCGGCCAGGTAAGTTAATCAATTAGTTATTTGAACTACTATAATAATACTACATTACTATAACACTACAATTACTATAATAATACGACATTACTATAACATTACTACATTGCTATAATACTATATTACTATAACAATACTACATTACTATAATACTACATTACTATAATAATATGACATTACTATAACATTACTACATTAAAATAACTACTACATTACTATAGCAATGCTACATTACTATAATAATACTACATTACTATAATAATGCGACATTACTATTATAATAATAATACTACATTACTATAATACTACATTACTATAACAATACTATATTACTATATACTATTACTATATAATACTATATTACTATAATAATAATACTACATTACTATACTATTACTATAACAATACTACATTATTATAATAATACTACAATACTATAACAATACTATAATAATAATACATTACTATAATACTACATTACTATAACAATACTACATTACTATAACAATACTACATTATTATAATAATACTACATTACTATAACAATACTATAATAATAATAATAATAATAATAATAATACATTACTATAATACTACATTACTATAATACTACATTACTATAACAATACTACATTACTATAACAATACTACATTATTATAATAATACTACATTACTATAACAATACTATAATAATAATAATACATTACTATAATACTACATTACTATAACACTGCATTGCTATAACAATACTACATTACCATAACAATACTACACTACTATAATAACACTACTATATTACTATTCTAATACTACATTGCTATAATAATACTACATTACTATAATAATACCACATTACTATAACAATACCACATTACTATAATAACACTACTACATTACTATTCTAATACTACATTGCTATAATAATACTACATTACTATAATCCTACATTACTCTAATAATATTACATTACTATAAGAATACTACATTACTATAATAATACTGCATTACTATAATAATACTACATTACTATAATAATAGCGCTAGGTTTAAACTTAACGGAAATTTGCGAGATTTCTCCACGTGCTTATTTCAACAATCCAGTTTTACAGTTTAAGTGTCGCTAAATGCAGTCCGGCAGCTCAGTTGGCAGCGTTTGGCAGACACACAAATGTCAAAATGAGGCAGTCCCTTTTTAGATCGTACCACAGAGCCCTTTATAGATACTGCCACAGTGCCCTCTGTAGATACTGCCACAGTGCTCTCTGTAGATACTGCCAGTGCCATCTGTAGATAATGAGGAACGGAGTCAAGTGCATAGGATCTAGATCCTATGCACTTGACTCCGTTCCTGATCCTTTTCAGCCTTGGCGCCGATACCCGTAATTACACTGCATTTTTTCTCTTCACCTTCTGACTTTCACCTTGTCCCAGGTACTAAGGATTTAGCACCAAGGGACTGCAGTGGGTGGCAGCTGGCTATCTACACTTCACTACCTCATAATAGTCTCGGAGGAGCGCCGCCATCCCCTCACCTTTTTGCTGTACTAACTCTATAGATAATGCCACAGTGGCCTCTGTAGATAATTCCACAGTGCCTTCTGTAGATTCTGCCACACACCCACCCATAGATAATGCCACAGTGCCCTCTGTAGATAATGCCACAGTGCCCTCTGTAGATAATGCCACAGTGCCCTCTGTAGATAGTGCCATAGTGCCCTCTGTATATAGTGTCATAGTGCCCTCTGTAGATAGTGCCACAGTGCCCTCTGTAGATAATTTCAGTGCCCTCTGTAGATAGTGCCACAGTGCTCTCTGTAGATTGTGCCACACACACCCCATTGAACATAGTGCTACACCTCCCCCCCCTGTAGATAGTGCCAAACCCCCTGTAAATAGTTCCACACACACACACCTATAGATAGTGCCCCACACACACACACACACACACACCCCTATAGCACGCACACACACACCCTATAAATCAGGGGTCTCAAACTCGGTCAGGTAAGTTAATCAATTAGTTATTTTAACTACTATAATAATACTACATTACTATAACACTACATTACTATAATAATACGACATTACTATAACATTACTACATTGCTATAATACCACATTACTATAACAATACTACATTACTATAATACTACATTACTATAATAATACGACATTACTATAACATTACTACATTACTATAATAATACTACATAACTATAACATTACTACATTACTATAACAATACTACATTACTATTATAATGCTACATTACTATAATAATATGACATTACTATTATAATAATAATACTACATTACTTTAATACTACATTACTATAACAATACTATATTACTATAATACTACATTACTATAATAATGCTACATTACTATAACAATGCATTACTATAACAATACTACATTACTATAGCAATACTACATTATTATTATTATTATTATTATAATAATACTACATTACTATAACAATACTATAATAATACTACATTACTATAATGGAATATGACTACAGGGGGACAGTGATTACAGGGGCTCCTCCTGGACCAGAATCCCCGGCCAGAGCGTTGCCAACACTCTCTCGGCTGGGGATTTCTCTCCTGGAGGAGCTCCTGACGTCACTGTCCATATATGGACGGTGACGTCACAGGCCATCTCTAGGAGCAGAATACCCGGCCAGAGCTTCGGCAATGCTCTAGCCGGGTTTTCCTCTCCTGGAGAAGCCCCTAATATATGTACAGTGATGTCAGGGGCTCCTGCAGGGGAGGAGTCCCCAGCCAGAGCGTAGGCAATGCTCTGGCTGGGGATTCCACTCCTAGAGGGAGCCCCAATGGAGCTATATACAGGGAGGGTGTAGTGCTGTCGAGAGAGTGGTGTGTGTGGGGCGCTATCTACAGGAGGAGGTAGCACTATCTACAGGGGGCTCTGTGGTGTTCTATCTACAGGGGTTGGTACTTTCTACAGGAGGATGTGTGCGGCACTATTTACAGGTGTGTGTGTGGCGCTTCTCCTTCAGCCTGCTCTTTGCTATCCCGAGGATGTCTCGAGAACTTCGGTGCCCTGTGAGCTGCAGATGACCGCCTCAGGAGTTTGTCTTAATAGCCATTCTTATAGGATAGCTATTAGGGCCTCACCATGGGCTGTTGCTATAAAACTGCCAGTCCGCAGATGGTGGGGTGACAAATGAAGCCCTCCTCTTTGTAGATGCCAATACAAATATTCATTGCGGCATCAAAGGGGTTAAGAAGCAAACCCGCGCTCACACCTCCCCTCCTGTTACTAATCTCATATCTGCTGTGCCCGCAAGATCACTATAATACTGTAATAGAATGTCACCGTTACAACATGAAATTTCTTCCCTACTAGATATTCCACGATCAACTGAGAGTAAGTGGAAGCATTTAGGAACCACAGCAACTCAGCCACAAAGTAGCAGACCACATAAAGTTACAGAGTGGGGTGGATGAGTGTTAAGGCGCATAAAGCAAGGTTCATAAAGGAATGGTTGGGTGAATTTGGTGTGGAAGAACTTGACTGGCCCGCCTGGTCCTCTTGTCCAACATCAGTGTCTGACTTCACTGTTACAATTAGTAGCAGGACTGCTAGTTTATGTATTGTGGTCTAATAGGTATCCTGGGATCGGAAATTCCCCATGTTTGTTTGCCTTTCCTATGCGTTTGGTGTACTGCCAAGTTGTTGTCTTACTCTGCTGTGGAATAGTATTCAGATAGGGTCAGTGAGTGCTCTTAATTCCTGTCAACTGTCTATTCATCTATTAACGGTTTGCATACTGTTCAATTGCTATCCACTCGATATGTGCATCATCTCCATCTTCTGCTACCTTCAGTGTTCGGTCCCACTCATCCACTGGTGAGTTACTTGTGCTCTTTGTGTTCTGTCAGTGTTGATGTGTGATTCACCCATGTGATAGCAATTGTCTGGTGTTGCGGTCTAGAGCATCACCAGTGGCGTAACACCTACAAATGCTCTTCTGGATGAATGGGCAAATATTCCCACAGACACACTACAAAATCTTGTAGAAAGCCTTCCAAAAAGAGTGGAAGCTTTTTAGCAGCAAGGAGGGAGGGGGGGGGGGGGGGCTCCATATTAATGCCTATAGATTTAGAACAGGATGTCATAAAAGCTCCTGTAGATGTAATGTGTTGGTGCCCCAATAGTTTTGTCCATACAGTGTATCATTTTCTAGAAAGCATATCTTAGACTATCTCACAGGGATGTCTTCAGACAGATTGACAGTTCTCATGTCTCATGAAGGAGCATATTATTGATCACAGTATTTACCCTGGAAGAACATGAGGAGCTGACCCAGGAGCGTGATCAGAATCCTCATTAGTAGCAGACAGAATTGTCAGATAAGGGACAAAGTGCAATGCTCCTGAGTATGGGGGGGGGGACTTCATAGTGGGTAGTGTCCACCTCTTCTGGAAATTAGCTCTGGAAAAACTGAGCAATGGAGCCTGCAAAGGGGGGAAAACTGCTAAAAAAAAAAACATCACATACAGCGCATTCGGAAAGTCTTCAGACCCTTTCACTTTTTTCTCATTTTGTTATGTTTAGGCCTTGTGATAAAATTAAAAAAAGTCACGTTTCTCACCATCATTCTGCACTCAATACCCCATAAGGACAAAGTAAAACAGAATTTTAGAAATGTTTGCAAATTTATTTAAAATTAAAATCTCAAATTTCTCATGGACATTAGTATTCAGACCCTTTGCTATGACACTTAACATTTAGCTCTGGGGGCCTCCCATTAATCTAGATCATCTTTGAAATGTTTCTACACCTTAATTGGTGTCCACCTGAGGTAAATTCATTTGATTGGACATGATTTGGAAATACACACCCATGTCTATATAAGGTCTCACAGCTGACAATCCATATCAGAGTAAAAACCAAGCCATGAGGAGGAAATAACTGCCTGTAGAGCTCAGAGATACAATTGTGTGGAGGTACAGATCTGCAGAAGGGTACAAAAAAAATTCTGCTGCACTAAAAGTTCCCAAGAGCACAGTGGCCTCCATAATTCTTAAATGGAAGAAGTTTGGAACAACCAGGACTCTTCCTAGAGCTGGCCGCCCTACAAAATTAAGAAATTGGGGGAGAAGAGCCTTGGTTAGAGAGGTGACCAAGAATCCAATGGTCACTCTGGCTGAGCTCCATTGATCCTGTGTGCAGATGGGAGAAACTTCCAGAAGGTCAACTATCACTGCAGCACTCCACCAATCTGGGCTTTATGGCAGAGTGGCCAGCAAGACACATGAAAGCCGGCTGGAGTTTGGAAAAAAGCACCTAAAGGACTCTGACTGTGAGAAACAAGATTCTGTTGTCTGATGAAACCAAAATTTAACTTTTTGGCCTTAAGTCAAAGCGTCATGTCTGGAGGAAACCAGACACTGCTTATCACCTGCCCAATACCATCCCTTCAGTGAAGCATGGTGGTGGCAGCATCATGCTGTTGGGGTGTATTTCAGCGGCTGGGACAGGGAGACTGGTCAGGGTTGAGGGAAAGATGAATGGAGCAAAGTACAGAAATAATCTTAATGAAAACCAGATCCAAAGTGCTCTGAACCTCAGACTGGGCCCACGATCCAACAAGACAATGACCCTAAGCACGCAGCCAAGACAACACAGGAGTGGCTTAGGGACAACTCTGTGAATGTCCTTGAGTGGCCCTTCCAGGGCCCTGACTTGAACCCATTAGAACATCTCCGGAGAGACCTGAAAATGGCTGTCTACCATCCAACCTGACAGAGCTTGAGAGGATTTTCCAAGTAGAATGTCAAAAAATCTCCAAATCCAGGTGTTTCAACCTTGTGGCATCATACTCAAGAAGACTGGAGGCTGTTATCACTGCGAAAGGGCTTCAACTAAGCACTGAGTAAAGGGCCTGAATACTTATGTCAATGCAATATTTTCATTTTTCCTTTTCAATAAATTAGCAAAGATTAGTTACATTCTTTTTCCACTTTGTCACTATGGGGTATTGAGTGCAGAATGATGGGGAAAATCTTGAGTTTTATTTTAGCACAAGGCCTCAACATAATAAAATATGAAAAACTTGAAAGGGTCTGAAGACTTTCTGAATGCATTGTATGTAGGTGATATTGTGGCGAGAAATATTGTTATTATTCAAGTATACACTCTATTTCTAAAAAAAAAAATACCTGTAGTGATATGTAAGCCTTAATGTAACTCAGGAGTCATTTCATTATATTTAATGTAGCTCAGTGGCTATTGCATATAATATTTGACCTGTGCTTTTATTTCTCCTCATTAGTGTTTTAGCCATTAAAGGGTTTTTCCAACTTCCAAACGTTTTCCTCCAAACTCCCCCTAGCTTAATAAACTTTCATATGTATGGTCCCTGTATGGTCCCTGGTTTCCACAGGTTGCTCCTCTATTCTGCCATCCCCTCCCACTCCCCATCCCGTGGACAGTTTTTTGTTGTTGATTTTTCAATAGGCTGAAACAGGCGCAGCCTGCAGAACTAGTCACATGGCACACATTGTAATGTAAGAAAATACATTACCCATGAGCGACGGGTTACGTTTTATGGGTTGCCGTGCTGTGAGTCAGGCAGAGTTAATTGTAGCCACAGAGGAATGATTAAGGGACAATAGAAGATGGAGCTGGGATGAGGTCCAGCAGCGCTATCAGGGTATATTCAGGGTATGTCCAAACTTTTATTGCCATGACTCAAGGACAGCTCATACTTTGGGAAGCAGTGGTGAGGGCTCCACTGAGCATGCCCGCCCTGTACTTACAGAATAGAACTACTGCGCAGACGCGATGTTTTAAATCTCCGATGGCTTACATTGAGAGAAGAGAAGGCATCTGCGCATCCTGATGGAAATGAACTACACCAGGATGTAGCCAGTGGCAATTGGATCACAACACTGGTAGGATTTGGGGTACTTAGGGCAAGGATTTATTTTGAACACTGCAATTTCACAAATTTATGTAATTTACAATTATTAATCCTATTTAAACATGCTATTTATTAAGACATATTCTTCATTGTGGGAATACCGCTTTAAATAGGAATGTCGGCATTTCTGATCCAAGGACAGTGTTTAATAGTGATTCATCACTCTTGTAGTTTTTCTCTCATTCTGCAGCATGAATCATTTCTGTACGTTTAGGTAATTAGTAACTCTTACTGATTATTACCGGCCTGTCATATCGCCCTGGAAGTTCTTTTGTGGTTGATGGAAGCGTTCTGCCTGAGGTCAAAATGATAATGGAAGTTTTTTTTTTGGTTTTTTTTGCAGTTGATTTTATAGGTGGCTTTGACTCCTATGGCTACCAGGGTCCTCAGAAGACATCTCACTTACAGCTACAGCCCATGTATATGTAAGTATTTCATTTCCGCACATCCTGGGAGTGACAGTTATTAAAAGGCTATTTCTACTAAAGGATAGAAAATACAAATTAAACACATTCACATTCCTCTATTCTGACCCCAGGCTACACTTTTCGATATTAAGCCAGATATTACTTTCCTCACTTTTCACAGTAATGATTTTTGGAAATGGGATCCGCTTAAAATTAACTGTAGCACAGATCTGTAATGGTTTTTGTCTTAAATGTGGAAAATGATATATGACCACAGTTACTTTAACCTTCTCCTTTAGACAGATAGCAAAGTTTTTTACTATTTTACAGATGTTGCTTATGTTACTGAACTGTAATATATAGTGGTATCCTATCAATGTGCTTTGTGTTCTCCACACGTTAAGTGGACAAGAACATTGGGATATTATAGAAAGACATTAGGTAATTATTTTATATCTTGGGATGATGGAAAAGTGAAAAATTACTTTCCTGAAAGGACCTTAAAGGGTTATTCCCATCCTGATAAATGTACCTATTAAGCTAAACCTGTTAAAGTTATTCATTTTTGTAAATACCTTTCTTTATTAAAATGCTGTGGTTTTCTTGATATCCTGTCTTCATGTAGCTCTCAGCTCCTCTTGTTTATTGCTGGTTGTCTAGAGAAACGGCCACCGCTGATTTCCTATAGCGGTGGCCGCTCTTGCGTAATGATTTCCTCTCCTTTCTTAGGAGAGGATTTTAGAGTGGGCGTGAACGCGCTTATACACATTAGATGCCGGCACGGCCACATGTCAGCCACATGTCAGCTGTATGCAGATTATCGTTCAGCTACTGGTCATGTAAACTATACCAATGGAGCTAGGTACAGGGAGGGGGGCGTGTAGCGCTGTCGACAGGATGGGGTGCGTGGGGCGATATCTACAGAGGGGTGGCACTATCTTTAGGTGCCTATATTGGTCACTATATACAGAGGCTGGGTCGTGAACACATTGAATTTTCTCTGAATTGTGGCAAATGTACACCATAAATTAGCGTGGTTGAGACGATCGTTCTAATGCTTCTATTCCCAATGCTGCTAAAACGCTAGCTAGCAACGTCGGGAGCGCGCACTAACAGATTGACATCAAGCCGCTCACACCCCTTTTTAGAGAATCTAACCAGCTCTAGCTGCATTATCTAGTTTAGAGAAAAGGTAGTTGGGAAATGAATATTAAATTTTTTTTAAAGCACTATATTTATACTTTTATTTATGTTTAGGATGCATAAAAAAAAATGACTCCACTTGGGAATAACCCTTTAAAGCCTTACAAAATCAGTTCAGTTCTTTTGCTTATATACACTACCGTTCAAAAGTTTGGGGTCACCCAGACAATTTTGTGTTTTCCATGAAAACTCACACTTATATTTATCAAATGAGTTGCAAAATGACTAGAAAATATAGTCAAGACATTGACAAGGTTAGAAATAATGATTTTTATTTGAAATAATAATTTTCTCCTTCAAACTTTGCTTTCGTCAAAGAATGCTCCATTTGCAGCAATTACAGCATTGCAGACCTTTGGCATTCTAGCTGTTAATTTGCTGAGGTAATCGTGAGAAATGTCACCCCATGCTTCCAGAAGCCCCTCCCACAAGTTGGATTGGCTTGATGGGCACTTCTTGCGTACCATATGGTCAAGCTGCTCCCACAATAGCTCTATGGGGTTGAGATCAGGTGACTGCGCTGGCCACTCCATTACAGATAGAATACCAGCTGCCTGCTTCTTCCTTAAATACTTCTTGCATAATTTGGAGGTGTGCTTTGAGTTATTGTCCTGTTGTA
The DNA here is from genome assembly GCF_050947455.1 of Rhinoderma darwinii. NCBI lineage: Eukaryota > Metazoa > Chordata > Amphibia > Anura > Rhinodermatidae > Rhinoderma > Rhinoderma darwinii. The sequence continues at coordinate 242,045,018 of NC_134690.1, forward strand.
GGACGAAATTGGCTCCAATCAAGCGCTGTCCACAGGGTATGGCATGGCGTTGCAAAATGGAGTGATAGCCTTCCTTATTCAAAATCCCTTTTACCTTGTACAAATCTCCCACTTTACCAGCACCAAAGCAACCCCAGACCATCACATTACCTCCACCATGCTTGACAGATGGTGTCAGGCACTCTTCCAGCATCTTTTCAGTTGTTCTGCGTCTCACAAATGTTCTTCTGTGTGATCCAAACACCTCAAACTTCCATTCGTCTGTCCATAACACTTTTTTCCAATCTTCCTCTGTCCAATGTTTGTGTGCTTTTGCCCATATTAATCTTTTCCTTTTATTAGCCAGTCTCAGATAAGGCTTTTTCTTTGCCACTCTGCCCTGAAGGCCAGCATCCCGGAGTCGCCTCTTCACTGTAGACGTTGACACTAGCGTTTTGCGGGTACTATTTAATGAAGCTGCCAGTTGAGGACCTGTGAGGCGTCTATTTCTCAAACTAGAGACTCTAATGTACTTGTCTTGTTGCTCAGTTGTGCAGCGGGGCCTCCCACTTCTCTTTCTACTCTGGTTAGAGCCTGTTTGTGCTGTCCTCTGAACGGAGTAGTAGTACACACTGTTGTAGGAAATCTTCAGTTTCTTGGCAATTTCTCGCATGGAATAGCCTTCATTTCTAAGAACAAGAATAGACTGTCGAGTTTCACATGAAAGCTCTCTTTTTCTAGCCATTTTGAGAGTTTAATTGAACCCACAAATGTAATGCTTCAGATTCTCAACTAGCTCAAAGGAAGGTCAATTTTATAGCTCCTCTAAACAGCAAAACTGTTTACAGCGGTGCTAACATAATTGCGCAAGGGTTTTCAAGTGTTTTCTAATCATCCATTAGCCTTCTAACACAGTTAGCAAACACAATGTACCATTAGAACACTGGAGTGATGGTTGCTGGAAATGGGCCTCTATACACCTATGTAGATATTGCATTAAAAAAGAGACGTTTGCAGCTAGAATAGTCATTTACCACATTAACAATGTATAGAGTGTATTTCTGATTAATTTAATGTTATCTTCATTGAAAAAAACTGTGCTTTTCTTGCAAAAATAAGGAAATTTCTAAGTGACCCTAAACTTTTGAACGGTAGTGTAAATACTTATTTTTTTTTAATTTGCAAAGCTCATATAGGATTTATCCAGTTGAGTACCCACTACAAAGCCAAAGCATGAGACTGCTAAGAGGCCAATGGTGACAAGGGCTCTGGTGCTGAATTGTTTCTCCTGCTTGCTGTGACAGTGTCATAACAGATACCAGCAGCCGCCACCAGATGGCGCTCACTGCATATAGATTTATATAAATCCCATTTAGTTCAATACTAGTTGCATAACTTCGTATGCCGTTAGCTCCCCCTAGTGGCACCTGTATGCAGTCAGACTGATATAATATATCATGTCAGAAAAACAGATCTCTTCTATAAGGGTATATTATGAAATTATTTAGCAGAATTTTGGACATTAAAATTAAATTGTTGACATTAATTTTAATAAATACATAGTGCATTTGGCAAAGCTCAGAATATATAACAATAATTCATAAATTTTGGATTGGAGGTAAAAAGGCCAAAACCCACTTAGAGAACATAATAGAGGGAAAATAGTGGATTTTATGCTAATTTGATAAAAATACAAAGTAATTATTTGCTGTCGAAGAACAACATAATGGCATTGAATGGAGGAAAGCATTGACAGATCACAGCAAACATTACATATCATAATAAATCAGGTAAACGGGTAGTTCAATGTAAACAGAGGTCCTACTCTGGCTGCTTAAATAGTTACTTAAAAAGGCTCAGTCCCCACATTTTAAATGCCCTATCTTCTACATAATCAGCGCTGTAATGTAGATTACAGCAGTTTTTTTAATTTAAAAAAACAATCCATTTTGACCAAGTTATGACCTATTTTAGATTTATGCTAATGACTTTCTTAATGCCCAACTGGGCATTTTTTAGCTTTTGACCAAGTGGGCGTTGTAAAGAGAAGTGTATGACGCTGACCAATCAGCGTCATACACTTCTCTCCATTCATGTACTCAGCACATCGTGATCTTGTGAGATCACGATGTGCTGTCACTTACTCACTCACACATTAACATTACTGAAGTGTCTTGAGAGTGAATAGACATCGCTTCCAGCCAGGACGCGATGTCTATTCACACTTCCGACAAGTGTGATCTTGCAAAATCACATGTTTCAGCTCCTTCCACAGATGTTTAATAGGAATTAGATCAAGGCTCATAGAAGGCCACTTCAGAATAGTCCAATGCTGTGCTCTAAGCCCTTCTTGGATGTTTTTGGCTGTGTGTTTAGGGTCATTATATTGTTGGAGGACCCATAACCTGTGACTGAGACCAAACTTGCCCAGTGTCAGAAAGCTTGGTCTCAGTCGCAGGTCATGGATCCTCCAACAGGATAATGACCCAAAACACACAGCTAAAAACATCCAAGAAGGGCTAAGAGCAAAGCATTGGACTATTCTGAAGTGGCCTTCTATGAGCCCTGATCTAAATCCTATTAAACATCTGTGGAAGGAGCCGAAACATGCAGTCTTGAGAAGGTACCCTTCAAACCTGAGACAGCTGGAGCAGTGTCCACACGAGGAGTGGACCAAAATACCTGTGGACAGGTGCAGAAGTCTCATTGAGAGCTACGGAAATCGTTTGTTTACAGTGATTGCCTCAAAAGGTTGTGTAACAAAATATTAAGTTAAAGAGGCTCTGTCACCAGATTTTGCAACCCCTATCTGCTATTGCAGCAGATCGGCGCTGCAATGTAGATTACAGTAATGTTTTTATTTTTTAAAAACGAGCATTTTTGGCCAAGTTATGACCATTTTTGTAGTTATGCAAATGAGGCTTGCAAAAGTCCAAGTGGGTGTGTTTAAAAGTAAAAGTCCAAGTGGGCGTGTATTATGTGCGTACATCGGGGCGTTTTTAATACCTTTACTAGCTGGGCGTTCTGACGAGAAGTATCATCCACTTCTCTTCAGAACGCCCAGCTTCTGGCAGTGCAGATCTGTGACGTCACTCACAGGTCCTGCATCGTGTCGGCCACATCGGCACCAGAGGCTACAGTTGATTCTGCAGCAGCATCAGCGTTTGCAGGTAAGATCGACTTACCTGCAAACGCTGATGCTGCTGCAGAATCAACTGTAGCCTCTGGTGCCGATGTGGCCGACACGATGCAGGACCTGTGAGTGACGTCACAGATCTGCACTGTCAGAAGCTGGGCGTTGTGAAGAGAAGTGGATGATACTTCTCGTCAGAACGCCCAGCTAGTAAAAGTATTAAAAACGCCCCGATGTACGCACATAATACACGCCCACTTGGACTTTTACTTTTAAACACACCCACTTGGACTTTTGCAAGCCTCATTTGCATAACTACAAAAATGGTCATAACTTGGCCAAAAATGCTCGTTTTTTAAAAATAAAAACGTTACTGTAATCTACATTGCAGCGCCTATCTGCTGCAATAGCAGATAGGGGTTGCAAAATCTGGTGACAGAGCCTCTTTAAGCATACCATCATTTTTGACCAGGCCAGTTTCATTATTTTTTTATTTTTCTGTTGAGCCACAATTCAAAAGCAATGTCTGATTTACATTAGTTGATTTTCAGTAAATTAACACTTATTATAACTTTTGTCAGTTTCAAGTTATTTCACTGACCATTGTGGGTTTCCCTTTCTTTAAAGGAAGGGTACCAACAATTTTGTCCATGACTGTATGTGTGTGTGTATACACAGTACTGCGCAAAGTTTTTAGACAGCTGTGGAAAAATGCTGCAAAGTAAGAATGCTTTAAAAAAATAGAAGTTTTAATAGTTTTTTTTTTGTCAATTAACAAAATACAAAGTGAATGAACAGAGGAGAAATCTAAATCACACCAATATTTGGTTATGACCACCCTTTGCCTTCAAAACAGCATCAATTCTTCTAGGCACACTTCCACAAAGTCATGGATTTTGAAGGATTATAGTCAGGTGTATGACTAGCCAATTATACCAAACAGGTGATAATATTCATCATTTTCATATGTAAGTTGAAAAACAGTCATTAACTGTAACCGAAAAAGCTGTGTAGGAGGCTTAAAACTAGAGGAGCAACTGAACTCTGCTACAAAGGTGAGGTTGTGGAAGATAGTTTCATGTCACAGGGTCCACCATGGCAAGACTGTGCACAGCAACAAGACACAAGGTGGTTATACTACATCAGCAATGTCTCTCCCAGGCAAAGATTTTAAAGCCAACTGGGGTTTCAAGATGTGCTGTTCATGCTCTTTTGAAGAAGAACAAAGAAACGAGCAACATTGAGCACCGTGGACGCGGTGGTCGGGCAAGGAAACAGTGCAGCAGATCAAAGACACATCATGCTTACTTCCCTTCGAAATCGGAAGTGCAGCAGTGCCATCAGCTCAGTACTGGCAGAAACCAGTGGGACCCTGGTATACCCATCTTCTGTTTGGAGAATCTAGCCAGAAGTTGTCTTCATGGAAGAATTGCGGCCAAAAAGCCATACCTTTGACATGAAAACAAGGCCAACGGATTCAATTATGCAGGAAAACATAGGAAATGGGGTGCAGAAAAATGGCAGCAGGTGCTCTGGACAGATGAGTCAAAATTTTAAACATTTGGCTGTAACAGAAGGCAGCTTGTTCACTGAAGGCCTGGAAAGTGGTACAATAATGAATGTCTGCAGGCAACAGTGAAGGTGGAGAGTCCTTGCAAGTTTGGGCCGGCATCTCAGAAAATGGAGTTGAGGATATGGTCAGGATTAATGGTGTCCTCAATGCTAAGAAAAACAAGCAGATGCAATACTATCAGGGAGGCATCTTATTTGCTTCAAATGGCTTCTGCAGAAGGACAACGACCCCAAGCATACAAGCATACAGCCAATGTCATTAAAAACTACTGTATCTTCAGCGTAAAAAAGATCAAGGAGCCCTGAATAATATGGCCCCCATAGAGCCCTGATTTCAACATCCTCAAGTTTGTCTGGGATTACATGAAGAGACAGAAGGATTTGAGGAAGCCTACATCCACAAAATATCTGTGGTTAGTTCTCCAAGATGTTTGGAACAAGCTCCCTACCGAGTTCCTTCAAAAACTGTGTGCAAGTGTACATACAATAATTTATGATGTTTTGAAGGCAAAAAGTAGTCACACAAAATATTGATTTGATTTAGATTTCTCTTCTGTTCATTCACTTTGTATTTTGTTAATTGATAAAAAAAAAACTAATAACACTTCTGCTTTTGAAAGCATTGTAAGGGTATGTTCACACGGCCTATTTTCGGCCGTTTTTCGGGCCATAAACGCCCGAAAAATCGGAAGCAGAACGCCTTCAAACATCTGCCCATTTATTGCAATGGTAAAACGGCGTTCTGTTCCGACACTTCTTGGAATGTTTTTGGAGCCGTTTTCCATAGGTGCTATTGAAAAAAGCCGTAAAAAATGCAGCGAATAACGCCGCGAAAATCGCGAGTGGCACAAAAAACATCTTTTAGTCTAGCGTGTGAACAAACCCTTACTTTGCTGCATTTTTCTACAGCTGCCTAAAACTTTTGCACAATACTGCATGTGATAGCGATAGGAGTGCAGGATGTTCTCTTCTATGTGTACTGTGTATAGAAAACATGATAGCAGTTAGGCTCCACTTACTAGCTCAAAGAAAACTAAGAATTAGTCATAGAGCCTGCACAGGGGAAAACTGCTCATGTACACACATATGACAGCTTATTCTAATAAGTCACCTGAAAAGTTAGGAACGCTATAAGAGTGAAGAATTACATTTTCCAAAACTGGTACAATTAAATGCGGCAGTGATTAATCATAATTGTATAGTACTTTCAAATTATTAAAAATAAATTAATGTGCTTATAACTATAAAAAATGCATTGTGATAGCACTAGAACAATGAGAGTTGAAATGGAAAGAGATTCAGACTTTACCTCTTAACTAGGTGAATGAGATAATTGCCCACTGATACCGCATGTTTAACACAGAAAGTTTTGTTGTTAACAAAATAGAATCAATCAATTAGAATATCATCAAAAAGAATAGCATCAAAAAGAATAATAAGAAAAAGTAAATTTAACCCCTTAAGGACCCAGCCTTGATTTGGCCTTAAGGCTCAGAGCCCATTTTGAAATCTGACATATTTCACTTTATGTGGTAATAACGTCGGAATGCTTAAACCTATCCAAGCGATTCTGAAATTGTTTTCTCATGACACATTGGGCTTTATGTTAGTGGTAAAATTTGTTCGACATATTCAGTGTATATTTGTGGAAAAATTGCAAAACTTAGAGAAAATTTTGAAAAAATAGTATTTTTCGGAATTTAAATGCATCTGCTTGTAAAACAGATGGTTATACCCCCCAAAATAGTTACTAGTTCACATTTCCCATATGTCTACTTTAGATCGGCATCGTTTTTTGAACTTTTTTTTTTCATTTTTCTTGGACGTTACAAGGCTTAGAACATAAACAGTAATTTCTCATATTTTTAAGAAAATTTCAAAAGCCTTTTTTTAAGGTACCTGTTCAGTTCTGAAGTGACTTTGAGGGGCCTATGTATTAGAAATCCCCATAAAACACCTTTTAAAAACTAGACCCCTCAAAGTATTCAAAACAGCATTTAGAAAGTTTTTTAACTCTTTAGGCATTTCACAGGAATTAAAGCAAAGTGGAGGTGAAATTTGCAAATTTCATTTTTCTTGCTGAATTTCAATTTTATTTCATTTTTTTCTGTAACACAGAAGGTTTTACCAGAAAAACACTACTAAATATGTATTGTCCAGATTCTGCAGTTTTTAGAAATGTCCCACATGTGTCTCTAGTGCGCTCGTGGACTAAAACACAATCCCCAGAATCAAAGAAGCGCCTAGTGCATTTTGAGGCCTCTTTTTTATTACAATATATTTTAGGCAGCATGCCAGGTTTGAAGGTGTTGAGGTGCCAAAACAGTAGGAATCCCCCAAAAGTGACCCCATTTTGGAAATTACACCCCACAAGGAATTTACGTATGGTTGTTTTTACCATTTTGACCACACAGTTTTTTCACAGCACGTATTTGAATTGGGCTGTGAAATTTCAAAAATGACATTTTTTCCAATAAGATGTCATTTTTGATCAAAATTTCTTATTTTCACAGGGAACAAAATGCCCCATTTTGTTGCCCAATTTGTCCTGAGTGCGGCAATACCCTATTTGTGGTGATAAACTGCCGTTTTGGCCCATGGGAGGGCTCAGAAGGAAAGGAGCGCTATGTGTTTGTTGGAGTCCAGATTTTGCTGGATTGGTTTTTAGGGTGCCATGTCGCATTTGCAGAGCCCCAGAGATATCAAAGCAATGGAAACCCACCAGAAGTGACCCCATTTTGGAAACTACACCCCTCAAGGAATTGATTTATGATTGTTGTTACCATTTTAGCCGCACAGTTTTTTCACAGCACGTATTTGAATTGGGCTGTAAAATTAAAAAAAATTAATTTTTTCCAATAAAATGTCATTTTTGATCAATGTATTGCAGTGTATTAGAGCTGTCAGCTACTCACTGATAGCAAACATAGTGGGTCCTGACTTTGTCAGGACCCACTAGACTTCCGTCGGTGGCATAGCTAGACACCATTGTTATGCGTCCGGTTGCCATAGCCACCATCGCTGGCCGCTATCGTGTAGCGGGCCGTCGATGGTAGTTTAACCCCTAAAAATCAGCGATCGCTATTGAACACGGCTTTTAAGGGGTTAATCAGCGGGGACACAGCTATCGGTCCCCGCTGTAGGAGCTGCGGCAACTGCTGTACGAGACAGTAGCTGTCACAGCTCCTGCATGTGTCGGGAAGATGGCCGAAATGGCCGTTACTCCCGTGACGTACTGTTAGGTCATGGAGCGCGAACGATACAGCTACCATGACGTACGTCCAGGAGCGGGAAGGGGTTAATTCAGTAATTCAATTCAAAAAGTGAAACACATATTATATAGATTAATTACACACAGAGTGTTCTATTTCCAGCATTTTTTTCTTTAAATGTTGAAGATTATGGCTAAAGGTAAATGAAAACCCAAAATTTAGTCACTCAGAAAATTTGAATATTGGGTAAAACTTCAAGATTGTAGACTCATGGTGTCACACTCTAATCAGCTAATTGACACAAAACACCTGCAAGGGTTTCCGAAGTCTTTAAATGATCCAAAAGTCTAGATCAGTAGGCTACACAATCATGGAGAAGACTGTTGACTTGACAGTTGTCCAGAAGACAGTCATTGACACCCTCCACAAAAGGACATTGCTAAAGAAGCTGGCTGTTCACAGAGTGCTGTATCCAAGCATATTAATGGAATGTTGAGAGGAAGGAAAAAGTGGTAGAAAAAGGTGCACAAGCAACAGGGATAACCGCAGCCTTGAAAGGTTTGTCAAGAAAGGGGCATTCAAGAATCTGGGGGAGATTCACAAGGAGTGGACTGCACCTGGAGCCAGTCCTTCAAGAGCCACTACACACAGACATATCAAGGATATGGGCTACAACTGTCACATTCCTTGTATCAAGCAACTAATGACCCAGAGACAACGTCAGAAGCGTCTTACCTGCGCTAAGGAGAAAAAGGACTGGTCTCTTGCTCAGTGGTCCAAAGTCCTGTTTTTAGATAAAAGTAAATGTTGCATTTCATTTGGAAATCAAGGTCCCGGAGTCTGGAGGAAGAGTGGAGAGGCATCAATCCAAGTTTCTTGCGGTCCAGTGTGAAGTTTCCACAGTTAGTGATGGTTTGGGGAGCCATGTCATCTGCTGGTGTTGGTCCACTGTGTTATATCAAGTCCAGAGTCAGCGCAGCCGTCTACCATGAAATTTTAGGGCGCTTGATGCTTCCCCCTGCTGACAAGCTTTATGGAGATGCTGATTTCATTCTCGAGCAGGACTTGGCACCTGCCCACACTGCCAAAAGTACCAATACCTGGTTTATAACCTCAGTATCACTCTGCTTGATTGACCAGCAAACTCGCCTGACCTAAACCCTATAGAGAATCTATGGGGTATTGTCAAGAGGAAGATGAGACAACGGACCCAACAATGCAGACGAGCTGAAGGCCGCTATCAAAGCAACCTGGGCTTCCATAACACCTCAGCAGTGCCACAGGCTGATCGCCTCCATGCCACGCTGCATTGATGCAGTAATTCATGCAAAAGGAGCCCTGAAGTATTGAGTGCATATACTGTACATACTTTTCAGTAGGCCAACATTTCAGTATTAAAAATCATTTTTGAAATTGAGCTTATTTAATATTCAAATTTTTTGAGAGACTAAATTTGGTGTTTTCACTAACTGTTAGCCATAATCATCAACATTAAAATAAAAAAAATGCTGGACATAGATCACTCTGTGTGTAATGAATCTATATAATATATGAGTTTCACTTTTTGAATTGAATTACTGAAATAAATTTACTTTTTAATGATATTCAAATTAATTGAGGACTAGTATATTAGGCTAGGTTCACATCGCGTTTTAGCATCCTGTTAATACGTCCTATCATGAAAGAAAAAATGGATGTCACACAGGATGTCTGTCCTGTAGCATCCTGTTGCCATAGACTTGTTGCAATAGACTAGACAACCCTCCCCCCCCCCCCCCCAGTGACGGCCATTGCTGCGTACAAAGATGGAGTCTATGGAAAGGTGGCCGCATTTTGTTGGCTGTTTTGATAACTTCTATAGGAATCAATGGAGACAGCCAAGCACATTGGATTCAAGTCAAGACTTGTACCCAATGTAATATGTTTCTCCTGCGTTATAGAGATGCACACATGATTTTATGTTTAGGATCATCATTAAGATCAAATTTAACTGTTATAATGTTAATAATATAGTTATCAATATTATGGTATTAAAATTTTGATGATTTTAAATTGTGATTGTTGTTTTTGTTCTTCTTTCCTAGGTCAAAATAACAAAGCATAACCTGAAGTTTTCTGGAGCACTCCCAAATGTTGCTTCATGGAATCATTCTCTTGGATTGTAAAAAGAGGGCAGAAAGCATTTGTGTTTATGGTTCCTATTCCCCAGATGAGTTGCCAAAATGAGCCTTGCTCTCAAAGTGCACAAGCGAATGTATTTCCACTGGCAGATACTGCAATCCCAAGAAGACTGAAATCTTTTATGACTGGTGCTTTGGTGCCCCCTTCTGGAACTCTCGGCGTTTCCTTCTTTTTGCACTGTTAGCTCTAGTTAGGCCTCTTTTCAGTTACAATATGATATTTGCACAGGCAGTTACTCTGTGAGATAGAGAGGCCGAGGTGTTGTGATCTAAGTGGACATCAAGGACTGTGGTCAAAATTAAAAGTGCCATAAAACCCCTGTTTGAGGCAGTGGAACACATCGGGTTGCTTTGCAGGCATACAAAAGGGAACGTTATGTGCCTGTATTTTGCCTTAACCCAGCCAAAATTTGATTGTTAGAAAGAACGCATCATGCGAGATGCTCCCTGTCAGGACTTGATGACTTCCATCATTTCCAGTTCCTCCTCTGTTCTGAGCGTCTGACCACCTGAATGGACATCACACCTGATATGACTTGTAAAACATTAGCCACCACAATGACCACAACTCTTCGATAGCCCAGGAAAAACACGTGAAGAGTTGCCTTTGAGGTTATTCCATTAAAACATTCCCATAGATCAGTACATATCTGTGACAAGATTTGCACAGGTGCTTTGTCACTATAGTAATTTACAAAGTGGGTATAAAGTGCAATGATAAATATATATGGCAATATAAATCCCAGGCACCACATTTGCATAATATGACCATTCATAACAAGCTTCATAATACAAAGGATAATGAACGCTAGAAAGTTACCAGTCCGGTGATTTTGGAGCATTGTGAATGCATGATAGCCTAGCTCCCAAAGTCATGTTTCATGGCAATTGTGAAGAATCCAAGCATTGCTGTGCAATGCACCCCATAGCCTCTCACACCAAAAGGATTCCAACGTATAGGTTTTTACTAATATTCCACATGAGTAGAAAACATCAGAAAAAAAAGCTGCTCTTTTGTCATTGTTTTTATCTTTTGCCACTGTTGGTGTTTTTTATGTGACTCGTCTTTTACAAAATAAGATAAACATCTACAGATTTCTATATAGGAAAACCAATTAAACATTTAGAATGAATATTTTATACCTAAGTTTAATGTAAAATATAGTGTATGTTGGTGCTTTTCCATGGGAACGCTTTCTTTTGTGAAAATTTGGAATTTTTTGTGAAGTCTGGGAATTTGTTTGTGTATTAGAATACATATTTTATCTTCCTGTAATTGTGTGACTATAAAAAATTATCTTTCAGAAATTACTATTCCATTGTAAAATGCTAATAACAGATTTTTCTTTCATTTTTAACGTTTGTTGATAAATAGTTTCACTATAAATATATTGTCTGCTGTATATCCCCAGGAAAGCAACACATTGAAAATAATGGAGATTATGTAATTATTGTATGTTTATTACTTAAATGGGGATTTTCCACCAAATACATTTATCACTTATCCACAGGATAGGTGATCAATGTATGATTGCTCGGGGCCCCACTGCTAGGACCCCCACTGATGACAAGAACAGGGATTCCGAGTCTCTTATTCCTCCCCACCCGCACAACCGTGGAGAGGAGTTGGAACAGAGTGTCAGCCTTTCACTCAGTTGTTTTCCGTCAGTTCCATAAAGTTTGAATGGTGTAGCAGTGCGTATGCTCAACCGTTGCTCCATTCAAACTACTTCTCACCGCAGCCGCGCAGGTGAGGAGGAAAGAAAGACTCTAAACTCCTGTTCAAGTGTGTGATGGGGGTCCCAGCAATCTTGTAGCTAGGTGATAAATGGAGTTGGTGGGAAATCCTTGTAATGAACATTTTCCCTTAAAATCTAACTCTTACCGGTAATTAATGTCATATAGTTGTCCTCATATTGCTAAAATGTGTGTTTAGTTGTTCCCTAGCTCCAATTGTTTCTGGGCAAGCTAGGTGAAAGCCAATATGGCTGCCACTACAGCTCCTATAGGATGGCCACTTAGCCTTAAACAGCAATGCAGCACTACAAAAGCACTGTATAGATCATTGGATATCTAGGCAGACTTGCAGATTAAAAACTCTGGTGGGCATTGTAGTAGTGATCATATTTGTAGCATTAGAACCTGCGGTCCAGAACCCTGGGTAGTATGCGGTGGTACCTTGGTACTCTGGTCCACTGCAATGAGGGAGGGGGTTCATAGTTCTTTAGTAATCGGGTGCTGCTTTATATGAGGGACATTATTTGCCTATAAACTCACATAGCGAAGCAGTGATATCAATACTGTGGTCTTATATAGAAGCTACATTGCACAAGCCAGTCCTTTCCTCCTCCTGGTGGCAGTATCATGTATCCAACAATAATGCTAAAATGATTACAGTGTGGATATATTTTCAAACAGCACAGCAGCCCTAAGTCATACACCTTCCAATTGGAGCCCATGGTCCTGCTACTTATATTGCTGTCCGGTGCTGCCATTTCTGGCACCCTAAACTAACCAGTTCTGCTCCAATTGGATGTTAGCTCACATATATTGTTATTCTAGTTTTGAGATCCACAGTGGCTGTCAGTAGATGCTGGACGTTGTAGAGTAACAATAGCTGGAAAGCCACATGTTGCAGTCCACTCATCTATAGTTATTATTTAGCCATACAGCAAACAGCTGTTCTCAACAACTGTAGTTGTCGGATAGGGCAAGGATGTGTTACAAAGTTTTAACGGTTAATACCATTATACTCTAATATTTGTATTTTAGTTTTATTTTGCTCAAAACATTTTTATTTTGCATTTTATATATTTTTTTACGTATTTAAATTATTTTGACATTTTTATTATATTTTAGTTTTGTTATTTCCAAGTTGGGACCGGTAACCCCTCTTATCAAAGAACGAGCATTCAGGTTTCTTATCCAGTATGAAACACTAAGGCTATGTTCACACAGGGTATTTTGCCGTGTTTTTGGACGCGGAAACCGCGTCGCAAAACTCGGCAGAAACGGCCCGAGAACGCCTCCCATTGATTTCAATGGGAGGCGTCGGCGTCTTTTTCCCGCGAGCAGTAAAACTGCCTCGCGGGAAAAAGAAGCGACATGCCCTATCTTCGGGCGCTTCCGCCTCCGACCTCCCATTGACTTCAATGGGAGGCAGGAGAAAGCATATTTCTCGCTGTTTTATGCCCGCGGCGCTCAATGGCCGGGGGCGAAAAACGGCGCGATAATTGCCGCGAAAATCGGCGTGCAGGGAGAGGAATATCTGCCTCAAAGTTCCAAACGGAATTTTGAGGCAGATATTCCTCCCCCAAAATACTCTGTGTGAACATAGCCTAAAGCTGCTACTACTTCCGAGCACCATGAATGCTAGGTACTGAATATGGTGTCAGCAGCTATATCTGAGTGACCCTTGTGCTAACAAAACACTCTCCCGGCCTATCTACAAACAACTAGCCCATAGCCCAGATATAGCTGCTGACACCATATTCAGTACCTAGCATTCATGGTGCTCTGAAGTAGTAGCAGCTTTAGTGTTTGATACTGGATGAGAAACACGAGTGCTCGCTCTTTGACAAGAGGGGTTACAGGTCCCAACTTGGAAATAACAAAACTAAAATATAATAAAAATATCAGAATAATTAAAATACCAGGAAAAAAACATATAAAACTTAAAATAAAAATGTTTTGAGCAAAATAAAACTAAAATAAAAATATTAGCGTATGATGGTATTAACCGTTAAAACTGTATAACACATCCTTGCCCTATCCCAACCTATTTTTTACTTTTACATGTGTTAATGTAAACTGCGCAAGTACTAGTGAATTATTTGTATAGATACAACTGTATCATTATTATAAATTGCTAAAGAGTGAAACGAATCTTATATTGAAGGTAAATTCCCATTGGTATCCACCCAGTGAAAAATAACATATTATTCAAGGGATAATTCCTTGAAAGGTGACTTTAATAGAAAAACGTATTTAATATCTGACAAGAATTGTTTAACATACATTTTTGTCAAATCGATCTTAAAAAAAAAAATAACACAGCTGTATAAGCATCTCTAAAATGTTATTTAATATGAATAATTATGTGAAATTACTTATGAGAATTACTGTATAAGCAATCTCTAGGAGTGTACGCCCTATTCCTATAATCTCTGTTAAAATGTGGTCCCTGATTATTTGTGTAAGGTGTTTTTGCTAGACTATCGCCTTATAAGGATTTTCTAATATAGTAAAGCATAAAACTGGCCAGTCCATACATCTAGACAGTGTTCATTTTGCAGCATAGAGGATGCAAGTTATAGACTGTGGATAACTCGGAAGCCCACAATTGCCCTGTTTTATGTTTTAATCAGTTTGTAACAATATCAAGATAGACCTAGTAATGCTATCAATGTCTGATAGGTGGGGATCCACCACTGGGCTGATCGTGAGAAATAGCTTTCTGTAACTTCTTATAGACTATAATGGAGTAGCTGATTCTCTGCCACTTCTCCGCCCCTTTGTGGCCATATTCGAAGGAGCAACAGAGGTAAGAGGACTTCCGTTCTTCTGATCAGTGGGGATTCCAGATATAAGTTTATAAAGGTCAACTTTAAACCGAGTCCACATCTTTTAAATTTAGTGTAGTTTTGTAACTTTTCTTTTTTTTTAAGGAAAGCTCAGTGTGGATTCAGAAACAATAAAGAGTATAATGCAAAGTCACATACTAGTCCTCCCTCTTGGACCTATTCAGTTTGCCTAAAAACAAATGCATGAAAAAATGCAGTAAAACTGGATTATATGAACCAGATGTAATACATTTTTACTTTTTTAGATGAAATCCCAGGTTTGATTAAAAAAAACTTTAAATGTATGCAAAAACTGCACCACATCCTCTAAGTCAAGCTCCATTTTTATCTAACATTGGCTATATAGTAAGCAAATGCAAAATCTAGTAAATTTGTAATGTATTGTCATTATCTTTTCTACTGTTTTCACTTATTTTTTCATTTTGATGTTTGGAAACCATCAACAAGCTGTTGTTGTTAGATCTATTATTTTTATTATGTCTCTTTTTAGTACAGTTTGGGCATAAAAATAACCTGCTGTGAATGTATTCCCTTGCAACAATTCTCATTAATATATATGCTAATCCGACTATTAATGTTTATGTTCATGTATAATTGAACACCATTTATCAAGTGATAGATCCACCAGCAGCAGCTAACCAGCTTGTTGACAACTTCCAGGTCGCAACAAGATATTTGTAATTTTTCAGTCAAATTAAACTAAAAAATAAGTAAAACAGCAAGTGAGGTCCTGAAGATGTATTACAAAAGATTATAGAACCAAAGTTTGTCAAGCATGAAGCTTCACTTCAAAGTACTCTTTCCTATCAAATGTGTTTTATAGAATGTGTTTCTTCAGTTTATAGAAAAAATGTTTAATTTATTCACTGTAAAGCTATTTTATTTATTAACCATTGGGAAATTGATTATGGCCTGCATGTTGTTTTCACAGCAGATTGATAGACTATATGGCAAAAGTATGTGGACACCTGACCATTAGAACTATATGAGACACCCTATTCCAAATTTATGGGTGTAAATATAGAATTTAACCCTCTATTGCGGCTATCACAGCCTCCAGTGTATACACACACACACACACACACCTAGAAGGGAAATAAATTTATCTGCACTCATAAAATGTAGTTTAACATACATATCGCTATACCATACACAAACATAGTACCGCTATGCTGCACAAATATATACAGAACCACTGCTTCAGTATATGATAGCTACATACATACATACATACATACATTACACACATGTATACACATTAAAAACACATATATACACACACAATACACATACATCCACATTACATAAACATATAGATACACATTACACACATGTATACATATATATGCACATTACACACACACATACATACACATTTCGAACACATATAGTTCCACAAATTACACATACGTACCTTTCCTGTAGAGCTGTCAAATGCCATCACTGTAGTGGGAGCCACGGTGAGCAGGGGAAAGAGCATCTCTGCAGACTCCTTTCTCCTCCCTCTCCCGGCAGAACTGCTACCTGGATCAAACAACGGCCGTTAAGAAGCTCCAGTTGCTGTAACTTAAAGGAAAAAAGGCAGGAAATGAAGGGGGAGGCAGGATCTCCAGACACCCTCACCCTTCGCCCTCCTTCATATCTCTACCTGACTGCACCCGATACAAGTGCCCCCTCTCCCAAGTTAAGCCCCTAATGGCCTCCACTCTTCTTTCTGGGAAGACTTTCCACAAAACTTTGGAGTGTATCCGAGGCAATTTGTGCCCATTCATCCAAAAGAGTATTTGTGAGGTCAGGCACTGATGTTGGACGAGAAAATCTGTCTGGCAATTAGCAATTCAATTAACCCCAAGTGTTCAATGTGGTTGAGATCAGGGCTGATTAGGCCACTCGAATTTGGTGTGTAGGTCACATCAAATTCGTCAAGCTATGTGTTTATGGATAATGCCTGATTGTCTAAAATGTCTTTGTATGCTGTAGCATTAGCATTACCTTCCCTAGAAATAAGGGCCCTATCCCAATACTCTGAAAATCAACCCCAAACCATTAACACTTCTCCACCAAATTACACAGTAGGCACTAAGCATTCCATGATTCATCACTCTAAAGAACACATTTCACCTGCTCCAAAGTCCAGTGACGACAGTGATCTTAGGCTTGTTTTCAGCTACTTGACCATGGAAACCCATTGGAAACTCAGCACACACAGTTCTTGTCACTTCCAAAGGCAGTTTGGAATTGTAGTGAGTGACGCAACAGAGGATAGGCAATTTTTACACATCACGCGCTTTAGCACTCGGCGGCCCGCTCTGTGAGTTTGTGTGGTCTATTTCTTCATGGCTCAGCTGTTGCTACTCCTTGACACTTCCACTTCACAAAAATAGAACTTACAGTTAACTGGGGCAAATCTGGTCGACCAGAAACTTTAAAAACTGACTTGCGGCATATGTGGCATCGTATAAAAATAACATGTTTAAATTCTTCACTACAACCCATAGTACTAGCAATGTTTGTCTATGGAGATTGCATGGCTATGTGCTTGATTTTATGCACCTGTTTGCAATTTTTGTGGCTGAAGCACCTAAATTTAATAATTAGGAGGTGTGTACACATACTTTTGGTCATCCCTTCTAGTCTATCTGCTACTGCCCAATCTCCGTCTAATAGGTCTAATATTGTGAATTTTTGAGTATGAACATTATGTTTGGAGTTTTCTTCACAGGTACATGACATCTGTTTTGACCCCAGTTTGAAATGCCCTGCTCCAATTATATTGATCAAGCAGCACATAGTGCATTGAGACCGCCGGTGCTTCTTAGGACACAAATGACAGTGTATATTGACTTGTTTTATAACATTACAATTCCAAACATTTGCATTTATTCCATAATAAAATTTTGTTATTGTTCTTTTTTTAATTCCTTTCAAGACTAATGTTATATGTGTGCTTGAATATAATCTAAAGGAGAAGTTTTTTTTTTTTGTCAAATCTATTTTTTATTTTTGAAAAGAGTAAAAACAAACATAAAAGCAAATAACATAACTGTACCATGTGCAACATGGGTTTAGAAACATACATAAAGGCCATCAGCTTTGGGTAATTGTACATTATCACAAGAAATAAGTCTAAAAGACAAGCATTTCAGGTACATTAAGATATAGGTAAAATTTTAAAGAAACCGTGGCACAATAGGGGAGGAGAGAAAAACAAGGTAAGGGGGGGGGAGGGGAGGGTAACAAGATTATGTAGCTTACAGGAATTTGTCGTTACAGCTCTTTTCAACCTCATTCCAATACAAAATTTTTCAGTAGACTGTGCATCTCCTACGTAAGTTTATGTACCTTCAATGTATGCTCGTTCTATAATGTAGCCACGGTCTCCAAGTGTGTAAGAATTTTACATGAGTGTGTTCTTGCCAACTGGTCAGCTCCTCCAAACTACAAATCTGCTGAACCTTGTCCAACCATTGTGTTTTGGATGGGGAGGCGGTTTGCAGCCAGTAAAGGGGGATTAAGTATTTGGCCGCAGCTATCAGGTGTGCGGCTAGGTGCGCTTTAGAGGGTTTGAATGTTTTTGAGGGCAATGCCAAAGCTATCAATTCTATAGAAAGGGGTATGTCGGAGTTACAGATTTTGTTAATCTCCACTGATATCTCTTTCCAGAAGCCTGTGACCAGCGGGCAATACCACCAGATGTGGGACAGTGTCCCCACATCTCCTTGACAGCGCCAGCATAACTTAGATGCCGCTAAACCCAGATGGTGCATTCGCTCCAGCGTCTTGTACCACCTTGTTAATAATTTGTAATGGCTCTCCTGAAGTTTTACACACCTGGAAAAACCATGAGAGTGTCTCAATATCCATTTCTGTTCCTGTTCAGTGAATTTCTTGTTCAATTCCATTTCCCAGGACACTAGAAAAGTTGGGGTCCCAGGTGTGCCCAAACTCAGCAGTATGGGGTATATTCTAGATAATTTACATTTAGTCACCCCCTTGACAAGGAGCATTTTCTCTAAATCGCCCAGATCTCTACTGCTTTTTTGGGAAGCTAGGAATGTCTTGCAAACGTGTTGCACAAGATTGATCTGAAGGAAATTTAGAGAGCCCGGTGAGACCAGTGATCTAATTTTGGCCGTTGAGGGAACCATATTGGCTTCTAGCAAGTCTGAAATATTCATATGAGAAAACAAGTCCCATACATCGTCTGGTGGGGGATCCTTATAATCCACATTGTAAGGCAATAGAGAGGCGGGCATAACCGGCGAGGGCGTCCAGGGAGGTATGCTCGCGGCTTTGTGCGATATCCACACTGAGAGTGTTCCCTTCAGGAGAGGATTTGTGATGGATTTTAGAGCTCTCTGGTCGGGTAACCACAGCAGTCTCAAAGAATCTCTACCTAAGAGTGCTGTCTCCGGTTCTATACACCAATCCATTGACCCCGGCGATGCCAAATCCATCCATCTTTGTAGATGAATCGCCTTATAGTACACCTCCACGTCCGGTAGCCCCAAACCCCCTCTATCCCGTTTTAGCGACAATAATTTATAGGACAGGCGGGGCCTACGCTGATTCCACAAGAAGGAGGAAAATATACGTCTCACAAGTGCAAAGAAGGTCTTTGGTAGATATATAGGGACCATATTCATAACATATAATAGTATCGGCAATATGTATGTCTGCAAAAGATTTTTGCGACCCCTCCAGGACATGAAGGGTATGTGATAAGAGGAGAGGTGTGTCGAGACTTTCTTTAATAGTGGTTGGTAGTTAAGCTTATATAGGTCTTGTAATTGGCTCGGTATTTGGACACCCAGGTATGTAATATAGTGAGAAGGCCATGAAAAGAGCGAGTCTCGTTGTAGATCCTGTGCCAAAGAGGGAGGAAGGGAAATATTCAGTATTTCAGATTTGCTATAATTAATCTTGAAGTTGGAGACCCTTCCATACTCAGCAAAAATATGTTGTAGCCGTGGCAGCGCTTGTTGCGGGTTAGTAACCATGAGGAGTATGTCGTCTGCAAAGGCCGCCACTAGATGTGTACGTTCTCTTATCTGTAACCCCCTTATCAGAGAGTCTGATCTAATTTTTTGCAGGAGGGTTTCCAAAGTCAAAATGAATAGAGTGGGGGACAGTGGGCATCCCTGTCTAGTACCGTTCGTGATGGAAAAGGACGGTGAGAGGACCCCATTAACCCGTATCCGAGCATGTGGTTCTGTATAAAGTGAGAAAATTGCTGCAATAAATTGAGGTGGGAATAAAAATTTAGCTAGCACTTGTTTCATGAAATCCCAGGCCACTCTATCGAACGCTTTCTCAGCGTCAGTGCCCATAAGTATTAAAGGTAGTTTAAAATGTTTAGCATAATGAATAGAGTTTATCAGTCTTCATCTGATCCCATCTGATCCGGATCAACTAGTTTAGGCAATAGGGTTCCAATTCTCAGCGCCAAGAGTTTGGCCCATATCTTCAAGTCAATATTCAATAAGGATATAGGCCTGTAGCTAGCACATAGGGATGTGTCTTTTCCCTCCTTCGGTATTATGGTGATATATGCTTCTAAAGATTGTTTCGAGAAGGGGGTGCCATTTAAAAGCGCGTTACACATGTGGGTCAGGTGTGGTAACAGATAGTCTAGGAATTTTATGTAATAGGTGAGAGAGAAGCCATCTGGGCCTGGGCTTTTACCAGTTGGGAAAGAAGAAATTACGCTCCTCACCTCCTCTACCGTAACAGGGTGTATAAGAGTGTCAGCCTCTTCTGAGGAGAGAGTGGGTAGTTTGAGTGACCCTAAAAAGTCAAGAACCCGTGTGTCCCTCTGATCGTACTGAGTTCCAGTTTCCTCTTCCCTGATGTTGTAAAGGGAGGAATAGAATGACATGAATTCTTTAGCTATCTCAGACGTGGAGGTGTGCATTATCCCATCACCTCCCCTAATTCTTGAAATGAAAGATTTTTCTTTTTGTTTTTTAATAAGTGCCGTCATGAGCCTACCTCCCTTGTCCCCATGTGCATATATCTTCTGCCTATAGTACATCAGATTTTTGGCCATTTTCAAATTCAATAGGTCTTTTAGTTTTACTCTCAGGGTGTCAAGTTCGACTTGAGCATCTTGTGCCGCTGATTTTTTATGTACTTTTTCTAGTACAGCAATTCGGGTCAATAGAGAGTTAATTTGTTTAGATTTTTCTTTTTTGACTCTAGACCCTAGGGAGATCAACAAGCCCCTCATATAAACCTTATGTGCTTCCCATGTGCACGTTGCCGTTACGTCAGAAGAGGTGTTAGTGTCAAAATAAAATGTCAGTTGTTCAGTTAAATATTTTACGTGTGATTCACTATCTAAGAGGGTGTCATTTAGTCGCCATGACCACTCTCTGATGGGCAACCCCACCAAAGGCAAAGTAATGCTGACCGGGGAATGGTCCGAAACAGTCATTTGACCTATCTGAGCTGACTTTAGGGCTGGAAGCAAACTCTCATGAATAAAGAGATAATCCAATCTCTGATGTGACCTGTGCGCTTTAGAGTAAAATGTAAAATCTCGAGTCGAGTGATGTACAGCCCTCCATGCATCTATCAGTTGTAGGCCCTGTAATTTCCGTTTAATTTTCCCTAGAGCAGCAAAGGTTAAGGCAGATCTTTTCGTGGAGGAATCTTGAAGAGGGTTCAGCGTGACATTGAAATCTCCCCCCAAAATTATAGGTCCCTCCGCAAAAACAGTCAGTGCGTCTAAGATCTTATCAAACCAGCCTGCCTGCGATTTATTTGGGGCATATAAATTTGCGAATGTGTAGATAGAGTTTCCAATATGTCCCTTCAAGAACAGTGCTCTGCCATCAGCAGTACTGTGTTGTGCTACCAGTCCAAAAGGGAGGTCTTTATGAAACGCAATAGACACCCCTCTCGCTGCTGAGCTGGATGATCCAGTATGGAAGCACTTATTAAAATAACGGGTTGGTAATCTAGGTATCTTTCCCTCTTTGAAATGCGTTTCCTGCAGGAAAACTATAGCGGCTTTCTCCTGTTTGAGCAGCATCAAGACCTGGCTCCTTTTATTAGGAGAGTTAAAACCCTTTACATTGTAGGTGAGTATGTTAGTTAACGACATGAGATGTCAGAGTATCTTCGTGTCTTAGTGAGCTGTAGCAATATCACATTTATCTTGTAAGGTTCCGGGTGAGGGGTAGAGGTAACATAGGAAACATACAAGAGGGGTAAACGTTGAACGAACAATGAAAATGAATGCAGCCAGAGATCAAGGATCAGGTCCCCCTGGGGGAGCTCACGACCCTTAGTCCCTGGGGCATCTTGATAAACATAGCTCAAAGAAGGTACAGCACCCAATATCATAATGAAACACAATCCCAGCGTTTCATTAGGGGCACCGCATCTCATCCTAAAGCGTGGGGTACAGAGAAGCATCAACCCTGAGCCGATACTTGATCCCGGATCACTATAGCAATATACATATTCTCATTAATTTAAGGCACTCTTGTATAATCGCAATAAACATCAGTATGACACATAACGGGAACTCAGCCAACTTGTCATAACATACTCACTATTCCCGTGCATAGTATACCAAAGGCAATTATAACATACGAACCCCATGTGGGGTCGCTGATGGAAGTCCACATTCAGGTAAAATCTCCATCTTCTCTTCTTGCTTGACCTTTCTTGGACCTGGGAGATCTCGCTTTTCCCGACGTCGCCCATGGTGTTAGCTGTGGTAGGCTCGGCAGATGTAAGTCCGTATGAGCCGGCATCCAGGAAGGTATGTCTATCGGAGCGATTCCCAATTTTTCCCAGGTGTCTTGTAAGTCCTCAGGAGTGTGAATGATGATGCGTTTACCATTTTTCAGTATGGCCAGGCCGAAGGGATACATCCAGTTGTATGTGAGTCGCATGTCTTGCAATTTTAGCAGGAGAGGCCGCATCATTCTGCGTTTTGCCAGTGTGGAGGCCGCAATGTCCTGAAAAAGCTGAATTTTCGTGCCATCTAGTACGATCTCCGCACGTGCTCTGTTAGCCTGTAGAATAGCCAAGGTGTCCACAAAGCTGAGTAAGCCACATACCACATCTCTTGGGGGTTCAGATGCCCTCGGTGCCGGGCGTAGTGCCCTGTGGATCCGCTCGATGACAATTGCAGAAGCGTGTTCCTGTCCCAGTAAATCAGAAAATATTTTCCTGGCCACCGCTTGCAATGCCTCTGATGTCACTGATTCAGGTATACCTTTAAATCTCACGTTCTTCCTCCTGCTCCGATTTTCCTGATCCTCCAGCAGTGTCATCACTTTATTTAACTGGGTCTCTTGTTGCTGCACTTTGTGGCCTAGTGAGTCACAGTAGTTAACCGAGTCAGTGACCACCGACTCCAGGTGCTCCACACGGTTTCCAATATGGCGGACGTCCGCCTTGATGTCTGCAAGCTCCTTCATCATTGGCGTTAGAGCTTGTACTATAGTTTTCTTTAAGTATGCTTGGGAGATCGGAGCTTTCTCCTGGCGTGAAGATGTGGAAGCAGCCACAGACTCACGATCGCTATCTTCCTCCGAGTCATCTTCCTGTCTGGGTTCTATAGTCACTGGCGGCGCCATCTTGGTTTTCTGGGACGGCTTCATTTTCAAGAATTTGTCTAGGTCTGCCTGACCTTTGTGGGTTTTTGGTGTCCCTGAATGATCTCTGGTGTCAGGTTTACCGATCTTCACCATTCTCAGGTTTGTGCCTTGCGATGTCAGTGATCCTAGATCATGTGTGTGAGGAGCCGAGAAACTAAGCTGCCATCACTCTCCGCAGTCAGGCTCCGCCCCTTAAAGGAGACGTTTTTTTGAACTTTTTATCATTTCAGCCAGTTTGTAGGATTTTCAAGAACACAAGGGATCTCGATGCAAAATATTATTTTGTTGCAAGGTCAGATTTTTCTGTGATGGTTGCAAGGATGCAACATTTTATCCCATCGGGAAACAGCGAAGTTATAATCAAGTTTCATTAATACAGCAATTGCACGCAAATCACGGGTAATTCCGTGTTTTCACAAAATCCTAGCCTCAGGTTACTTACACATGTACTTTTAGTGAAACAATTTATCTTAAATATGCATCAATTAAATACCTTTTCAAATCCAACAAATACAAATAGTCCAAAGCCAAGATTATACACAGAGGAAAAACATATTGTGGTTCAAGTTGAACCTCACTACCCCTAGCTTTGGCAAAAACGTTCATAAACACACATGGGGATGGATTGAGTATCCTGTGTAGTAAAACATTTTATTTTGCTATGTAATGCTATGCATGGTCAACTCTAAAAGCATACTTAAATTGTCTTTCTCACAAATGTCTGATAGGCCAGGGTCCCACCTCTGGGGCACCATTCTATTAGAAGTCAGCCTAGCCTGGTAAGACAGCTGCAAGCAGATATTGAATGCAGAGATGACTGCGCATGTCCACGGATCTTTTAATTCTAGTTTATTGTCTTAACAGGCGAAAATCAATAAAAGAGCCAAGAGGAAGTGAGTACTGCATATCAGTGGCTGAAACTGGGGTGTGCATTGTGGCTTACAGTAGGAAGACACATTGCAGTTGGCAACAGAGGGGCTTTGTGGCTGGAAATTGGAGGGGGAATTGTAGCTAGCAATATTGGGGTTATTATAACTGACACTTGGGGACACTGTGACTGGCAAAATTAGGGGCATTGTGACTTACAATAGATAGGAAATTGTGGCTGACACTAGTTAGCATGTCGGGGCACACAATGGATAACAATGTATGGGGGACACACCACTATTGAGTGAACTATCAGACAAAAGCTCTCCGAAATCAACCATAGTGTGTGTTTTCTTGATTTGCAATTCAACTTATCTGTCTGGTGCAATAGAGTATTTTGTTACACCACTGCTCTACGTGCACACAATTCATGGTGCAATAAACAACCTGTATTCTACTGATAGTGCCAGGAGAGCTATCACTATTAACATTATTATGTGTAGAGTAAATGCAGAGGTGGGCAGAGCAGGAAGTCTGTGAGGTGCAGCTTCAGCCATTAACCAGAGCAAGGGGGCATTGTGTGTCCAGTAACATACAGCAGTAGTTGTTGTTTCCTTGTGTGATAAGTACTGTGTACAGAGCACCTAGGAAACTTGTGTTCGGACCCTGGTCTGTTAAATAGTAGCTCCAATTTACGAATTATAAAAATTTCCCTGGAGTTTCTCTCCAAAGAGGATCTTGCACAGACAGATCTCTTCATATGAGGGCATCTTTAACAAGCTATAATAAAAATAAGCTAGTGAGTGCTATTGCAAGTAAGGGGTTGTGTAGCAGGCAGAGAGATTTCTCTCGACCAAACAGCCGGTACTGGTTATATGTGTGTGCTCCCGAATGGCTCACCAAATAGGAGTTCACGGGTTTGTTTAGTGAGTGCAACTGTAAGTTTAGTTTTACTGTAGTATAATTAATATACAATAGAAATATATCATTTTATTTACAAATGCTGCAAAATGGATTATATTGGAACACTCGAGGGAGGGGTGGGACGTAATAAATTCACATTTCACCATTGTAGCACTTATCTTTTCTTCCTGGAAGTGTCAGTGCTAAATAGAAAATTGCCAGGTCCTGACATCATTTTAGCTCTATTCCAGGTAACACGCAACTATTATCTGCTAACACTTGGAGGCTTCTGTTACAAAGCCAGCACTAATAGACTTGCTGTCATTTAAGAAATGTCTTTTGGTTTTGTTGGCTCAGCAGGAAATTGATGGAAGTGAGAAAGCTGTTTCTTGCCAAGAGTTATTCACATGCTTCAGAAACCTTTAATATATATTGAGCTTACAAAAAAAGCTTTTAGTCTTTATTTTTATTTTTATGTTTTTGTACTTTAACCCTATAAATCGGTCATGAATATTTTGTTGCCATGGTTCCCATAGCTGGATTTAATTTATAACAAAATTTCAGTAATACATTAAGACAAATCTGTCAACATCTAAAATAAACAAAAAGAGGTAATATTTTACCAAACACAAAACATACTTCTGGAATTATTATTTAGTTTATTTAAAGAAATATCAAGGGACTTCCCTCACCACTGAAATATTACTATGAGAAAGCCCACCCCTCCCCCCTATTTCTATGTGAGGCAAAATAATTTTTTATATAAAATACACTGACAGAAAAATCCCTATATCTCAATTAATATTTCTTTAATCTGCACATACGAAGTACCAAGACGAAGGATCCAGGAGGCTTCACCAGGTTCAACAGGTGTTTTTCTCCGGTCTCCACCACTTCTGGGTTTGTACACTAGTACACTAGTCTTAAAATATTACGCTGGTTGAGTCCCAGTAAAGTGAGATTCAACAAAGTGCTATGCTGGTCCAGATACAATCAAAATCCAAAAGAAGAGGCAGCACTCCAGTGGTATAAAAATCCAAAATTTATTCACCCAACATACAGTGGGAAGGTGAAACGTTGCTTGAAAATGCCTTCAATGGGAAGATGAAACGTTGCCTGTATGTAGGGTGAATACATTTTGGATTTTTATACCACTGGAGTGCTATTGTGGTTGTACTTGTTTGGGGTCTCACGTCAAGTTTCCCCTGAGGATAGCACCCAGAATTTTATGCTACGGTGCAGCTCCTATACTCTGTTTGTTCCTGGTCCAGATACATTTTTTTATATTTTTTTCAATATCAGCTATATGTTCGACTCTGTGGGTTTTCAACTTCCTAATTGTACAACCTACATACAAGAGCTTACTTAGCATACATTTTATGACGTAAACCACATAATGTGAATCACAGTTTATAAATGAATTAATTTTATATTTTATGTTTTATCTGTAAACCGATACATATTGCATCTACATCCACCACATCTTAAAAAGCCTTTTTGGGAAAGACAAATTTTATTATTCGTTATCTTGCTGTAAAAAAGACTAGATGACAACATATATACCATGTTGATAAAAAAATATATATATACACCCTTTGTCAATAATCTGTTCTAACTTTGTCCTGATTCAAAACAGGCAAATATTTTTTATGTTACTGAAATTTGCTATTAAACATCCATTGTTTGTATCCTCTCTGATTAATTTTGTTACATTGATTATTAAACGTTATATCCTCCAACCATGCTCTCCTTCCTCTAATGTGCTTTTATGTAGGAACAGACATTATAGTATGAGCCAAGTGGTGTTTTCTAGCACCAATTTAAGTAATACCTGCCTGAGGTTTGAGGTGAGTTGTCGGCTTGACTTTGTTAGTGAAAACATGTCTATGCAGCGTCAGGTCCAGGAAATTAATCCCTGTGGAACTAAATGTTCCTGTAAATTTCAGGCTTTGATAATTTTTATTTAAATATTCAAAAAAGATTAATGCAGATGACTGTTTCTAAACTCCAGACTATCAGTGAGTCATCTATATATCGACCCTACCATATTAGGAAATAGGTAAACGGGTTCTCCAAATTGCAAATTAAATTCCTCTCCCACCATGCCATAAATAGGCTAGCTAGGGAGGAGGAGAATTGTTGCCACCATAGGGGCTCCCTCTATTTAAAGGTAAAATTCTCTGTTTCAACAGGTGTTTGTTTATTTGGAAGGGACAAAGGCAAGCATTTTTTATTAGAAGTATTATCATGTAGCAGAGGCCTAGTACTTGTCATCCCTTAGGCCCAAGTCTCTTTATTCATGAGAATGACACTAATAACCACACACTGACGCTACCACACTTATCACAAGGAAAATATTTTATTAAAATAATACGTGTTACATTTTTTGCAGCCATTTATAATAAAGCTCAAGACAGAAATAAACCACATTATGTAGTGAAATGACATGATCTCCTTCTATATGGACCCCTCACACATTCATAATTCAGTTACATATATCTCTAGTTAAAATAAAGTCCAGGTTCAAGATAGGTCTAACCTGTATAATGATTTGATTGTCATCTTTTGGAATGGCTATGCTGAAAGGGATATAGCCAGCGATATGGGAGATTTTTGGCTTTCAATAGTTTCAGGATAGGTTTGAGCTTCCTGCGTTTAATCAGGGTAGATGCCGCTAAATCCTGGAACAGCCTAATGGTAGAGCCATCATATGTTACAGACGGCATGTCCCGTGCTGTGGCCAATATGTCAGCCGTGTCAATATAACTGAGAAGGCCACAAAATACAACTCTTGGCGCTTCGTCTGGTTTCGGCTTTCGGACGCAAGGCACCATGGACGCATTCTATGACAAACCAGGAGGCTCACTCATCGCTTGAGATATTTGCAAAAATATCCTTGGTTACTTGCCTTAGGGAGTCAGAAGCTTAAGATTCAGGAATCATCTTCAGTCGCACATTTATATGGCGGCTTCTGTTCCCTTGGTCCTCAATGAGGAGAAGGGCATTGTTGAGCTGTTGTTGTATAAAGTCCGTTCATTTCTAAAGGGCCTTAGAGAAACCTATAGAAGTATTTTGGACTGCTTCCAATGCTTCCACTTTGTTGCCTTTTTTTTTTTTGTCGGCCCACATGACTGTCAGCTCTTAAAATAAGCAGGGTCATAGCCTGTGTGATTGCATGTTTTAGAAACGACCTTGTGATCGCGAGACCGACAGCAACAACAAGATTTCCATCATCATCATCTATGCTCAGATCAGAAAGTTCTCGGGATTCTGTGGTGTGTGTCGGTGCCATTTTTATGGGAGAGTAGGAGATGCTATAGACTTACTTTTACAAAGTTTGTCTATTTCTCCATGCTGTTTGTGAGGTTTAGGGGTACTGGGTATCTATTTCTTCTTGTCATTATGTGTCACTCTTGACCATCCTGGACTTGGTGCCGCTCATAAAATTTGCTATTTGCACTGGTGATACAGAGAAGCTGCCGTCAGCCTTGCGGATAAGCTTTGCCCCCCCAGTTACATATATCTCTGACTGTTCATTCATCAATCACAAACTGACCTCACAGAGTTGAGGCAAAACATAATGGAATGAGAAAGCGGCTGGAGAAACATGGAAGGACAGTGTAAGGCCTCATGCACACGACCATACTCGTAATTACGAGCACGGCCGGGCACGGCCGGCCACGGGCAGCCGGCCGCTTTTCCGAGCCGTGCTGCCATTATAAAGTATAGCAGCACGGCCCGTAAAATAGAAAAATAGAACATGTTCTATTTTTTTAACGGCACGGGCACCTTCCCGTGATAGAACGGGAAGGTACCCGCGGCTAGCAGAAGTCTATAACGGGTGTTTTTACGGTCGTGTGCATGAGGCCTAATACTGAGTGTAAATGGATGCATGGCCGCTCTATGCTTATATCACATCGTCTCATATCTGCACTTACCATCAATATTACACTCACATTATTTACCTATTTATCATGTCCTCGTAAAGGGTCTGAACAAATCCATAATTGTATTAATAGTGTATATAAAGTGCTAGATAAATGTGGAGAAAATGGATGAAACGTGGAATCTGTTCAGCCACATCCTAGGCCACGGCTCTTAGGATAAAGTTCCTTATCTGACTTTGTGTGAAATATGCTCCTGACTGATGTCCTTGTGATTGGAGACAAGGGCAGAATGACAGATCATGATATCTTCTTCTACAGTCGGAGCCTCTTCTATGTCACAATCTGGTCTTGATGCGGAGTAGTGTATCAAGTATTGTTAGGAAGTGTGACTGTAAGGCAAAATCTGTGGGAGAAAAACACCTTATCTTAAAACACCCTAAAAAGAAATAGGTAAACCAAATAAGTAAAAATACACATTTACCCTAGTATATAAAGGAGTTCCTACCATATACTAACTACTGGCCTATCACTAGGATGTGATATCAATATATGGTCCGGCCGCTGGATTTTACCATCAATTTATCAACATCTTCCTCAGTTCAAGTGAATGGGGCTACAGACACAGGACAAAGACCAAGGTGTTATTGTGTCTGGTAAAAGCCAAAGGGCCACGGTGGTCCACCAAGCTCAGCAGCCCCTTCATTCTCATGATCAGTGGGGGTCCCAGCGGCCAGACCAGCACCAGTCACATATTGATAGCATATCCTAGCTATGTCATTGATGAGTATTTGCACACAACCCCTATAAATGACGTTTTACATTCACACACAGATATAAAAGAATGACTCAGACACAGTAAGGAATGTGTAATGATGTGGAGTTTATTATATGTATGTGTATGTGTTGTGATTGTTATTTACCTCCCATCACTCACGTAGAGGGTACAGCAACACTCAGGGCAGGAAAAACCCCCAGTGGAGGAAACCTGCAGGGAAACCATGGCCGCTGTACTGCCCTTCCTCTGGGCATACTAAGGGAGGTAAACGCTATAAAATGTATGTAGTGCAGGTGTAGGTGCCTACCTAGCGACTGCATGTGACTACCTACAGTGATTGTGTCTGTGGATTTGTGATCTTGTGTGTGATTGTTGAGATTGTGTGTGACTATGTACAGTGATTCATGTCTGATCATGTAAAGTAACTGTCTGTGGGGGGTGCAATTGTGTTCATTATATATGTCTATGTGACTAACTTGTACGATCGTGTGTGTGTGTGTGTGTGTGTGTGTGTGTGTGTGTGTGTGTGTGTGTGTGTGTGTGTGTGTGCGCGTGCGTGTGTTTCTGTGTGTGTGTGTGTGTGTGTGTGTGTATATGTATAACTATGTACATCAATATGTGACAGTGTGTATATGTACATGAGTGCGACAATAAAAAGGATATGTAATCTTTGGTCTCCATCAAGGCTTCTAGATCTTCTTCTCCTTGTTGGTCCTGCAGCTCTTGTCCCCATCCTGGCAGCAGAACATCTTAGTTATAAGTGGAAAGATAAAGAAAGTTGGTCTACATGTCCATTATAGGATCCATAACTTCAATGTTACCAAACAGTCAGAGAGGAGTGATACATATAATACTATATCTAGAAACGAATAATTGGTAGGTAAATATTATCTGATGTGGCCGCAGCCAGTGACAGCTGATACATCGTACAGAGAACCAGTCATTGATGTAGAATGACAGCTGATCTAGTGTCATAGTCTATAAAGAAGATCATGGAGATGATATGTTCTGAATCATATAGTAATGACATATGTCCTTACTAGATACTGATGTTATCTCTTTCTCTGTGTTTCCATTAATGGGATTGAGGATTTAATAAACTATAATGAGATTTTATTCTTACTCTCTTTGCACCTGGTACTTTTTCAGGTTCTTAAAAAGGCTCTGTCACCAGATTATAAGTGCCCTATCTCCTACATAGTCTAATCGGCGCTGTAATGTAGATAACAGCAGTGGTTTTTATTTTGAAAAACTATCATTTTTGAGCAAGTTATAAACAATTTTAGATTTATGCTAATTAGTTTTTTAAAGACCAACTGGGCGTGTTTTTACTTTTGACCAAGTGGGCGTTGTAAAGAAGTGTAAGAGGCTGACCAATCAGTGACTAATCAGCTTTATACACTTCTCATTGTTCCAGCCCAGCTTCTTTCACTGCACAATCACACTGTGAATCACACAGGGAAATTGGGAAACATTTATTTGTGGGGTGGAATGTTTAAGTCTTTCACCGTGCAGTAAAAACGACAACTTAACTTTATTATGCTGCTCAATACATTTACGGCGACACCAAATTTATGTCGTTTTTATTATGTCTTTACAAAGACATAATTTTTTTGCGTTTAAAAAAAAATATATATATATTTTAATATTCTATATTCTGAGAGCCATAACTTTTTAATTTTTATTGATTGACTACTTAAGGGGGCTTATTTTTTGCGGGACGAGCTGTAGTTCACTAAGGTGAACAAAAACCAGCAATTCTCACATTTCGTTCTTTTTTTTTACAATGTTCACCGTGCGAGTTAAATAATGTTATATTGTAATAGTTTGGACGTTTACGGAAGCGGCGATACCAATAGTGAAAGGGGTTTTTTTGTAACTTTTTTTCACTACTGAAAACTTTATGTAACTATTTTTAATTTTTTTTATTAATCCTCTCTAGGGGATTTGAACCAGCTTCAAATCGCAATATTAATGCATTGCAGCGTATTGCCATTTTTACAGGTGCATGTTAAGCCAGAGGCAGGGCTTAACAGGAACAGAAAGAGGGCATACCTGGGGGTCTTCATTAGGCCTCCCGACTGCCATGACAACCATCGGCCCCCTCCGATCGCATTGTGGGGGGGCTGATAGGCAGCTGGAGGGGGCATTCCCACTCTTTCTAGCAGCTTCGATGCCGTTGTGGCTATTGACGGTGGGATCTAAGTGGTTTAACGGCCAGGATCAGAGTTATCTCTGTTCTTGGCCATTATTGCGAGGTGTAATCTGTAATACAAGCTGATTCCTCAGCCCGTATGCCCGCTCTATACTTCAATCCTTGCACCAGGACGTACAGGGACATCCCGGTGCGTAAAGGGGTTAAAATCCTTCCTCCACACCAGTCTTTCTTACCTAAGGTATTTATAAATCTGCGGTGTCGGGTTCCTCCTTGTTGTCTGTGTGGCACAATTTCCCCTTGCAAGGATGGAGAAGGCTGGTCTCACAAAGCGAGCAGGATGGGGGGATGCTCCATGGGCCATTGATGGTGAATTTCTCATCTCTTCTGAAGTAGTGAACTGCCCAGCTATGATGGTACTGCCTCTCTCTTGTCCATGCCCAATGCAAGGGGTCTTGTGCCATGATCTGGAATTAAACAGTATAAGAATTAGAATAACATTATCACCGCAGGCTCTTCATGAAAGACTCTAGTGTTTGTTTCATTTTTATTCACCAGATCACAGGTGGCCCGGTCTACCCAAGCTCTAAATCCAATCCGGAGTAGTAACTGGCTGCGTTTACGGAGTAGACGTTCCCTCTTCAGAGTCCATTTCTGTCCTAGGGCCCAGGGGTAGATCTCTCGCCGATAATCGTCTTCTTCCTCCTCAAACTGGTTGGCTAAGAACCTGGTAAAGCAAATGTAATTAAATAAATGATGGAACTTGTCAGAACAGTGTAGAGCTGAGCAGTTGTATGAAACAGAGACATGGGGAAAAGGGGAGAGCTACTATACACTAGGATAAGTAAATGCCATGGAGGCCTTGGTACATTCTCCACATTTCCCTTGGACAATAAATTGTTATTGTTACACTACCGTTTTATTAATCTGCATGTATACACATATTATTAACTCCTTAATGACCAGACCATTTTGCACGTTAATGACCAAGGATTATTTTTTGTTTTCTCACGATCGCATTTCAACAGTCGAAACTATTTTTTTATTCCGTTGACATATCCGTATAAGGTTTTGTATTTTGCGGGATGAGTTGTATTTTGCAATTGCACCATTTTTGGATGCATATAATATATCGATTAACTTTTATTAACTTTATTTTAGGAGAGAATTGAAAATAAGCAGCTATTCCAGAATTGATTTTCCCCTTATAAATTTACGCAGTTTACTATGCAGCGTAAATAACATGTTACCTTTATTCCACGATTGTGGGAATACCAAATATGTAAAGGTTTTATATGTTTTCCTACGTTTGCACAATAAAAAGCCTTTTAGAAAAAATGTACATGTTTTTGCATCGCAGGATTCCAAAAGCCTAAACTTGTTTATTTTTTCGTCAATGTTGCCGTAAGTTAGCTTGATTTTTGCAGGGCAAGGTGTAGTGTTCATTAGTACTATTATGGGGTAAATGGGACTTATTGTTTAACTTTTATTTTATTTTTTATGGGGGGAATGGAAGAAAAAACAAAGAGTTTTGACATTGTTTTTTGAGTTTTTGTTTGGATGCCGTTTATCCGGCAGTTTAATTAATGTGTTAATTGTATTGTTTGAGTCGTTACGATTGCAGAGTTACCTTATATGTGTATGTGTTATTTGTTTTGACACTTTTACTAAAAAACACTTGTTGGGGAAGAAAAGTGGTTTTATTTTTATTTTTACTGTAATCTTTTTTTTTTCATAAACTTTATTTAACTATTTTACTTTCTATTTTTGTCCCGCTAGGGGACTTTACTTTGCGATCTTTAGATCACAGATATAATGCTTTGGTATACATATTATACCAAAGCATTATTGCCTGTCAGTGTTATTATATCTGCGGTCAATATATTCCTATGATTGCTAATAAGGAAACAATGTAACTAGACTGTATGTGTGGTTATATGTCCTTATGGCGTCTACTAATGACTATAATGTCACCATGTTATAGAGTGCAGCATGTCTCCAGTCCTATCACATCGGCAGAGGCCCTATTATTTAAATATGGTAGATATTTTATAATCTGGCAGATTTTCTATTTCTTTCCCCAATGTTATAATACCTTGTCCGAAATCTTCATGCAGCTGTCCCTGGCGAGAAAAAGCCTGATGTGTTCATCCTCTAGAACAAAAAAACAGAAATATAATGATTTAAATTTGATCAATTTATTCAGTAAGTTTCAGGATATAATGTTAGATGTTAATTCAGAAAAGCAACAAAATCCATTTGAGGTTATAGATAAATAGGATTCGGATATATAAGTCCTGGTTAGAAGGAATGAAAGAAAATTAATTAAAGCGTCAATAGTTGGCGAGTCTGATTGTAAAAGAAAGGGGGTGATCCTAGGCACAACCTTGGTATAACGTTTGGGGAGAGGACACTTTACAAAACATAAATTCTTCTGATATATTAAATACATAATGGAGGAGGACATCTCCATGGGATTAAGTCGGTTAGTGTGGAACCATTGGAAGCAGCAATGAGTCCTACCAAGGAGACTGAAGAAAGCAGCCATCTCCTCCTGCTGCTGGGTCAGGTCATCCTTCCTCCTCTTCTGGGTCTCTTCTTGGACGGCAGATGGTGAACTGTGGCAGAAGTATAAAATATTACATTAATAACGGTCCAATCTTAAAAATCACTAATACAGACAATTAAGTCTTAAGAATAAAACTTCACATTGTCACCTAAAGAAGATGTTCTACAATCTCTAGTCCTGCGGTAATGCCATAACATTTGTGCAGAGAGGTTGTCATTATGTGTGAATGTTGGGTTGTCACGACTGGACTACTACTCCTCAAAAGCACCCATCATCTGGCCATCACTTTCAAGCATTAAACTAATTTGTCTATAAACTTGAAATAACTTTATAGAGCTTCCCAATGACTCAGGCAGGGTTTAATAGGAGATAGAAAAAATCACGATATACTGGAGTACATTAGTATTGCAGTATAGTGTACAAGCGATCTCCCGATCACTGGTTCGAATCCTATAGGGGGAGTGTTAAAACTAATCAAACAGAGTTAAATAAAATATTGAACAAAGAAACATAATTTGTATCACCTAAAGTCGAAACTATTACATTACAACATTATTTAACCTGCAGGGTGAATGCCGTAAAAACCAAAATTAACTCCAGAAATGTTGATTTTTGTCACTTCGGCTTTCAAACAAAATGGAATAAAAAGTGATCAAAAAGTCATATGTACCAAAAATTGTATTAATAAAAACTACTGCTTGAGCCACAAAAAATAAGCCCTAACACTGCCAATCCATGGAAAAATAACAGAATATAGTGTTACAAATTATTATTTTTTTTAAATAATTTTTTCTTTGTAAAAGTAGTAAAACATAAAAAACCTATATAAATTTGATATTGCCGTAATCACATTGATGTGCAGAATAAAGTTAAAGAGACACAGAAGTTCTGCAGAGCGCGCTCTCTCTGTCTGTGTGTTCTCGCGGGTGGAAAAACAGCGCAGGCCGCCCTGACACTGTCCATAGCTGATTGGACAGTGTCAGAGCGAAGAGATCACGCCCTCTTGCCATTTAGTTCGATAGAAACGCCCCATTGACAGTTCAGGGGCTTATTTACATATTGGGTGCCAAATATAACGGCGCCGATATGTAAATAACGGAGGAAGATAGGAAAATTATTTCAAGTGAGACAGTTTTTGTGAAGCCCTGCCTATTACATGCTGCACTCAGCTGCACCTGTATGGGCTGGTGAAAGGTTCTCTTTAAGTTGTAATTTTTACTACACGATAAAAGCCGGAAAAGCTAAATCTAAAAACAATGGAAGAATTACCGTTTTTTCCAATTGCACCGCACATAGATTTTTTTTCTGTTTCCCAGTATAAAGTATTTTAAAGAGGCTCTGTCACCAGATTTTGCAACCCCTATCTGCTATTGCAGCAGATAGGCGCTGCAATGTAGATAAGAGTAACGTTTTGATTTTTAAAAAACGAGCATTTTTGGCCAAGTTATGACCATTTTTGTATTTATGCAAATGAGGCTTGCAAAAGTCCAAGTGGGTGTGTTTAAAGTAAAAGTCCAAGTGGGCGTGTATTATGTGCGTACATCGGGGCGTTTTTACTTCTTTTACTAGCTGGGCGTTCTGACGAGAAGTATCATCCACTTCTCTTCAGAACGCCCAGCTTCTGGCAGTGCAGACAGCGTGTTCTCGAGAGATCACGCTGTGACGTCACTCACAGGTCCTGCATCGTGTCGGACGAGCGAGGACACATCGGCACCAGAGGCTACAGTTGATTCTGCAGCAGCATCGGCGTTTGCAGGTAAGTCGATGTAGCTACTTACCTGCAAACGCTGATACTGCTGCAGAATCAACTGTAGCCTCTGGTGCCGATGTGGCCGACACGATGCAGGACCTGGGGCAGGAAGTGAGTGACGTCACAGCGTGATCTCTCGAGAACACGCTCTGTGTCTGCACTGCCAGAAGCTGGCCGTTCTGAAGAGAAGTGGATGATGCTTCTCGTCAGAACGCCCAGCTAGTAAAAGAAGTAAAAACGCAGCGATGTACGCACATAATACACGCCCAGTTGGACTTTTACTTTTCAACACGCCCAGTTGTACTTTTGCAAGCCTCATTTGCATAAATACAAAAATGGTCATAACTTGGCCAAAAATGCTTGTTTTTTAAAAATAAAAACGTTACTGTAATCTACATTGCAGCGCCTATCTGCTGCAATAGCAGATAGGGGTTGCAAAATCTGGTGACAGAGCCTCTTTAAATGGTGCCAATAGAAACGACAGCTTGATTGCAAAAAATAAGCATTCACACGGCTCCATTGACAGAAAAATAAAAATGTTATAGCTCTAGGAAGGCAGGGAGGGAAAAATAAAAAATGGCCTGGTCCTTAAGGGGTTAATATGAAATAGTAAGTTAAAGACGTTGTCCTTTCTTGATATAAAGTCGCCCCGGTGATCAGTCACCCGTGCGTGGATGAATGGGAGAACATGTAATATATTGTTGTGTTGTCCTAAAATGTTGCACTTACGTCTCTTCTTCATAAAGAGCGATGAGCTCTCTCTTCCTCTTGCGGGCGGTCTCTCCTCCTCTTCCTGGGAATCTTAGAGAGACGGAAATATTAACGTGAAAATGTGTGAATCTGGTTCTTTCTGAAGAAGATCTATATATGTAAATTTATCATTATATTAATTATATTATAGAAAATAAGATAAAATATAAAATTATAGTTTTATATAATTAGATAAAAGCTGCCGCTACCTGACACCAAGGCCCCAGACTTATCCTGTATATGCTAAACTATACATTCTACAAATTGGGCACAGTGCTTATGGCATAAGATAGAAATGCTGCGTTTCTATCTGCTATGGCAGATCACAGTCCAGTCACTATAGGCCCTGTCATATATATGTCGTATATGTCCTGTCCCTCCCTATATAGTAACCGAGCCACTACAATATACTTCATAGCTTACCTGGAGCTCATGTCGTCTCTTCTAAACAGAAAAAATACATAAAGAAAATGTTAAGAAAAATCCATCATTAAAATACAATAAAAAATAATTACTGGACAGCTGTATATTTATTCACAATCACCCAAATGTCTCCATATTTATTTATAATCATCCATATATATCTCTATATTTATTCATAATCACCCAATTATCTCCAGATTTATTCAAAATCACAAGTATCTCCATATTTATTTATTCAGTCACCAAACTTTCCCCATATTCATTAACAGTCCCTAATGTTTTCCCATGTTTATTCACAGTCACCAATGTTTCTCCATATTTATTTATAATCACCCAAGTTTCTTCCTTTTTATTCAGTCACCCATGTTTCTCCATATTTATTCAGTCACCCATGTCTCTCCATATTTATTCAGTCACCCATGTTTCTCCATATTTATTCAGTCACAGATGTTTTCTCCATATTTATTCAGTCACAGATGTTTTCTCCATATTTATTCAGTCACCCATGTTTCTCCATATTTATTCAGTCACCCATGTTTCTCCATATTTACTCAGTCACCCATGTTTCTCCATATTTATTCAGTCACCCATGTCTCTCCATATTTACTCAGTCACCCATGTTTCTCCATATTTATTCAGTCACCCATGTTTCTCCATATTTACTCAGTCACCCATGTCTCTCCATATTTATTCAGTCACAGATGTTTTCTCCATATTTATTCAGTCACCCATGTTTCTCCATATTTATTCAGTCACAGATGTTTTCTCCATATTTTGGTTAAAGCCACTGACCATTCTCAGTTTTTTAATATAATGGAGTAACCAACTGTCGCTGCCTGGGACGACATAAATCAGCAATTCCATTTATTATATTTGGGTATTTTACCTCTCTTCACTGGCAGTTGGTGGTGAATCTCCCAACACGCTGAACTGGATCCAATAATCAATAACAAAAAGTCCTGAGTCGCTTTGATCAGAAAAAAAGAAGCCTGTCTTATCTCTAGAAAGAGCATTCGCTGACTGGCACCAACTGATGGTTTTTTTCATACTTTAAATTCAAGTCCTGTGTTTCTATTGGTCGTTGTTTGTGGAACCTGCCATGATGATTCATACAGCAGCAAACTTAAAGGGAAATCACACTCATAAGGCTTTAATACATTATTTTAAAGAGGCTCTGTCACCACATTATAAGTGCCCTATATTGTACAGGATGTGATCGGCGCTGTAATGTAGATTACAGTAGTGTTTTTTATTTAGAAAAACAATCATTTTTGACGGATTTATGACGTATTTTTGCTTTATGCTAATGAGTTCTCAATGGACAACTGGGAGTGTTTTACTATATGACCAAGTGGGCGTTGTACAGAGGAGTGTATGACGCTGACCAATCAGCGTCATACATTTCTCTCCATTCATTTACACTGCAGATAGCGATATAGCTATATCGCTATGTGCAGCCACATAAACACACTATAGCGTTACTGCAGTGTCCTGACAATGAATATACATTACTTTCAGCCAGGACGTGATGTGTATTCATTCTCCTGACCACTTCTATTGCGTTTCTGTGAGTTACAGCACAGCACAGCGAGATCTCGCTGTGAATGACAGCTTACAGCATAATCTCGCGAGACTATGCCTGCTATGCTGTAACTCACAGAGACGCTACAGAAGTGGTCAGGAGAATGAATACACATCACGTCCTGGCTGGAGGTAATGTATATTCATTGTCATGACACATGAGTAGCGTTATAGTGTGTTTATGTGACTGCACATAGCGATATAACTATATCGCTATCTGCAGTGTAAATGAATGGAGAGAAGTGTATGACGCTGATTGGTCACTGATTGGTCAGCGTCATACACTCCTCTGTACAACGCCCACTTGGTCATATAGTAAAACACGCCCAGTTGTCCATTGAGAAACTCATTACCATAAAGCTAATATAGGTCATAACTCCATCAAAGATCATAGTTTTTCTAAATAAAAAACACTGCTGTCAGTGCCGAACCTGCCATGAGGCCAGGTGAGCCAACGGCCTCAGG
Source organism: Rhinoderma darwinii (assembly GCF_050947455.1). Lineage (NCBI taxonomy): Eukaryota > Metazoa > Chordata > Amphibia > Anura > Rhinodermatidae > Rhinoderma > Rhinoderma darwinii. The sequence goes on from NC_134690.1 coordinate 242,084,420, forward strand.
CGGCACCACCTACCCAAACGGGGGGGCGGCATTTTCAGCCCGGGACTGGACCGGGGGGAGGGGCCATGCAGACGCTCCGAACGTCTGTAATACTCCTCCTCCTCTCTGACGCTGTACACAGCACATTCAGCCAGAGAGGAGCAAGTCTGCAGGAGGAGCGACGAGCAGCACCAGAAGCACGAGGTAAGTGCCTGCCTTGCTGGGACCGGGACGTGAGTATACTGCAAGGGGGGGGCATTTTACCGACAGCAGAGGGCTCTATGGGGCTGGAATAATCCTCCCCATAGAGCCCTCACATCACTATAATGGAACGATTAGTGTGGGTGGGGGAGGGTCTGACTGTCTGACTTACTGCAGAGAGCTCTATAGGGGGGATTCTGCCCCCACTTTAGAGCAGTCAGTCAGATGCTCAGACCCCCCTAACCTTCCAGTATAGTAACTAGTCAGGGCTCTATGGTGGGGGGATAATTCCCCCCTATAGAGCCCTCTGCTGTCAGTAAAACGACCCCCCCCCCCTGCAGTATACTCCTGGCTTTGTAACTTTCCTGTGCTTAATTAGCGTGGGAAAGCTACAATGAGGGCAGTGACTGGTGAGTCTCACAGTCACTCCCAGTGCGCACTGGATGCGGCAGCTGCGGCAGCCAGTCTGACTGTGAGTCTCTGACCAGTCACCACCCACACGCAGCAGAGAGACAGGAGAGACTAATAGTGCCTGTCATTCAATAAACCCTCAAGTACTACAGTTTCACAGGCATTGACTAAAGCTTTCTATAGTGTAGTGGTCAGCTTGTCTGCCTTACACATGTAGGTTGCTGGTTCAAATCCCAGTTGGGTTTTTTTTTTTTAAATTTATTTATTAATATCTTACTTGTATTGGGTTTGTTCACACTAGCATTAATATACATTTACCTCTCTTCCGTCAGAGGAAGAGAGGATCAATACGTTAAACGGAAAGCAACGGCTCCATTAGAATTACCATTGCTTTCAATGGTAATTCTTTTGTATCAGTTGCTTTCCGTTTATCTCCATTCGCTAGGTTTCCGTTCTTTTGAACGGAAATAAAAGTTCTGCAGACTTCACTTTTGTTTCCTTTAAAAAAAACGGAAACTTAGAGAACGGAGGCAAACGGAAAGCAACTGATACAAAAGAATTACCATTGAAAGCAATGGTAATTCTAATGGAGCCGTTGCTTTCCGTTTAACGTATCGATCCTCTCTTCCTCTGACGGAAGAGAGGTAAACGTATATTAATGCTAGTGTGAAAGAAGCCTTAGGGCCTGTTCACATCAGCGTTGGCTTTCCGTTCTGGGGTTCCGTCGGAGGTAACCCCGCAACGGAAAGTCAAACTGAAACCACAGCTTCAGTTTCCGTCACCATTAGCGCAGTCGACTGCGCTCTTGATTCCGTCACAAAAACTGAAACCTGCCGGAATGGTGATGAACGGAAACCATTAGCAATGTTTCTGTCACCATTGATTTCAATGGTGACTGAAACGGAAGCTGTGGTTTCAGTTTGACTTTCCGTTGCAGGGGGTTCACCCGACGGAAACCTCCCACGGAACCCCGGAACGGAAAGCCAACGCTGATGTGAACAGGCCCTAATCCTTCCCCATAAACCTGGCCCCGCTAATTAAAATAAATATATTATATAATGTATATAGCGCTGTATCCCGTATCCGTCAGGTCAGCGGGACTGACTGATTCAGTGTCAGCGAGTCCTGCAGGATCGAGCTGTTACCGATCACATCTAAGTTCATAACTTAGATGTGATCGGTAATGGGCGACCTAATGGATTCAGGTCTCAGCGCAATATACAGCTGCTCTGTATACAGGATACAAAGCAGATGTATCTCAAAAAGTGCAAATCATTTTCAATAAAAAGTAATTAAAACTTGCACCAATCGCAGTAATAGATATCTTTATATATCATAGTGACATGTCCGAAGTTTTCATCGGTGGGGGACCAAGCACTGAGGCCCCCACCGATCGCTAAAATGAAGCAGCAGAAGTGCTCGGGTGAGCGCTGTGCCGCTTCATTTATGATCGAATTTCAGCCGAGTGAGTGGTGTACGGACTCCTAGACTTTCTATTGAGCCTGTACACTGCTCCAAGGAAAGCCAAACAGAATTGAAGCGGCACACCGCTCACCCGAGCACTTCTGCTGCTTCGTTTTAGCGACTAGTGGAGGTGTCTCAGTGCTCGGACCCCACTGATCAAAACTTCTGACATGTCAACATTTTTAAAAAAAGTTGTTACACTTTTAAGAGAATATTTCACCTGCCCACAGATTTGCATTTCAGTGCAGCATGTAATGGTCAGGGCTGCACAAACTCTGGGGCACTTTATATATTTTTCCTACCCTCTTTCCATACTTAGATATCTTTGCTGTAATATTTGGCGCCCGATATTTAAATAACCCCATGAACTGCCAATGGGGCGGTAATTGGCAAGGGGATGTGTAACATCGCTGTGACACTGCCCAATCCGCTGCGGACAATGTCAACAGCAAGAGCTGGAGAGAGGAGATCATGTGCACACGCACGCTCTCACTCTTCAGCTCTCGGCAGGCAAGTACAAGACTGTGATCTCAGGTGAGAGATCAGTCTTGTCGTCCTTGTCTGCCGAGAGCTAAAGAGTGAGAGCGTGCGTGCGCGCACAGCTCCGATGCCATGAAACAGAAGAATTCACACTCTTCTTCTCCTCTTGTGTTCCTTAGTGGTGGCGGAGCTGCGCGCACGCGCTCTCTCTCCAGCTCTTGCTGTAACGCTGACCATAGCTGATTGGACAGTGTCACAGCGATGTTACACACCCCCTTGCCAATTACCTCCCCATTGACAGTTCAGGGGGTTATTTAAATATCGGCCGCCAAATATTACAGCACCGATATCTAAATAACGAAGGAGGCTAGGAAAAAAATGTAAAGTGCCCCAGAGTTTGTGCGGCACCCCCCCCCCCATTACATGCTGCACTCCGCTGTACATGGATGGGGAGGTGAAAGGTTCTCTTTAAAAGAAAGGTGTTATAATTATTTTTTTTTATTTGATATGTTTTATTTTATGGGCCTCATTTTTCTAATTATTTTAATATGTTTCCGAAGGTAGCTATTTATTCATATGTTTGTATGTCTGTGGGGGCAGCCAACTTTATTTTTATTTTTCATACTGCTAATTTTTGTTTTGCAGGTTCCGCTGGACCATTTGGACTACGTCGTAGATTCGTTGGACTACTTCGCTGATTTAAGCTTTATTTTTATTTTTTGAATAAAATGGTTAAAGTGGATTCTGTGGAAGAGTTGTTATTTCAATAAAATAAATTTCTTTATGTCTCTGTTTTTTAATACTTCATTACCGCCTTAGTAATGGCTGCTGTCTGATCGAGAGCGTCCATTACTAAGAAGGGGCTTAGTGTTAGCCAGTAATAAGGCTAGCACTAACCCCTATTATTACCCCGGTACCCACCGCCACCAGGAGTACTGGGAAGAGCTGGGTACGATCCAGCACCCGACTGTCTGAAGAGAAGGGTGGGTACTGGGGTGGCCGCAGGCTGGTACTATCAGGCTCGGAATGGCCAAAAACCATGGCCCTTCCCACCCTGGTAATGCTAGGCTGCTGCTGCTTTATTGTATCTGGCTGGTTATGAAAAATGGAGGGGATCTCACGTAATTTTTTTTCTATTTATTTTTTTAAAAAGACGTGGGGTTCCCGCTATTTTTCACAACCAGCCAGATACAATACAGCAGCTGCAGCCTAGCATCACCAGGGTGGCAAGGGCCACGTTTTTTATCCCTTCCCAGCCTGGTAAAACCAGCCTGTGGCCGCCCTGCTGCCTTACCGTCGCTTCAGATGGTCGGGTACTGGATCGTACTCTCCTCGCGGCAGGGTAATAATAGGGGTTAGTGATAGCCTTTTTACTGGCTAACACGAAGCCCCTTAGTAATGGACGCTCTCAATCAAACAACAGCCATTACCAAGGCCATAATAAAGTATTAAAAAAAACAGACATAAGAAAAACTTTTATTCAAATCTCAACTCCCCCTTGCAACCCTCTTTCACCATTTTATTTTTCTTTAAAAAGTAGATCATCGGAGTAGTCCAATGAATCTACGACGTAGTCCAAACGCTGCAGCGGAACCTACCAAAAAAAAAGCAGTGTAAAAATGTTAAAAACTTAAATTTGCCACAATAGTCACTCGATATAACTATACTGTAATCACTTATATGGTCTGCAGATATCTTGTCTATAACTGGCATCTACCTCTATAAGGTCACTATATGGTGGTAATATTGGTCTATATATAGTGTGATTTATTCACGAACAGTATGGTGGGTTTTTTCTGACACAATGTTGTAGTAATATGTGATCATGGTTTGGTAGTTTTATTCAGTAACCGTATGGAAGTATTATTCAGTAATAGTATAAAGGTATTATTCAGTAACAATATGGGGGTATTATTCAGTAACAGTATGGGGGTATTATTCAGTAACAGTATGGGGGTATTATTCAGTAACAGTATGGAAGTATTATTCAGTAACAGTATGGGGTATTATTCAGTCACTATGTGGTTATGGTTTGGCGGTATTATTCAGTAACAGTATGGAGGTATTATTCAGTAACAGTATGGGGGTATTATTCAGTAACCGTATGGAGGTATTATTCAGTAACAGTATGGGGGTATTATTCAGTAACAGTATGGGGTATTATTCAGTAACAGTATGGGGGTATTATTCAGTAACAGTATGGAGATATTATTCAGTAACCGTATGGAGGTATTATTCAGTAACAGTATAAATGTATTATTCAGTAACAGTATGGGGGTATTATTCAGTAACAGTATGGGGGTATTATTCAGTAACAGTATGGGGGTATTATTCAGTAACAGTATGGAGGTATTATTCAGTAACAGTATGGAGGTATTATTCAGTAACAGTATGGGGGTATTATTCAGTAACAGTATGGAGGTATTATTCAGTAACAGTATGGGGGTATTATTCAGTAACAGTATGGAGGTATTATTCAGTAACAGTATGGAGGTATTATTCAGTAACAGTATGGAGGTATTATTCAGTAACAGTATAAATGTATCATTCAGTAACAGTATGGGGGTATTATTCAGTAACAGTATGCAGGTATTATTCAGTAACCGTATGGAGGTATTATTCAGTAACAGTATAAATGTATTATTCAGTAACAGTATGGGGGTATTATTCAGTAACAGTATGGGGGTATTATTCAGTAACAGTATGGAGGTATTATTCAGTAACAGTATGGAGGTATTATTCAGTAACAGTATAAATGTATTATTCAGTAACAGTATGGGGGTATTATTCAGTAACAGTATGGAGGTATTATTCAGTAACAGTATGGGGGTATTATTCAGTAACAGTATGGGGGTATTATTCAGTAACAGTATGGAGGTATTATTCAGTAACAGTATGGAGGTATTATTCAGTAACAGTATAAATGTATTATTCAGTAACAGTATGGGGGTATTATTCAGTAACAGTATGCAGGTATTATTCAGTAACCGTATGGAGGTATTATTCAGTAACAGTATAAATGTATTATTCAGTAACAGTATGGGGGTATTATTCAGTAACAGTATGGGGGTATTATTCAGTAACAGTATGGAGGTATTATTCAGTAACAGTATGGAGGTATTATTCAGTAACAGTATGGAGGTATTATTCAGTAACAGTATGGAGGTATTATTCAGTAACAGTATGGGGGTATTATTCAGTAACAGTATGGGGGTATTATTCAGTAACAGTATGGGGGTATTATTCAGTAACAGTATGGAGGTATTATTCAGTAACAGTATGGGGGTATTATTCAGTAACAGTATGGAGGTATTATTCAGTAACAGTATGGAGGTATTATTCAGTAACTGTATGGAGGTATTATTCAGTAACAGTATGGAGGTATTATTCAGTAACAGTATGGGGGTATTATTCAGTAACAGTATGGAGGTATTATTCAGTAACAGTATGGGGGTAATATTCAGTAACAGTATGGGGGTATTATTCAGTAACAGTATGGGGGTATTATTCAGTAACAGTATGGGGTATTATTCAGTAACAGTATGGGGGTATTATTCAGTAACAGTATGGGGGTATTATTCAGTAACAGTATGGAGGTATTATTCAGTAACAGTATGGAGGTATTATTCAGTAACAGTATGGGGGTATTATTCAGTAACAGTATGGGGGTATTATTCAGTAACAGTATGGGGGTATTATTCAGTAACAGTATCGGGGTATTATTCAGTAACAGTATAAATGTATTATTCAGTAACAGTATGGGGGAATTATTCAGTAACAGTATGGAGGTATTATTCAGTAACAGTATGGGGGTATTATTCAGTAACAGTATGGGGGTATTATTCAGTAACAGTATGGAGGTATTATTCAGTAACAGTATGGAGGTATTATTCAGTAACAGTATGGGGATATTATTCAGTAACAGTATGGGGGTATTATTCAGTAACAGTATGGGGGTATTATTCAGTAACAGTATGGGGGTATTATTCAGTAACAGTATGGGGGTATTATTCAGTAACAGTATGGGGGTATTATTCAGTAACTGTATGGGGGTATTATTCAGTAACAGTATGGGGTATTATTCAGTAACAGTATGGGGGTATTATTCAGTAACAGTATGGGGGTATTATTCAGTAACAGTATGGAGGTATTATTCAGCAACAGTATGGAGGTATTATTCAGTAACAGTATGGGGGTATTATTCAGTAACAGTATGGGGGTATTATTCAGTAACAGTATGGGGGTATTATTCAGTAACAGTATGGGGGTATTATTCAGTAACAGTATGGAGGTATTATTCAGTAACAGTATGGAGGTATTATTCAGTAACAGTATGGGGGTATTATTCAGTAACAGTATGGGGGTATTATTCAGTAACAGTATGGGGGTATTATTCAGTAACAGTATGGGGGTATTATTCAGTAACAGTATGGGGGTATTATTCAGTAACAGTATGGGGGTATTATTCAGTAACGGTATGGGGGTATTATTCAGTAACAGTATGGAGGTATTATTCTGTAACAGTATGGAGGTATTATTCAGTAACCGTATGGGGGTATTATTCAGTAACAGTATGGGGGTATTATTCAGTAACAGTATGGGGTATTATTCAGTAACAGTATGGAGGTATTATTCAGTAACAGTATGGAGGTATTATTCAGTAACAGTATGGAGGTATTATTCAGTAACAGTATGGAGGAATTATTCAGTAACAGTATGGGGGTATTATTCAGTAACAGTATGGAGGTATTATTCAGTAACAGTATGGAGGTATTATTCAGTAACTGTATGGAGGTATTATTCAGTAACAGTATGGAGGTATTATTCAGTAACAGTATGGGGGTATTATTCAGTAACAGTATGGAGGTATTATTCAGTAACAGTATGGGGGTATTATTCAGTAACAGTATGGGGGTATTATTCAGTAACAGTATGGGGGTATTATTCAGTAACAGTATGGAGGTATTATTCAGTAACAGTATGGGGTATTATTCAGTAGCAGTATGGCGGTATTATTGGTAATGTTGGTCTTACAATCTATGTAAATTACTGTGGTGGGGGCTGTGGGGAAGTATGAGTGTGGCAGCAGATGATCAGGCTAAGAGACAGTCTGCAGAGTGGCATGTGATGTACTTTGACATGTAGATGTTACTTACGTGTGGGATGTGGGCCCATAACTTGTGTACAGCCCAGGGCCAAAGATCATATTAATCCACCACTGGCATCGAGCCAGCACAGGCAGACCACTACAATACAGCAGGTAGAGCAAAGAAACCAGCCCAGGACGTGCCGCTTCAAAACAGCGCTAAGCGCGACCCGTCCTGGACTGGCCGTAATGTAATTGCAGAGAGTGACGCCGCAAATGAGACTGGCTTGCGAGGAGAGATATGGGGTTGTGCAGACTGTACTATTTGCACTGCACTGATTGGCAGTAAGAAGAATTCTTTAAATGTTTTCCATACTTCAAACAGCACTTTAAGGCTGTGTTCACACTGAGTTTTTTGGGATTTTGAGGCAGATTTTGTCCTTCCCGCACGTCGTTTGCCGCGATTTTCACCGCATTTTTCGCTCACGGCCATTGAGTGCTACGGGCAAAAAACTCAGCGAAATACCCTCTCTCTGCCTCCCATTGATGTCAATAGGAGGTCAGAGGCGTAAACGTGCGAAGATAGGGCATGTCCCTTCTTTCTCGGGAGGCATTTTCGGCCGGTTTTTGACGAGTTTTGCGGAGCGGTTTCCGCGCACAAAAACTCGTCAAAATACTCTGTGTGAACAGGGCCTAACAAATAAACATCAAATGTTTTCCTATTTAAAAAATTTATGTATTGCGTGTTTGATGTGTAAAGTTAGGAATGAGAAAACTCTGATAGATTTGTGGGGGGGGGGCGCCTTTTTATAGTTCGCCTCAGGCGGCAGACGGGCTAGGTTCACCCCTGACTGCTGTAATCTACATTACAGCGCCGAACACATCATGTACAATATAGGCCACTTATAATGTGGTGACAGAGCCTCTTTAAGAAATGTTGCCTTAAAACGTTGTCACTGTTATTTTCATTATCCTCATTCTATCTAATGTCAATTGTTGAAGCTGCCGTGTTGTTTTCTTGTGAAAAGTACAATATGTAAAAGTATAATATGCAAAATTGTTAGACTTTTTAGCTATTATATTCACATGCAGCAGTCTAATGCTACACTGTAGTGAATGATTTTTTTTTCAAGCCACAGATTTTAGGATATTCTTCTGTTATTAAATTCCACATCATTCCTTATTGGTTGTGGTTTTATTGCCAAGCATGATAGCCTCTTCATTTGGTTGTCTAGGTCTATAACACTTTTTAAAAAAGTGTTGACTTTCTGCTAATTCTAATTAAATGAAAATGCATAAAATATTGATTTAAGGATACCTCGAACATTATTTGACATAAAACCAGAATAACTGATTAACCACTTAACACAAAATGGTATATACAGAGCCGGATTATAGGGAGGGCACCCGGGGTTGCGTGCCCTGGGCCTCCACCACCCAGAAGAATTTAGGGGGCCTCCACCAAGGACAATATGTGTGCCCCCATTTTTATTTTTTATTTTTACACATCTTGATTTTGCTAAGATTTTCAGCAAATCATAGCAAAATATAGCGGTTTTCATGACGTTGATTAACATCACAGTTATATGATCAAGTTCCTGCACCCAGGCAACACAGAGAAAGAAAGGTAAGTGCGTGCTGTCTATGTATGTGTATAGTGTATAGTGTGTGTATATACAATATTCTCTGTGTATGTAGAAAAAAGCAAAGGATTGGAGCAGCACTGTGAACAAATGCCTGACTAAGCTGGTGCAAAGCTTCAAAAATAAAGGAGTGACCTCTCCTTATGTGTTGGATATCCAAAAAAGAGAACGTGAAGCAGCACTCAAATAAAGTGAATTTATTCATCCAACATGGAACCACAACGTTTCACCTCCTCTATAAAGGCATTTTCAAGTCAAACAATAGTTTGTGTATATACAGTATTCTCTGTGTATGTAGTGTATACTCAGCTGAGTGTATCTGCACCTTCTTGTCAGCGAACCTTACTGCACCTTCTTGTCATATATGGACAGTGACGTCGTCCGGAGTTTCCTCTATGAGCAGAATCCCCGGCCAGAGCGTTGCCGGCGCTCTGGCCGGGGATTCCACTCCAGGGAGAGTGAATGGCAGAGCAGGAAGCGGATAGTCTCCTGTCTCTGCCATAGTATTCAATTGTATCTGTGTCCTGAGGATATACAATTGAATGTGGCAGTTGCTGGGACAGGTAATTTGCCGGGACTATCTCTGTAAATTTAGGACTGTCCCGGCAAACTCGGGACTGTTGGCAACTATAGTACTTATTTCACCCTCCTACTGAGCCACCAGCTGGGGATTGTTGGGCGACATCAAGTAACGTTAGCCAGGTGCCAACACAAGGAGTCAGTAAGTATCAGTTTAGTCTAACTTACGTATACTAAGACTGTCCTGCAGTTCCACCCTGGCGGCTCAGTAGGAGGGTTGAAATAGGTAAGACATAGCAACCACCTTGATGCAATTTTGGATGCTCATCTCAAAGTGCGTGTGTGTGTGTGTGTATAAAACCGTGCTTAAAGCAATACAGCATAGGGACTTTTATTGCATATATTGCATAAGTATGAGAATACAAGAAAAAAAATCTATATATAAAAATACGAGGGAAATGGAGCAGCACTGTAGCAGATGAACCTCGCGGCTCGTGCAAGAAGTCGGGAAGCAGCATTCCATATCAAGGAATTTTCTTCACCAAATATTCATCACAACATTTCACCCTCTCTATGACAGGGTGAAAATACCCTCATAGAGTGGGTAAAACGTTGTGGTGATGAATATTTGGTGAATAAAGTTCCTGGAAATGGAGTGCTGCTTCTCTACTACTTTTCTATATATGTATATGCATTAAAAAAAAATACGTTTGGCACCGTCATCACCTAGTGTGGCAATGCGTGGAGGTAAAGAGGGTCTGGGCACGACAGACTTGGGTCTGAATTAATGTAGCAGTCTGGCCTGGTGTCACGAAGCGGGTTAGTGGACCCACTAGGCCGTACCGCCACAGCGGGGAGGCAGCTGGCCAAACAACAGGACACCCCAGAAATACAATCTCCCGCACAAGGGTACCTGAATAGACCAGATGGTGGCCACAGCTCTGGCACAGATGAGGTGGGTGCAGCAGATGGCGGAAAACGTGGCGGATGACACAGGAGCCGCAAGTTGCGCCAGACGTGGCGGATTCCTCCGGACGTGGCAGATAACACAGGATGTGGCAGATTCCTCCGGACATGGCAGATGACACAGGACGTGGCGGATTCATCCAGACGTGGCAGATTCCTCTGGACGTGGCAGATGACACAGGACTTGGCGGATTCCTCCAGACGTGGCAGATTCCTCTGGACGTGGCACCACTAGATACTAGGGCAAAGCACGGGAAACAGGAATGGGGAACAAGGTACGGGTAACAACAGGAACGGGAAACACTAAGGGACCATTTGCAAGACGGACTGGGAAAACTAACAACGCTCAGGCATCGAACTAGGGGGCTGGACCTCTCTTATAGCCCACGGTACTCACGGGTCAAAGGTCTTTCAAGATGTCCGGTGCGCGCGCTGCCCCTTTAAGAGCGGGGACGAGCGTGCGCGCGCACCCTGCGGGCTCCGGCGGAGGTGAGTGGATGCAAGCGCTGGCGTCTCCTGAGGAGGAGGCTGGGGCCAGCGCTTGCCGACTCGTGGCTGCGGCTGTCAGCGGGAGGCTGGAGCTGACAGCCCGCAGCCACGGACATTACACCTGGGGTCTGAATAAATTTTGGAGACTGGTCTGGGTTCTAATTTAATTTTGGGGTCCGGTCTGGTGTCTAAATACATTTAGGAGTCTGGTCTGTGGTCGGAATTTATTTTGGGTGTGGTCTGTAGTCTAAATTTATTTAGGGGTCAGATAGCGAAACCAATAGACAATTATGACCTATTTGTGTGGACCCCAACCTAAATCCAGCTTTGGATGTATATATACATAATCTGTGGGGTCTAATTGCAGCAAAATCACGTACATATACGTCATTCTGATTGCACGGCACAGAAACTCACCATAAAAATAAAGCTGTGACTGAAAGACGGATTCCAGCTGCAATGACCAGGATTGGAGATCACTCCAAACTTGGCCATTTATCCCCTTAGATGTTTCTGTCAATAGCGACGACGGCATCTAAGTGGTTTTAGGAGGGAGTTTCCTTTGTCACCCATCAGCAGTTCCCAGGCCTGCCATGGCTGTATGATCAGATCGGATAGTGACGTCCTCTACTGTGACTTTAAAAATAATTAAATAACGTTTAATTAACCCCTTTAGGACACAGCACGTGTCGCTTCATCTGGTAATAAACTTTGGAATGCTTTAACCTATTCAAGCGATTCAGAGATTGTTTTCTCATGACATATTGTTCTTTATGTTAGTGAAAAAATGTTGTCGATAAATTCAATATTTATTTGTGAGATACTTCAAATTTTAGAGAAAACGTGCAAAAAATAGCATTTATCTAAATATAAATGTATCCACTTGTAAAACAGATAGTAATACCACACAAATAGTTACTAGTTAACATTTCCCATATGTCTACTTTATGTTTGCATTGTTTTTGAACATTCTTTTATTTTTCTAGGACCTCACAAGGCTTAGAACTTTAGCAGCAATTTCTCACATTTTCAAGAAAATTTCAAAAGGCTATTTTTTCAGGGACCAATTCAGTTGTGAAGTGGCTTTGAGGGCCTTATATATTAGAAAGTCTGCATAAATCACCCCATTTTGAAAATGGCACCCCCTAAAGTATTCAAAACAGCATTCAGAAAGTATTTTAACCCTTTAGGCGTTCCACAGGAATTAAAGGAAAGTAGAGGTGAAATGTACAAATAATTTTTTTTTTGCTGAAATTCATTTGTAATACATTTTTTTCTGTAACACAGAAGGTTTTACCAGAGAAACTCAACTCAATATTTATTCTGCAGTTTTTAGAAATATCCAACATGTAGCCCTAGTGTCCAATTGGACTGAAACTCCGGCCTCAGAAACAAAGGAGCATTTAGAGGATTTTGGGGCCTCCTTTTTTTAGGATATATTTTAGGGACCATGTCAGGTTTGAAGTGGTCTTGTGGTGCCTAAACAGTCAAAACCCCCCAAAAGGGACCCCAGTTTTGAAACTACACCCCTCAAGGCACTTTTCTAGGGGTATTGTTAGCATTTTGACCCCAAAGTTTTGTTGCAGATTTTAGTGGAATTAGTCTATGAACATGAAAGTCACCTTTTTTTCCTGTTAAAACATAGAATTTTTTCATTTTTACAAGGGATAAAAGAGAAAAAGCACCCCAACATTTGTAAAGCAATTTCTCCCGATTACGGCAATACCCCATCTGTGGTCATAAACTGATGTTTGGACTCACAGCAATGCTCAGAAGGGAAGGAGAGCCTTTTGGATTTTGGAGCACAGATTTTGCTGGAATGATTTTCGGTGCCATGTCGCGTTTGCAACGCCCTAGAGGGAGCAAAACAGTGGAAACCCTCCAAAAGTGACCCTATTTTGGAAACTACACCCCTCAAGGAATTTTTCTAGTAGTATAGTTAGCATTTTGACCCCACAGTTTGTTTGTGGAATTTAGTGAAATTAGGTAGTGAAAATTAATATCAACATTTTTGTCCACTAAAATGTTGACGTTTTTAATTTTCACAAGGGATAAAAGAGAAAAAGCACCACAACATTTGTAAAGCAGTTTCTCCCGTGTACGGCAATACCCCATATGTGGTTATAAAAGTTTGTTTATTAGAAATTAATTAACTCTTTCCAGACTGATCCTTTTTTTGCTTTTTCATTTTCGTTTTTCACTCCCGGCCTTCCAAGAGCCATAACTTTTTTATGTTTCCCTCAATAGAGCAGTGTGAGGGCTTATTTTTTTGCGGAAGGAGTTGTAGTTTCTATTGACACTATTTAAAGTACCATATAATGTACTGGGAACTGAAAAAAAATTATTTACGGCCTGAAATTGGAAAAAACTGTGATTCCTCCATTGTTTTGGGGGTTTTGTTTTTACGTCTTTCACCGTGCGGTAAAAATGACAACTTAGTTTTATTCTGCATCTCAATACAGTTAAGGTGATACCAAAATTATATAGGTTTTTTACATTTTACTACTTTTACAAAGAAAATACTATTTGTTAAATAAAACATTTTTATTAACTTTTTTTTTTACTTTGTACACTTTATTTTTTTACCTGCAGCTCTCATCGCTGCTAGAAGACATTACACTACCTAGTAGTGCAATGTATTCCAACTGTCAGTGTGATGTCACAGTCACTCTGACAGTAAGTCTATAAGGACCAGCCTCTGGCTGGTCCTCATAGGCTTCCTTACATGGCAGATCCGGAGGCCGCTGTCTGGCCTCCGGTTGCCATTTTAAACCCCACAATTGCATGTTGCATGGGGGCTGCCGATGTGCTACAAACCCCCTAAATGTGGCAATAGCAATAGATCGCCGCATTTAAGGGGTTAATTGCCGAAATCAGCGGCGATGAGCCGCTGATCTGCAACACTGGACTGACAGCTGTCGGGGACAGTTGACCTCAGGGTTCCCAAAGCACACTGACTAGAAATTAATAGAAATAATATTTTTTTTCCAATAAGATGTAGTTTTAGATCAACATTTTTCATTTTCACAAGGAATAAAGAAGAAAAAGAACCTCAACATTTGAAGAGCAATTTCTCCGGAGTATGGTAATACCCCATATGTCATTATAAACTGCTGTTTGGACATATGCGAGGGTTCAGAAGAAAAGGAGCGGTATTTGACTTTTGGAGCGTAGATTTTGCTGGAATGGTTTGTGGACACCATGTCGCATTTGCAAAACCCCTGATGTGACAAAAAAAAAGTGACCCCATTTGAGAAACTACACCCCTAAAGGCATTTATCAGGGAGTTTAGTGAGCATCTAGATCCCACAGGTGTTTTTCAGAAATTAATACGCAGTGGATAAAGTGAAAATTGCAATTTTATCCATTGATGTTGAAATGGCCGAGGTCGCAGACCGCCAGCATCCTATACTCACCGGCGGCCATGACTGCTATCCAATGGACAACATTGTGTTAATGTGTGAGGACCATGATGGGGTTAATTACTATAAATGTGACGCTCATAGACGTTCAAAATTCATAATACCTTGTGCCTCACATTAATAAGTGAAAGAAAGCAATTGTTATTTTATTTTTTAACAGCACACACCATAAAATACGCTTTAAATTTGTTGTGCAGGTTATTACGGTCGCGACAATACCGAATGTATGTATATTTTATGTATTGAGACTTTTATTTTAATATTTATTGTAATAAATGTGTGTGCATTTGTTTAAAAACATTTTTTGAACATAGATTTTTTTTTTTTTAGGGTTTTTTAAACTTTAACCCCTTCCCTCTTTAGCCACTTTTGACCTTCAGGACAGAGCCTCATTTTTTAAATCTGACATGTTTCACTTTATGTGGTAATAACTTCAGAATGCTTTTACCTATCCAAGCGATTCTGTGACTATTTTCTCGTGACACATTGGACTTTATGTTACTGGCAAAATTTGTTCAATACATCTAGTATTTAATTGTGAAAAACACCAAAACTTTGCGAAAAATTTCAAAAATGAGCATTTTTCTAAATTTTAATGTATCTGCTTGTAATACAGATAGTAATACCACACAAAATTGTTGCTAATTAATATCCCCCATATGTCTACTTTAGATTGGCATCATTTTTTGAACATCCTTTTATTTTTCTAGGATATTACAAGGCTTAGAACTTTAGCAGCAATTTCTCACATTTTCAAGAAAATATCAAAAGGCTATTTTTTACAGGGGCCAGTTCAGTTGTGAAGTGGCATTTAGGGCCTTATATTTTAAAAAACCCCAATAAGTCACCCCATTTTAAAAACTTCACCCCTCAAAGTATTCAAAACAGCATTTAGAAAGTTTCTTAACCCTTTAGACGTTTCACAAGAAAACAACGTAGAGGTGAAATTTTCAAATTTCATATTTTTTTGCAGAAATTCATATTTAATATATTTTTATTGTAACACAGAAAGTTTTACCAGATAAATGCAAATCAATATCTATTGCCAAGATTCTGCCGTTTTTAGAAATATCCCACATCTGGCCCTAGTGTGTTAATGGACTGAAGCACAAGCCCAAGAATCAAAGGAGCACTAGAGGATTCTGGGGCCTCCTTTTTGTTAGAAAATATTTTAGGCACCATGTCACGTTTGAAGGGCTCTTGCGGTGCCAAAACAGCAGAAATGCCCCAAAAGTTACCCCATTTTGGAAACTACACCCCTTGAGGAAATTATCTAGGGGTATAGTGAGCATATTGACCTCCCAGGTTATTTGCAGAAATTATTGGAAGTAGGCCGTGAAAATGAAAATCTACATACTTTCAAAGAAAACGTAGGTTTAGCTAATTTTTTCTAATTTCCACAAGGACTAAAGGAGAAAAAGCGCTACAACAGTTGTAAAGCAATTTCTCCCGAGTACGGCAATACCCCATATGTGGTCATAAACCGCTGTTTGAGCACAGAATAGGGCTCAGAATGGAAGGAGTGCAACTTGCTTTTGGAGTGCAGATTTTGCTGGATTGGTTTCTGGTTGCTATGTCGCATTTGCAAAGTCCCTATGGGACCAAAACAGTGGATCCCCCTGAGAAGTGACCCCATTTTGGAAACAACACCCCTCAAGGTATTCACCTAGAGGTGTAGTGAGCTTATTAACCCCGCAGGTGTTTGGCAGAAATTTGTGTGCACTCGATGTTGCAGAGTGAAAATTGCATTTTTTCCATAGATATGCCAATATGTGGTGCCCAGATTGTGCCACCATAACAAGACAGCTCTTTAATTATTATGCTCTGTTTCCCGGTTTTAGAAACACACTACATGTGGCCCTAATCTTTTGCATGGACATTCGACAGTGCTCAGGAGTGAGAGAATACCATACGAAGTTGAGGCCTAATTTGGCGACTTACACAGTATTGGCTCACAATTGCAGAGGCTCTGATGTGAAATAATAAAAGAAACCCCTGACAAGTGACCCCATTTTGCAAACTGCACCCCTCAAGGCATTTATTAAGGGGTGTAGTGAGCATTTTCACGCACACTTCTTTTCCATAAATGATTGCGCTGCGGATTGTGCAATGTAAAAATTTTAATTTTTTCCTAGATATGCCATTTCAGTGGCAAATATGTCATGCCCAGCTTGTGCCACTGGAGACACACACCCCAAAAATTGTTAAAAGGGTTCTCCCGGGTATGGCGATGCCATATATGTGGAAGTAAACAGCTGTTTGGGCATGCTTTAGGGTTCAGAAGGGAGGTAGCGTCATTTGGCTTTTGCAGCGTGGATTTTGCTTGGTAGTAGTTTTGTTTGGAGTATTACTGATCTTTCTGTTTATAATATGGGGCATATCTGAGCTGGGCAGAGTACATCAGGGGCATAGTCAGGTGGTATAATAATGGGGTAAACAAAATAATAAAATAATCCACAGATGTGTGTTACGCTGTGAACAATCCTTTCTGCACAGGCCGGTGTCGCACTGACAAATGTCCTTCCTTATCCCCCTTTTGGTTCACACTCTGCACATTTGCAGTTTGCGGAATTTTGCTGGGAATTGTTGTCCTGGTATAATACGGGCACCCTCGCTTCCAGCAGATATGTTTGGGCCCTCCCCTTCCTGGTTCCCTAATTTTAGGGCCTTGATAATTCGCCTCTTGAAAAAGAAGAAATGTTCCCCTCTGATCTGCACAACTGGATATTTTCTTTCCTGACTTATTGGCGTCTTAACTTATTTTATTTTTTCATAGACGTAGTGGTATGAGGGCTGTTTTTTTGCGGGGACGAGCTGTAGTTATTATTGGTACCATTTTGGGGTACATGCGACTTTTTTATCACTTTTTGCCCTAATTTATAGCACTTTTTTATGTTTTACAACTTTTTGCACAATAAAATAACTTTTGTAAAGAGAAGGCATTTTTTCTGTCGCCATGTTGTGAGAGCCATAACTTTTTAATTTTGTCGTGGATGGAGCTGTATGAGGGCTTGTTTTTTGCGAGACGAGTTATAGTTTTTATAGGTACCATTTTTTGATACATGCGACTTTTTGCTAACTTTTTATTTCAATTTTTGGAAGACAAAATGACCAAAAAAACAGCAATTATGGCAGTATATTTTAGGTTGTTTTTTACGGCGTTCACGCCACAGGATAAATAACATAACAGTTTTATAGTTCAGGTAGTTATGGTCGCAGCGATACCAAATATGTATGGTTTATTATATTTTTCAATAATAAATAACTTGATAAGGGAAAAGGGGGGCAACAGTGTTTTATTTTATTACTTGAAACTTTTATTGTATTTTTTACAACTTTTCTTTAGTCCCACTAGGGGACTTGAAGATCCAACAGTTTTTTTTATGTTCTAATACATTGCACTACCTATGTAGTGCAATGTATTGGAGCTGTCAGTTGTTCACTGACAGCTGGCCTCTTGTTGCCATAGTAGCAGTCGGCATCCTTGCAATCGCATGGCAGGCTGACTATTTTCTAGAAACTGCTAAGATGCAGCGATCGCATTGGATCGCTGCATCGAAGGGGTTAATGGCAGGAGTCGGAGATAGCTCCAGTTCCTGCCGATACAGTGGGGCGTCCGCTGTATGTTACATACAGTATGTTACATACAGTATGATACCCACTGCTGATGACGCCGGCTCAGCTTCTGAGCCGGAAGCTGAGGCGGGGCCATCTTGCCGAGCGGGGCATAGGAGGCTTCCATTGCTGGCAGACCGGTAGGTAAGTATGAGGGTATGTTCACACGCTTAACAAAAAACTTCTGAAAATACGGAGCTGATTTCAGAGAAAATAGCCTCTGATTTTCAGGTATTTTTGAAGCTGAAAATTAAATTTGGAGCTTCTTTTGAGGCTTCTTTTGAGGCGTTTTTGGAGCTGTTTTCAATAGAAGTCAATGAAAAACGGCTCCAATTACGTCCCAAGAAGTGTCCTGCACTTCTTTTGACGAGGCTGTAATTTTACGCGCCGTCTTTTGACAGCGACGCGTAAAATGACAGGTCGTCGGCACAGTACATCGTAAAGCCCATTGAAAGTAATGGGCAGATGTTTGCCGACGTATTGGAGCCGTTTTTTCAGACGTAATTCGAGGCGTAAAACGCCTCCATTACGTCTAAAGATAGGTCATGTGAACCCAGCCTTAGGCCTCCGATCGCTTTTGCAGCCACCGGCAACCCAGCGATCACGTTGCTGGGGTGCAGGTGGCTAAAACTCCTCACATGCTGCGATCTCTATTGAACACAGCATGTGAGGGGTTAATTTGCCGGATCGGAGGCTAGCTCCGATCCTGGCCATTACATCAGGGTGCCAGCTGTAACATACAGCTGGCACCCGGCGGTGATGTTGCGGGCTCAGCTCCTGAGCTAGCTCCATCTCCTTCACGTACAGTTACGTGAAAAGGAGTTAAAACACCACTTCACATCACGTAACTGTATGTGATTTTGCGGGAAGGGGTTGTCCCTCGATCGCGTCACCGGGATTAACTGTGACGTGATCCAAGGGGCATCCCCCTTCTCACTCTCCCCTTGAATGCAGCGGTCAGCTTTGATCGCAGCATTCAAGGGAATAGCCTCTGATCTCCGCCGTTAGAGAGGGGCTGCAGCTGTGTAATATAGCCATTGACCCGCGCCTGACAAGTATGCGCGCACGGTCAGCATGAGGTTATGAAGCCGGCGTTGGCACTGAAGACAGAACATGGGGGTGTTTTGCAGTACGCCTGCCATGTTCTCTGTCTTCAGTGCCGGCGCTCATTAGTGCAGTGCCGGCCGCATCACCTCATATTGACTGTGCGCGCACCCTTGTCAGGAGCAGGGAAATGGCTGTATTACACATTTGTGAGTCCTGCCTCTATGATAGATAAGCTACTGATAGAAATCTTTAACATCTTGACCCATATTTTTAAAAGGTATTTTCAGAGCAAAATGTAATTTTAGATGAAAAAGTTGCTATTTTGTTGTGTTTTATTCATGTTACCTCTTTCTGATCATGAACAAAAAAACGGAGTTTGAATGTCAGCAGTTTTGCAGTTTTATGAGTGACACAAGCATGTTAGCCATATGCAGCAAGCCTTACGTTTTCTGGGACTTGGGGGCTTCAACCACCATGAGTGCTCCACCTAAGTTTGGATGTGTTAATGTGTCTGTATCTGGGGGACCTGGCACATACCACGATAAGTCAAGGGAGACGACTCTATATTAGGAAAGTGTTTGAGGCTACAGGATTCAAGGACTGTACCAGACACACCGGTTAATACAACCGACTTACACCTCCGTGAATCCTAACAACCACTAGGGTTCATAGACTGAATCAAGCTCAAGGTAGGTTACCAGATCACCCAAAATTTGTGCCCTATGGTCAGCAGAGGAGTGTTCCATCTTAAAGCAGACTAGTGGCAGCGGAAACTACACTGTCCAAAAAGAAGTAGTCACGCAATAGAAATAGGAAACCTCCCTTCAAAGACCGATCTGCAGCTAAATAATCTAACGCATATTACGGTATGTTCACACAGCCTATTTTCGGCCGTTTTTCGGGGAGTAAACGCCCGAAAAAAGGCCGACAAATTGAAAGCAGGATGCCTCCAAACATCTGCCCGTTGATTTGAATGGGAAAAACGGCGTTCTGTTCCGACGGGCCGTTTTTTTACGCGGACGTTTTGAAAAACGGCCACGTAAAAAAACAGCCGTGAAAAAAAAGTGTAGTTCACTTCTTGGGACGTTTTTGGAGCCGTTTTTCATTGACTCTATAGAAAACAGCTCCAAAAATGTCCGTAAAAAACGCTGTGAAAAACGCCTCAAGAATCGCGAGTGGCTTAAAAAACGTCTGAAAATCAGGAGCTGTTTTCTCATGAAAACAGCTCCGTATTTTTAGACGTTATTAGTCTATCGTGTGAACATACCCTAACAGTTCTTATGGACATCAACAGAAGTTCTGTAACAGCTGAATACAAACATTCTGTGGATGGTAGCGGAGGTAGAGAGAGGAGCACATCATTATTTTGGAGACTGAAATTATGTTTTATTATTATTATTCATGTCTGCTACTATTAATTAGAATTTTTATCAAATAAAAAAAAACTGAAAAAAAATGGCAAAAAAAATAACCACAATGTATGAAGATACCCTTAGCAACTCCCTCTGGTTATTGTATGATAAAAGGGGAATGTGTACAGCATAGAACATTTTCTATATTCTCTTTCTCTATTTTTAATTACTGACGTATAGTGAAAGACGGTACTCTATATGGGCAGAGCTGGGGAGGGGGGCTGACAAAATATGTACACTTGGTACTGGAGGCCGATGGGGAGCAGATAAGCTACACAGGGTTGGGAAATGGAAAACCCAACTTTTGTATTCTGTACTGCAGGTATACTACGTTTTAGTAAAAATTCGCTTACCTGGGTCTGCGGTCACATAAGGGTCCATGGTAAATGTGGTTAGATACATAGTTAGATAGACACATAATTATATATTTTCTTTTTTAATGTGTGCCACCCATATGAATATCAGTTTAGGCATGAGTAATGCATGTGTGCCCACTTTACCTTGGTTCACATGTTTTCTATATAGCAGCCACGCAGTGATTTAGTGCATGCACATAACATAGTATGTCCTCTGTATGCCCACTTATTATACTGCGGCTGCATGACCATCCAGCGCTTGTGCATAACCCTCCAATGTTCATCATTACTAGTGTCTACACATTATCAGTTCAGGCACTCCAAGTTATTTATGTGTAGCAGCTCAGACTTGCACATAGTGACCACATTTCATTGGTACATTCATTATATTTTATATTTGTCACGTGTTTCTTGGTCATTTATGTGTCTATATGTACGGTATAATGACTCTACTACACTGAAGGAGAATACACATGGGGCTTCTTAGATGGTGTAGCCTCATATTCACTCTTCATACATTCTTCTCCTTCATGCATTGGTATTAAGATAATTTTGGGATTCATTACTGACCTATTGACATATTTATACTTATTAAAGCGGTTTTCCCATCACAGACATTTTTTTACATATCCACAGGATATCCAAAAAATAAAGTATTTGAAGCAGCACAAATCCCGATATCAGGAGCGGTGTCACGCTGTAAAATCAGACAAACCCAGTCTGACGTAATGTAATCCTCAGAAAAAGCATGGATCAACAGCAGCACACGTCTCCCAAATTTCAATCAATATATTCTTTTATTGGTCAAACATCCAGTAAAAAATGGCAACGTTTCAACCCGTGACAAGTGGAGGGTCTTTGAGAAAAGTCGAAATGTTGTTATTTTTTACTGGATGTTTAACAAATAAAAGAATATATTGATTGAAATTTGGGAGACGTGTGCTGCTGTTCAACCATGCTTTTTCTGAGGATATCCACAGGATATGTAATAAATGTCAGATAGATACGGGCCTCACCTCTGAGACCTGCACCTATCTCTAGAACGGGGCCCCTAAACCCTGTTCTACTTTTTTCTGCTCCCTCTGCCTCCCCCTCCACTTCCTGACTACATGGTCGAGAGTTACGAAAACGGTTTCTGTAACTCCCATAGTAGTAAAAGGCAGTTACGGAAGCAGCGTAGCATAGGAGCTACGCTGTTTCCATAAGTACCATTCAGTTCTATGGGATGTCATGGTTGGAATTCACCTTCTTCTGCCGCAACACAGAGCAGCAGAATGGGGTTTAGATGGTCCCGTTCTAGGGATAGGTGCAGGTCCCAGACGTGGGAACAGTATCTATCGGACATTTATGACATATCCTGTGGACATGTCATAAATGTCTCTCATGGGAAAACCCCTTTAATAATGTGTTATCTATGATTATATTTATACTGGATTCACTATTCTATGGACTTCCATATTATGTGTAAAATGTTTTTTCTGTAGTGGTGCTCCTGCATAATCTTTATTGTTGTATTAATAAGATTACTGAATTTCTTAATATTTTATATAATGACATGCTGGACTTTTATTTTTTATTAGAAGTGTTATCATGGCCTAGAACTTGTCAGCCCTTGGGCCCAGGTCTCTTTATCCATGAGAATGACACTAATAACCACACACTGACACTACCACACTTGTCACAAGGATAATATTTTATTTAAATAATACATGTTACATATTATGCAGCCTTTTATTATAAAGCTCAAGACAGAAATAAACCACATTATGTAGTGAAATTACATGATCTCCTTCTATATGGACCCCTCACACATTCATAATTCAGTTACATATATCTCTAGTTAAATAAAGCCCAGGCTCTAGATTGGTCTAACCTGTATAATTGTCACGGGTCTGTGGACCCACTGGGCCGTACCGCCTTGGCGGTAAGGCAACTGGCCAACCGGGTGCAGGACAAGGTCTATAGTTCGTATAGGGAACCTGTGGCAGCTCGGACAGCAGCAGGTAGACGTCAGGTGAGGTGAAGCATGTCAGACGTGGAGAAGCACGACACGACTTTGGCGCAACACAGTGCTCGACCAAGATGGTATGGAAATGCAAGGAACAGGAACTGGAACAGGTACAGGAACTGGGACAGGTACAGGAACTGGAACACACTAGGATCTGCCCCTTTAAGAGCAGGCACGAGCGTGTGCGCACATCCTACGGGATCCGGCTGAGGTGAGTGGAGCTGTTTGAGTATATAGTCCGTTCATTGCTGGAGGGCCTTAGAAAAACATACAGAAGAATTTTGGACTGCTTCCAATGCTTCTACATTGTTGCCTATTTATTTTGTTTGTCGGCCCACATGTCTGCCAGCTCTTAAAGTAAGCAGGGTCATAGCCTGTGTGAGTGCCTTTTTAGAAACAACCTGGCGATCGGGGAACCAACAGCAACAACAAGATCTCCATCATAATCATCATCATCAATGGTGTGATCAGATAGATATAGATCAGCAGCACAGGACCAAAGACTAGGTTGGGTGAACGCCTCTTGGGTCACAGTCCAAATGACCCTTCAATGTAGGCAGAAGAAAGTGAGGCAGCACTACCAAAAATGTGAAAAAAACTCTCCTTTTATTCCACGTGCTGTGATCAGAATATTCTCGGGATTCTGTGGTGTGTCGGTGACATTTTTATGGGAGAGTAGGAGATGCTATTGACTTACTTTTCCAAAGCTTGTCTATTTCTCCATGCTGTTTGCGAGGTTCAGGGGTACCGGGTACCTTTTTGTTCTTGACCTTATGTGTCTTAACCATTCTGGACTTGTCGCCGTTAATAAAATTTGCTATTTGCAGTGGTGATACAGAGACGCTCAGAGTTCAAGCTTCCGTTAGCCTCGCAGACGGACTGCGCCCGTTACATATATCTCTGACTGTTCATCCACCAATCACAAACTGACCTCACAGGGATGGGGAGAAACATAATGGAAGAACAGAGGCTGGAGAAACATGGAAGGACAGTGTAATACTGAGTGTAAATGGATGCATGGCCGCTCTATGCTTATATCACATCGTCTGATATCTGCACTTACCATCAATATTACACTGACATTATTTACCTTTATGTCATGTCCTCGTAAAGGGTCTGAACAAATCCATAATTGTATTAACAGTGTAAATAAAGTGCTAGATAAATGTGGAGAAAATGGATGAAACGTAGAATCTCTTCAGCCACATCCTAGGCCACGGCTCTTAGGATAAAGTTCCTTATCTGACTTTGTGTGAGATGTGCTCATGACTGATGTCCTTGTGATTGGAGGCAAGGGCAGAATGACAGATCATGATATCTTCTTCTACAGTCGGAGCCTCTTCTATGTCACATGCAGGTCTTGATGCGGAGTAGTGTATCATGTATTGTTAGGAAGTGTGACTGTAAGGCAAAATCTGTGGGAGAAAAACACCTTATCTTAAAACACCCTAAAAAGGAATACATAAACCAAATAAGTAAAAATACACATTTACCCTTGTTTATAAAGAAGTTCTTACCATATACTAACTACTGGCCTATCACTAGGATGTGATATCAATATATGGTCCAGTCGCTGGATTTTACCATCAATTTATCAACAGCTTCATCAGTTCAAGTGAATGGGGCTACAGACACAGGACAAAGACCAAGGTGTTACTGTGTCTGGTAAAAGCCAAAGGGCCACGGTGGTCCACCAAGCTCAGCAGCCCCTTCATTCTCATGATTAATGGGGGTCCCAGCGGCCAGACCAGCACCAGTCACATATTGATAGCATATCCTTGCTATGTCATTGATGAGTATTTGCACACAACCCCTAGAAATGACGTTTTACATTCACACACAGAAATAAAAGAATGACTCAGACACAGTAAGGAATGTGTAATGATGTGGAGTTTATTATATGTATGTGTATGTGTTGTGATTGTTATTTACCTCCCATCACTCACGTAGAGGGTACAGCAACACTCAGGGCAGGAAAAACCCCCAGTGGAGGAAACCTGCAGGGAAACCATGGCCGCTGTACTGCCCTTCCTCTGGGCATACTAAGGGAGGTAAACGCTATACAATGTATGTAGTGCAGGTGAAGGTGCCTACCTAGTGATGCATGTGACTACCTACAGTGATTGTGTCTGTGGATTTGTGATCTTGTGTGTGATTGTTGAGATTGTGTGTGACTATGTACAGTGATTCATGTCTGATCATGTAAAGTGACTTTCTGTGGGGGGTGCAATTGTGTTCATTATATATGTCTATGTGACTAACTTGTGCGATCGTGTGTGTGTGTGTGCGTGTGCGTGTGTGTGTGTGTGTGTGTGTATGTATGTGTGTATATGTATAACTATGTACATGAATATGTGACGATGTGTGTATGTACATGAGTGCGACAATAAAAAGGATATGTAATCTTTGGTCTCCATCAGGGCTTCTAGATCTTCTTCTCCTTGTTGGTCTTGCAGCTCTTGTCCCCATCCTGGCAGCAGAACATCTTAGTTATAAGTGGAAAGATAAAGAAAGTTGGTCTACATGTCCATTATAGGATCCATAAATTCAATGTTACCAAACAGTCAGAGAGGAGTGATACATATAATACTATATCCAGAAACGAATAATTGGTAGGTAAATATTATCTGATGTGGCCGCAGCCAGTGATAGCTGATACATCGTACAGAGAACCAGTCATTGATGTAGAATGACAGCTGATCTAGTGTCATAGTCTATAAAGAAGATCATGGAGATGATATGTTCTGAATCATATAGTAATGACATATGTCCTTACTAGATACTGATGTTATCTCTTTCTCTGTGTTTCCATTAATGGGATTGAGGATTTAATAAACTATAATGAGATTTTATTCTTACTCTCTTTGAACCTGGTACTTTTTCAGGTTCATAAAAAGGCTCTGTCACCAGATTATAAGTACCCTATCTCCTACATAATCTGATCGGCGCTGGAATGTAGATAACAGCAGTGGTTTTTATTTTGAAAAACGATCATTTTTGAGCAAGTTATAAACAATTTTAGATTTATGCTAATTAGTTTCTTAAAGACCAACTGGGCGTGTTTTTACTTTTGACCAACTGGGTGTTGTAAAGAAGTGTATGAGGCTGACCAATCAGTGACCAATCAGCTTTATACACTTCTGATTGTTCCAAAAATGTGGAAAAATGAGAAGTGTATGATGCTGATTGGTCTGATTGGTCAGCGTCTTACACTTCTTTACAAACACACAGTTGGTCAAAAGTAAAAACAGGCACAGTTGGTCTTTAAGAAACTAATTAGCATAAATCTAAAATTGTTCATAACTTGCTCAAAAATGATCGTATTTCAAAATAAAAACCACTGCTGTTATCTACATTACAGCGCCGATTAGACTATGTAGGAGATAGGGCACTTATAATCTGGTGACAGAGCCTTTTTAATGCTCCCTATTGCCTATAACAGTCAGTGAGGAGGAGATCCTCTCTCCACATAACCAAGTCCTTGTTTAGGAATCTACTATATGAAGTTCTCATTAATAAGTAAAGGTAAATTCATGTATTTCACATTGTAGAGCATTCTGACAGATTACTAACCAATTATCAGATTTTAGTAGCCATATTTATCCTAATTTAATATATGCAGATTAGATTTTAAATTAGGAATAGGTTTGATATTTAAGATTTGATTTAACCCCTTGGCAATTTTTCATCTTTCACTCCCCGCCTTCAAGAGCCAAAAATGTTTTCTTTTTCTGTCAATGGATCGGTGTGAAGGCTTATTTTTTGCGGTAGGAGCTGTAGTTTATATTTCCACTATTTAAAGTACCAACTAATGCACAGGGAAATTGGGAAACATTTATTTGTGGGGTGGAATGTTTAAGTCTTTCACCGTGCAGTAAAAACGACAACTTACCATTATTATGCTGGTCAATACATTTACTGCGACACCAAATTTATGTCGTTTTTATTATGTCTTTACAAAGAAAGAACTTTGTTTAAAAAAACTAAATATTTCATATTCCATATTCTGAGAGCCATAACTTTTTAATTTTTATTGATTGACTAGTTAAGGGGGCTTATTTTGCGGGACGAGCTGTAGTTCACTAAGGTGAACAAAAAACAGCAATTCTCACATTTCGATCTTTTTTTTTTACAGAGTTCATCGTGCGAGTTAAATAATGTTATATTGTAATAGTTTGGATGTTTACAGAAGCGGCGATACCAATAGTGAAAGGCGTTTTTTTGCAACTTTTTTTCACTACTGAAAACTTTATGTAACTATTTTTAAAATTTGTTATTAATCCCCTCTAGGGGATTTGAACCAGCTTCAAATCGCAATACTAATGTATTGCAGCGTATTGTCATTTTTACACGTGCATGTTAAGCCGGAGGCAGGGCTTAACAGGAACAGAACGAGGGCAGACCTGGGGGTCTTCATTAGGCCTCCGGAAGGCCATGACAAACATCGGCACCCTGCGATCGCATTGTGGGGAGGCCGATAGGCTGCTGGAGGGGCCGTCCCCCTCTTTCTAGCAGCTTCGATGCCGAGGTGGCTATTGACGGTGGGATCTAAGTGGTTTAACGGCCAGGATCAGAGTTATCTCTGTTCTTGGCCACTATTGCGAGGTGTAATCTGTAATACAAGCTGACTCCTCAGCCCGTGTGCCCGCTCTATACTTCAATCCTTGCACCAGGATGTACAGGGACGTCCTGGTGCGTAAAGGGGTTAAAATCCTTCCTCCACACCAGTCTTTCTTACCTAAGATGTTTATAAATCTGCGGTGTCGGGTTCCTCCTTGTTGTCTGTGCGGTACAATTTCCCCTTGCAAGGATGGAGAAGGCTGGTCTCACAAAGCGAGCAGGATGGGGGGATGCTCCATGGGCCATTGATGGTGAATTTATCTCTTCTGAAGTAGTGAACTGCCCAGCTATGATGGTACTGCCTCTGTCTTTTCCATGCCCAATGCAAGGGGTCTTGTGCCATGATCTGTAATTTAACAGTATAAGAATTAGAATAACATTATTACCGCAGGCTCTACATGAAAGACTCTAGTGTTTGTTTCATTTTTATTCACCAGATCACAGGTGGCCCGGTCTACCCAAGCTCTAAATCCAATCCGGAGGAGTAACTGGCTGCGTTTACGGAGTAGACGTTCCCTCTTCAGAGTCCATTTCTGTCCTAAGGCCCAGGGGTAGATCTCTTGTCGATAATCATCTTCTTCCTCCTCAAACTGGTTGGCTAAGAACCTGGTAAAGGAAATGTAATTAAATAAATGATGGAACTTGTCAGAACAGTGTAGAGCTGAGCAGTTGTATGAAAACAGAGACCTGTGGAAAAGGGGAGAGCTACTATACACTAGGATAAGTAAATGCCATGGAGGCCTTGGTACATTCTCCACATTTCCCTTGGACAATAAATTGTTATTGTTACACTACCGTTTTATTAATCTGCATGTATACACATATTATTAACTCCTTAATGACCAGACCATTTTGCACGTTAATGACCAAAGATTATTTTGTTTTCTCACGATCGCATTTCAACAGTCGTAACTATTTTTTTATTCCGTTGACATAGCCGTATAAGGTTTTGTTTTTGCGGGACGAGTTGTATTTTGCAATTGCACCATTTTTGGATGCATATAATATATCGATTAACTTTTATAAAATTTATTTTAGGAGAGAATTGAAAATAAGCAGCTATTCCAGCATTGATTTTCCCCTTATAAATTTACGCCGTTTACTATGCAGTGTAAATAACATGTTACCTTTATTCCACGATTGTGGGAATACCAAATATGTAAAGGTTTTATATGTTTTCCTACGTTTCCACAATAAAAAGCCTTTTAGAAAAAATGTACATGTTTTTGCATCGCAGGATTCCAAAAGCCTAAACTTCTTTATTTTTTCGTCAATGCTGCCGTATGTGGGCTTGATTTTTGCAGGGCAAGGTGTAGTGTTCATTAGTACTATTATGGGGTAAATGGGACTTATTGTTTAACTTTTATTTATTTTTTTATGGGGGGAATGGAAGAAAAAACAAAGAGTTTTGACATTGTTTTTTGAGTTTTTGTTTGGATGCCGTTTATCCGGCAGTTTAATTAATGTGTTAATTGTATTGTTTGAGTGGTTACGATTGCAGAGTTACCTTATATGTGTATGTGTTATTTGTTTTGACACTTTTACTAAAAAACACTTGTTGGGGAAGAAAAGTGGTTTTATTTTTATTTTTACTGTAATCTTTTTTTTTTTTCATAAACTTTATTTAACTATTTTACTTTCTATTTTTGTCCCGCTAGGGGACTTTAGTTTGCGATCTTTAGATCACAGATATAATGCTTTGGTATACATATTATACCAAAGCATTATTGCCTGTCAGTTTAAAACTGACAGGCAATATATTAGGCCATGCCTCTGGCATGGCCTAATGGACAGTTGCTGAAGGCAGACCTTGGGGCCTTTGTTAGGCCCCGGCTGCCGTGGAAATCTGACAAGATCCCGCAACTTTGTTGCGGGGGCGCCAATGAGATGACAGAGGGAGCTCCCTCCCTCAAACACATTAGATGCCGCTGTCACTATTGACAGCGACATCTATTGGGTTAAACTGCCGGAATCGGAGCGGGCTTCGATTGCATCAGTTGGGGCAAGAGCCTTGCTGTGTATAACAGCCGTGCTCCTGCCGCTGATCACGTGGGTACATTGGCAGTACCCATGTGATCAGAGGACGGATATATCCATCCTTATGCGGTAACTAGCTCCTGCATAGGACGGATATATCCGTCCTTCGTCGTTAAGGAGTTAAAGGGAATCTGTCATCAGGTTTATGCTGCACTATCTGAGGATAGCATAAAGTAATGACAGACCCCGGTTACGACGCTGTGTCACTTACTTTAAAATACTTTGTGTTTTTTTATAAAACTCCTGCTTTCTCCAGCAGCCTGTGTTTAGAAGTTGCGGCTAGCCCAGCTACCACATTGCATGAATATTGAGGGATAGTTACCGTGTTACTATATAGTTCTCTACATTCATGAGCTGCGGCTAGAAAAACAGGATTTTATAAAAACTACAAAGTATTTCAAAGTAAGGGTCACATTGCCGCAATCTGGTTTTGTTTCCCTCGGATAGAGCAGCCTAAACCTGCTGACAGATTTATTTTACAATAAATAAAACTCACAAAGCTGGAAAGAAGTTCTTTCTATACTCCTTGGTACTTAGTCCGGCTCTTCTGAAGTACTCAAGGACCATCGCCAGGAGATACTAGTGGGATGAGAAGGACAGTTAGAGGCTGGTAGTAAATTTACCTTCTGAATAACTACTATTTTATTATATCTGCGGTCAATATATTCCTATGATTGCTAATAAGGAAACAATGTAACTAGACTGTATGTGTGGTTATATGTCCTTATGGCGTCTACTAATGACTATAATGTCACCATGTTATAGAGTGCAGCATGTCTCCAGTCCTATCACATCGGCAGAGGCCCTTTTATTTAAATATGGTAGATATTTTATAATCTGGCAGATTTTCTATTTCTTTCCCCAATGTTATAATACCTTGTCCGAAATCTTCATGCAGCTGTCCCTGGCGAGAAAAAGCCTGATGTGTTCATCCTCTAGAGCAAAAAAACAGAAATATAATGATTTAAATTTGATCAATTTATTCAGTAAGTTTCAGGATATAATGTTAGATGTTAATTCAGAAAAGCAACAAAATCCATTTGAGGTTATAGATAAATAGGATTCGGATATATAAGTCCTGGTTAGAAGGAATGAAAGAAAATTAATTAAAGCGTCAATAGTTGGCGAGTCTGATTGTAAAAGAAAGGGGGTGATCCTAGGCACAACCTTGGTATAACGTTTGGGGAGAGGACACTTTACAAAACATAAATTCTTCTGATATATTAAATACATAATGGAGGAGGACATCTCCATGGGATTAAGTCGGTTAATGTGGAACCATTGGAAGCAGCAATGAGTCCTACCAAGGAGACTGAAGAAAGCAGCCATCTCCTCCTGCTGCTGCGTCAGGTCATCCTTCCTCCTCTTCTGGGTCTCTTCTTGGACGGCAGATGGTGAACTGTGGCAGAAGTATAAAATATTACATTAATAACGGTCCAATCTTAAAAATCACTAATACAGACAATTAAGTCTTAAGAATAAAACTTCACATTGTCACCTAAAGAAGATGTTCTACAATCTCTAGTCCTGCGGTAATGCCATAACATTTGTGCAGAGAGGTTGTCATTATGTGTGAATGTTGGGTTGTCACGACTGGACTACTACTCCTCAAAAGCACCCATCATCTGACCATCACTTTCAAGCATTAAACTAATTTGTCTATAAACTTGAAATAACTTTATAGAGCTTCCCAATGACTCAGGCAGGGTTTAATAGGAGCTAGAAAAAATCACGATATACTGGAGTACATTAGTATTGCAGTATAGTGTACAAGCGATCTCCCGATCACTGGTTCGAATCCTATAGGGGGAGTGTTAAAACTAATCAAACAGAGTTAAATAAAATATTGAACAAAGAAACATAATTTGTATCACCTAAAGTCGAAACTATTACATTACAACATTATTTAACCTGCAGGGTGAATGCCGTAAAAACCAAAATTAACTCCAGAAATGTTGATTTTTGTCACCTCGGCTTTCAAACAAAATGGAATAAAAAGTGATCAAAAAGTCATATGTACCAAAAATGGTATTAATAAAAACTACTGCTTGAGCCACAAAAAAATAAGCCCTAACACTGCCCATCCATGGAAAAATAACAGAATATAGTGTTACAAATTATTATTTTTTTTAAATAATTTTTTCTTTGTAAAAGTAGTAAAACATAAAAAACCTATATAAATTTGATATTGCCGTAATCACATTGATGTGTAGAATAAAGTTAAAGAGACACAGAAGTTCTGCAGAGCGCGCTCTCTCTGTCTGTGTGTTCTCGCGGGTGGAAAAACAGCGCAGGCCGCCCTGACACTGTCCATAGCTGATTGGACAGTGTCAGAGCGAAGAGATCACGCCCTCTTGCCATTTAGTTCGATAGAAACGCCCCATTGACAGTTCAGGGGCTTATTTACATATTGGGTGCCAAATATAACGGCGCCGATATGTAAATAACGGAGGAAGATAGGAAAATTATTTCAAGTGAGACAGTTTTTGTGAAGCCCTGTCTATTACATGCTGCACTCAGCTGCACCTGTATGGGCTGGTGAAAGGTTCTCTTTAAGTTGTAATTTTTACTACACGATAAAAGCCGGAAAAGCTAAATCTAAAAACAATGGAAGAATTACCGTTTTTTCCAATTGCACCGCACATAGATTTTTTTTCTGTTTCCCAGTATAAAGTATTTTAAAGAGGCTCTGTCACCAGATTTTGCAACCCCTATCTGCTATTGCAGCAGATAGGCGCTGCAATGTAGATAAGAGTAACGTTTTTATTTTTAAAAAACGAGCATTTTTGGCCAAGTTATGACCATTTTTGTATTTATGCAAATGAGGCTTGCAAAAGTCCAAGTGGGTGTGTTTAAAGTAAAAGTCCAAGTGGGCGTGTATTATGTGCTTACATCGGGGCGTTTTTACTTCTTTTACTAGCTGGGCGTTCTGACGAGAAGTATCATCCACATCTCTTCAGAACGCCCAGCTTCTGGCAGTGCAGACAGCGTGTTCTCGAGAGATCACGCTGTGACGTCACTCACAGGTCCTGCATCGTGTCGGACGAGCGAGGACACATCGGCACCAGAGGCTACAGTTGATTCTGCAGCAGCATCAGCGTTTGCAGGTAAGTAGCTACATCGACTTACCTGCAAACGCCGATGCTGCTGCAGAACCAACTGTAGCCTCTGGTGCCGACACGATGCAGGACTTGTGAGTGACGTCACAGTGCTGCACTGCCAGAAGCTGGGCGTTCTGAAGAGAAGTGGATGACACTTCTATACACAACGCCCAGCTAGTAAAAGTAGTAAACACGCCCCGATGTACGCACATAATACACGCCCAGTTGTACTTTTACTTTTCAACATGCCCAGTTGTACTTTTGCAAGCCTCATTTGCATAAATACGAAAATGGTCATAACTTGGCCAAAAATGCTCGTTTTTTAAAAATAAAAACGTTACTGTAATCTACATTGCAGCGCCTATCTGCTGCAATAGCAGATAGGGGTTGCAAAATCTGGTGACAGAGCCTCTTTAAATGGTGCCAATAGAAACGACAGCTTGATTGCAAAAAATAAGCATTCACACGGCTCCATTGACAGAAACATAAAAATGTTATAGCTCTAGGAAGGCAGGGAGGGAAAAATAAAAAATGGCCTGGTCCTTAAGGGGTTAATATGAAATAGTAAGTTAAAGAGGTTGTCCTTTCTTGATATAAAGTCGCCCCGGTGATCAGTCACCCGTGCGTGGATGAATGGGAGAACATGTAATATATTGTTGTGTTGTCTTAAAATGTTGCACTTACGTCTCTTCTTCATAAAGAGCGATGAGCTCTCTCTTCCTCTTGCGGGCGGTCTCTCCTCCTCTTCCTGGGAATCTTAGAGAGACGGAAATATTAACGTGAAAATGTGTGAATCTGGTTCTTTCTGAAGAAGATCTATATATGTAAATTTATCATTATATAAATTCTATTATAGAAAATAAGATAAAATATAAAATTATAGTTTTATATAATTAGA
This sequence comes from Rhinoderma darwinii, assembly GCF_050947455.1. Lineage (NCBI taxonomy): Eukaryota > Metazoa > Chordata > Amphibia > Anura > Rhinodermatidae > Rhinoderma > Rhinoderma darwinii. The sequence goes on from NC_134690.1 coordinate 242,118,174, forward strand.
TAAAAGCTGCCGCTACCTGACACCAAGGCCCCAGACTTATCCTGTATATGCTAAACTATACATTCTACAAATTGGGCACAGTGCTTATGGCATAAGATAGAAATGCTGCGTTTCTATCTGCTATGGCAGATCACAGTCCAGTCACTATAGGCCCTGTCATATCTGTATATGTCCTGTCCCTCCCTATATAGTAACCGAGCCACTACAATATACTTCATAGCTTACCTGGAGCTCATGTCGTCTCTTCTAAACAGAAAAAATACATAAAGAAAATGTTAAGAAAAATCCATCATTAAAATACAATAAAAAATAATTACTGGACAGCTGTATATTTATTCACAATCACCCAAATGTCTCCATATTTATTTATAATCATCCATATATATCTCTATATTTATTCATAATCACCCAATTATCTCCATATTTATTCATAATCACCCAATTATCTCCATATTTATTCAAAATCACAAGTATCTCCATATTTATTTATTCAGTCACCAAACTTTCCCCATATTCATTAACAGTCCCTAATGTTTTCCCATGTTTATTCACAGTCACCAATGTTTCTCCATATTTATTTATAATCACCCAAGTTTCTTCCTTTTTATTCAGTCACCCATGTTTCTCCATATTTATTCAGTCACCCATGTTTCTCCATATTTATTCAGTCACAGATGTTTTCTCCATATTTATTCAGTCACAGATGTTTTCTCCATATTTATTCAGTCACAGATGTTTTCTCCATATTTATTCAGTCACCCATGTCTCTCCATATTTACTCAGTCACCCATGTCTCTCCATATTTACTCAGTCACAGATGTTTTCTCCATATTTTGGTTAAAGCCACTGACCATTCTCAGTTTTTTAATATAAAGGAGTAACCAACTGTCGCTGCCTGGGATGACATAAATCAGCAATTCCATTTATTATATTTGGGTATTTTACCTCTCTTCACTGGCAGTTGGTGGTGAATCTCCCAACACGCTGAACTGGATCCAATAATCAATAACAAAAAGTCCTGAGTCGCTTTGATCAGAAAAAAAGAAGCCTGTCTTATCTCTAGAAAGAGCATTCGCTGACTGGCACCAACTGATGGTTTTTTTCATACTTTAAATTCAAGTCCTGCATTTCTATTGGTCGTTGTTTGTGGGACCTGCCATGATGATTCATACAGCAGCAAACTTAAAGGGAAATCACACTCATAAGGCTTTAATACATTATTTTAAAGAGGCTCTGTCACCACATTATAAGTGGCCTATATTGTACAGGATGTGATCGGCGCTGTAATGTAGATTACAGTAGTGTTTTTTATTTAGAAAAACAATCATTTTTGACGGATTTATGACGTATTTTTGCTTTATGCTAATGAGTTTCTCAATGGACAACTGGGAGTGTTTTACTATATGACCAAGTGGGCGTTGTACATAGGAGTGTATGATGCTGACCAATCAGCGTCATACACTTCTCTCCATTCATTTACACTGCAGATAGCGATATAGCTATATCGCTATGTGCAGCCACATAAACACACTATAACGTTACTGCAGTGTCCTGACAATGAATATACATTACTTTCAGCCAGGACGTGATGTGTATTCATTCTCCTGACCACTTCTATTGCGTTTCTGTGAGTTACAGCACAGCACAGCGAGATCTCGCTGTGAATGACAGCTTACAGCATAATCTCGCGAGACTATGCCTGCTATGCTGTAACTCACAGAGACGCTACAGAAATGGTCAGGAGAATGAATACACATCACGTCCTGGCTGGAGGTAATGTATATTCATTGTCATGACACATGAGTAGCGTTATAGTGTGTTTATGTGACTGCACATAGCGATATAACTATATCGCTATCTGCAGTGTAAATGAATGGAGAGAAGTGTATGACGCTGATTGGTCACTGATAGGTCAGCGTCATACACTCCTCTGTACAACGCCCACTTGGTCATATAGTAAAACACGCCCAGTTGTCCATTGAGAAACTCATTACCATAAAGCTAATATAGGTCATAACTCCATCAAAGATGATAGTTTTTCTAAATAAAAAACACTGCTGTAATCTACATTACAGCGCCGAACACATCATGTACAATATAGGCCACTTATAATGTGGTGACAGAGCCTCTTTAAGAAATGTTGCCTTAAAACGTTGTCACTGTTATTTTCATTATCCTCATTCTATCTAATGTAAATTGTTGAAGCTGCTAATTCTGCTAAAGTGTTGACTTTCTGCTAATTCTAATTAAATGAAAATGCATAAAATATTGATTTAAGGATACCTCGAACATTATTTGACATAAAACCAGAATAACTGATTAACCACTTAACACAAAATGGTATATACAGAGCCGGATTATAGGGAGGGCACCCGGGGTTGCGTGCCCTGGGCCTCCACCACCCAGAGGAATTTAGGGGGCCTCCACCAAGGACAATATGTGTGCCCCCATTTTTATTTTTTATTTTTACACATCTTGATTTTGCTAAGATTTTCAGCAAATCATAGCAAAATATAGCGGTTTTCATGATGTTGATTAACATCACAGTTATAAGATCAAGTTCCTGTACCCCCGGCAACGCAGAGAAAGAAAGGTAAGTGCGTGCTGTCTATGTATGTGTATAGTGTATAGTGTGTGTATATACAATATTCTCTGTGTATGTAGAAAAAAGCAAAGGATTGGAGCAGCACTGTGAACAAATGCCTAACTAGGCTGGTGCAAAGCTTCAAAAATAAAGGAGTGACCTCTCGTTATGTGTTGGATATCCAAAAAAGAGAGCGTGAAGCAGCACTCAAATAAAGTGAATTTATTCATCCAACATGGAACCACAACGTTTCACCTCCTCTATGAAGGCATTTTCAAGTCAAACAATAGTTTGTGTATATACAGTATTCTCTGTGTATGTAGTGTATGCTCAGCTGAGTGTATCTGCACCTTCTTGTCAGCGAACCTTCCTGCACCTTCTTGTCATATATGGACAGTGACGTCGTCCGGAGTTTCCTCTATGAGCAGAATCACCGGCCAGAGCGTTGCGGACGCTCTGGCTGGGGATTCCACTCCAGGGGGAGTGAATGGCAGAGCAGGAAGCGGATAGTTTCCTGTCTCTGCCATAGTATTCAATTGTATCTGTGTCCTGAGGATATACAATTGAATGTGGCAGTTGCTGGGACAGGTCCCGGGACAGTAATTTGCCGGGACTATCTCTGTAAATTTAGGACTGTCCCGGCAAACTCGGGACTGTTGGCAACTATAGTACTTATTTCACCCTCCTACTGAGCTACCAGCTGGGGATTGTTGGGCGACATCAAGTAACGTTAGCCAGGTGCCAACACAAGGAGTCAGTAAGTATCAGTTTAGTCTAACTTACGTATACTAAGACTGTCCTGCAGTTCCACCCTGGCGGCTCAGTAGGAGGGTTGAAATAGGTAAGACATAGCAACCACCTTGATGCAATTTTGGATGCTCATCTCAAAGTGTGTGTGTGCGTGCGTGCGTGTGTGTGTGTGTGTGTGTGTGTGTGTGTGTGTGTGTATAAAACCGTGCTTAAAGCAATACAGCATAGGGACTTTTATTGCATATATTGCATAAGTATGAGAATACAAGAAAAAAAAAATATATATAAAAATACGAGGGAAATGGAGCAGCACTGTAGCAGATGAACATCGCGGCTCGTGCAAGAAGTCGGGAAGCAGCATTCCATATCAAGGAATTTTATTCACCAAATATTCATCACAACGTTTCACCCTCTCTATGACAGGGTGAAAATACCCTCATAGAGTGGGTAAAACGTTGTGGTGATGAATATTTGGTGAATAAATTCCTGGAAATGGAGTGCTGCTTCTCTACTACTTTTCTATATATGTATATGCATAAAAAAAAATACGTTTGGCACCGTCATCACCTAGTGTGGCAATGCGTGGAGGTAAAGAGGGTCTGGGCACGACAGACTTGGGTCTGAATTAATGTAGCAGTCTGGCCTGGGGTCTGAATAAATTTTGGAGACTGGTCTGGGTTCTAATTTAATTTTGGGGTCTGGTCTGGTGTCTAAATACATTTAGGAGTCTGGTCTGTGGTCGGAATTTATTTTGGGTCGTCTGTAGTCTAAATTTATTTAGGGGTCAGATAGCGAAACCAATAGACAATTATGACCTATTTGTGTGGACCCCAACCTAAACCCGGATTTGGATGTATATATACATAATCTGTGGGGTCTAATTCCAGCAAAATCACGTACATATACGTCATTCTGATTGCACGGCACAGAAACTCACCATAAAAATAAAGCTGTGACTGAAAGACGGATTCCGGCTGCAATGACCAGGATTGGAGATCACTCCAAACTTGACCATTTATCCCCTTAGATGTTTCTGTCAATAGCGACCACGGCATCGAAGTGGTTTTAGGAGGGAGTTTCCTTTGTCACCCATCAGCAGTTCCCAGGCCTGCCATGGCTGTATGATCAGATCGGATAGTGACGTCCTCTACTGTGACTTTAAAAATAATTAAATAAAGTTTAATTAACCCCTTTAGGACACAGCCTGTTTTGGCCTTGTGGACTCAGAAGATTTTTTCAAATCTGACATGTGTCGCTTCATGTGGTAATAAACTTTGGAATGCTTTAACCTATTCAAGCGATTCAGAGATTGTTTTCTCATGACATATTGTTCTTTATGTTAGTGAAAAAATGTTGTCGATAAATTCAATATTTATTTGTGAGATACTTCAAATTTTAGAGAAAACGTGCAAAAAATAGCATTTATCTAAATATAAATGTATCCACTTGTAAAACAGATAATAATACCACACAAATAGTCACTAGTTAACATTTCCCATATGTCTACTTTATGTTTGCATTGTTTTTTTCACGTCCTTTTATTTTTCTAGGACATTACAAGGCTTAGAACTTTAGCAGCAATTTCTCACATTTTCAAGAAACTTTCAAAAGGCTATTTTTTCAGGGACCAGTTCAGTTGTGAAGTGGCTTTCAGGGCCTTATATATTAGAAAGTCCCCATAAATCACCCCATTTTGAAAATGGCACCCCCTAAAGTATTCAAAACAGCATTAAAAAAGTATTTTAACCCTTTAGGCGTTTCACAGGAATTAAAGGAAAGTAGAGGTGAAATTTACAAATTACATTTTTTTTGCTGAAATTCATTTGTAATAAAAAAAATTCTGTAACACAGAAGGTTTTACCCGAGAAATGCAAGTCAATATTTATTCTGCAGTTTTTAGAAATATCCAACATGTAGCCCTAGTGTCCAATTGGACTGAAACACCGGCCTCAGAAACAAAGGAGCATTTAGAGGATTTTGGGGCCTCCTTTTTTTAGGATATATTTTAGGGACCATGTCAGGTTTGAAGTGGTCTTGTGGTGCCTAAACAGTCAAAAACCCCCAAAAGGGACCCCAGTTTGGAAACTACACCCCTCAAGGCACTTTTCTAGGGGTATTGTTAGCATTTTGACCCCAAAGTTTTGTTGCAGATTTTAGTGGAATTAGTCTGTGAACATGAAAGTCACCTTTTTTTCCTGTTAAAACATAGAATTGTTTCATTTTTACAAGGGATAAAAGAGAAAAAGCACCCCAACATTTGTAAAGCTATTTCTCCCGATTACGGCAATACCCCATCTGTGGTCATAAACTGATGTTTGGACTCACAGCAATGCTCAGAAGGGAAGGAGAGCCTTTTGGATTTTGGAGCACAGATTTTGCTGGAATGATTTTCGGTGCCATGTCGCGTTTGCAACGCCCTAGAGGGAGCAAAACAGTGGAAACCCTCCAAAAGTGACCCTATTTTGGAAACTACACCCCTCAAGGAATTTTTCTAGTAGTATAGTTAGCATTTTGACCCCACAGTTTGTTTGTGGAATTTAGTGAAATTAGGTAGTGAAAATTAATATCAACATTTTTGTCCACTAAAATGTTGACGTTTTTAATTTTCACAAGGGATAAAAGAGAGAAAGCACCACAACATTTGTAAAGCAATTTCTCCCGTGTACGGCAATACCCCATATGTGGTTATAAAAGTTTGTTTATTAGAAATTAATTAACCCTTTCCAGACTGATCCTTTTTTTGCTTTTTCATTTTCGTTTTTCACTCCCGGCCTTCCAAGAGCCATAACTTTTTTATGTTTCCCTCAATAGAGCAGTGTGAGGGCTTATTTTTTTGCGGAAGGAGTTGTAGTTTCTATTGACACTATTTAAAGTACCATATAATGTACTGGGAACTGAAAAAAAATTATTTACGGCCTGAAATTGGAAAAAACTGTGATTCCTCCATTGTTTTGGGGGTTTTGTTTTTACGTCTTTCACCGTGCGGTAAAAATGACAACTTAGTTTTATTCTGCATCTCAATACAGTTAAGGTGATACCAAAATTATATAGGTTTTTTACATTTTACTACTTTTACAAAGAAAATACTATTTGTTAAATAAAACATTTTTATTAACTTTTTTTTTTACTTTTTACACTTTATTTTTTTACCTGCAGCTCTCATCGCTGCTAGAAGACATTACACTACCTAGTAGTGCAATGTATTCCAACTGTCAGTGTGATGTCACAGTCACTCTGACAGTAAGTCTATAAGGACCAGCCTCTGGCTGGTCCTCATAGGCTTCCTTACATGGCAGATCCGGAGGCCGCTGTCTGGCCTCCGGTTGCCATTTTAAACCCCACAATTGCATGTTGCATGGGGGCTGCCGATGTGCTACAAACCCCCTAAATGTGGCAATAGCAATAGATCGCCGCATTTAAGGGGTTAATTGCCGAAATCAGCGGCGATGAGCCGCTGATCTGCAACACTGGACTGACAGCTGTCGGGGACAGTTGACCTCAGGGTTCCCAAAGCACACTGACTAGAAATTAATAGAAATAATATTTTTTTTCCAATAAGATGTAGTTTTAGATCAACATTTTTCATTTTCACAAGGAATAAAGAAGAAAAAGAACCTCAACATTTGAAGAGCAATTTCTCCGGAGTATGGTAATACCCCATATGTCATTATAAACTGCTGTTTGGACATATGCGAGGGTTCAGAAGAAAAGGAGCGGTATTTGACTTTTGGAGCGTAGATTTTGCTGGAATGGTTTGTGGACACCATGTCGCATTTGCAAAACCCCTGATGTGACAAAAAAAAAGTGACCCCATTTGAGAAACTACACCCCTAAAGGCATTTATCAGGGAGTTTAGTGAGCATCTAGATCCCACAGGTGTTTTTCAGAAATTAATACGCAGTGGATAAAGTGAAAATTGCAATTTTATCCATTGATATTGAAATGGCCGAGGTCGCAGACCGCCAGCATCCTATACTCACCGGCGGCCATGACTGCAGACCGCTGAGTTCCTGCCGGTGTCGCCTCCCTCAGAGACGCCGGTCCACACTGCTATCCAATGGACAACATTGTGTTAATGTGTGAGGACCATGATGGGGTTAATTACTATAAATGTGACGCTCATAGACGTTCAAAATTCATAATACCTTGTGCCTCACATTAATAAGTGAAAGAAAGCAATTGTTATTTTATTTTTTAACAGCACACACCATAAAATACGCTTTCAATTTGTTGTGCAGGTTATTACGGTCGGGACAATACCGAATGTATGTATATTTTATGTATTGAGACTTTTATTTTAATATTTATTGTAATAAATGTGTGTGCATTTGTTTAAAAACATTTTTTGAACATTGATTTTTTTTTTTTTAGGGATTTTTAAACTTTAACCCCTTCCCTCTTTAGCCACTTTTGACCTTCAGGACAGAGCCTCATTTTTTAAATCTGACATGTTTCACTTTATGTGGCAATAACTTCAGAATGCTTTTACCTATCCAAGCGATTCTGAGACTATTTTCTCGTGACACATTGGACTTTATGTTACTAGGAAAATTTGTTCAATACATCCAGTATTTAATTGTGAAAAACACCAAAACTTTGCGAAAAATTTCAAAAATTAGCATTTTTCTAAATTTTAATGTATCTGCTTGTAATACAGATAGTAATAACACACAAAATTGTTGCTAATTAATATCCCCCATATGTCTACTTTAGATTGGCATCATTTTTTGAACATCCTTTTATTTTTCTAGGATATTGCAAGGCTTAGAACTTTAGCAGCAATTTCTCACATTTTCAAGAAAATATCAAAAGGCTATTTTTACAGGGGCCAGTTCAGTTGTGAAGCGGCATTTAGGGCCTTATATTTTAAAAACCCCCAATAAGTCACCCCATTTTAAAAACTTCACCCCTCAAAGTATTCAAAACAGCATTTAGAAAGTTTCTTAACCCTTTAGACGTTTCACAGGAATTAAAGCAACGTAGAGGTGAAATTTTCAAATTTCATATTTTTTTGCAGAAATTCATATTTAATCTATTTTTATTGTAACACAGAAAGTTTTACCAGATAAATGCAAATCAATATCTATTGCCAAGATTCTGCCGTTTTTAGAAATATCCCACATCTGGCCCTAGTGTGTTAATGGACTGAAGCACAAGCCCAAGAATCAAAGGAGCACTAGAGGATTCTGGGGCCTCCTTTTTGTTAGAAAATATTTTAGGCACCATGTCAGGTTTGAAGGGCTCTTGCGGTGCCAAAACAGCAGAAATCCCCCAAATGTTACCCCATTTTGGAAACTACACCCCTTGAGGAAATTATCTAGGGGTATAGTGAGCATATTGACCTCCCAGGTTATTTGCAGAAATTATTGGAAGTAGGCCGTGAAAATGAAAATCTACATACTTTCAAAGAAAACGTAGGTTTAGCTAATTTTTTCTCATTTCCACAAGGACTAAAGGAGAAAAAGCGCTACAACAGTTGTAAAGCAATTTCTCCCGAGTACGGCAATACCCCATATGTGGTCATAAACCGCTGTTTGAGCACAGAATAGGGCTCAGAATGGAAGGAGTGCAACTTGCTTTTGGAGTGCAGATTTTGCTGGATTGGTTTCTGGTTGCTATGTCGCATTTGCAAAGTCCCTATGGGACCAAAACAGTGGATCCCCCTGAGAAGTGACCCCATTTTGGAAACAACACCCCTCAAGGTATTCACCTAGAGGTGTAGTGAGCTTATTAACCCCGCAGGTGTTTGGCAGAAATTTGTGTGCACTCGATGTTGCAGAGTGAAAATTGCATTTTTTCCATAGATATGCCAATATGTGGTGCCCAGATTGTGCCACCATAACAAGACAGCTCTTTAATTATTATGCTCTGTTTCCCGGTTTTAGAAACACACTACATGTGGCCCTAATCTTTTGCCTGGACATTCGACAGTGCTCAGGAGTGAGAGAATACCATACGAAGTTGAGGCCTAATTTGGCGACTTACACAGTATTGGCTCACAATTGCAGAGGCTCTGATGTGAAATAATAAAAGAAACCCCTGACAAGTGACCCCATTTTGCAAACTGCACCCCTCAAGGCATTTATTAAGGGGTGTAGTGAGCATTTTCACGCACACTTCTTTTCCATAAATGATTGCGCTGCGGATGGTGCAATGTAAAAATTTTAATTTTTTCCTAGATATGCCATTTCAGTGGCAAATATGTCATGCCCAGCTTGTGCCACTGGAGACACACACCCCAAAAATTGTTAAAAGGGTTCTCCCGGGTATGGCGATGCCATATATGTGGAAGTAAACAGCTGTTTGGGCATGCTTTAGGGTTCAGAAGGGAGGTAGCGTCATTTGGCTTTTGCAGCGTGGATTTTGCTTGGTAGTAGTTTTGTTTGGAGTATTACTGATCTTTCTGTTTATAATATGGGGCATATCTGAGCTGGGCAGAGTACATCAGGGGCATAGTCAGGTGGTATAATAATGGGGTAAACAAAATAATAAAATAATCCACAGATGTGTGTTACGCTGTGAACAATCCTTTCTGCACAGGCCAGTGTCGCACTGACAAATGTCCTTCCTTATCCCCCTTTTGGTTCACACTCTGCACATTTGCAGTTTGCGGAATTTTGCTGGGAAGTGTTGTCCTGGTATAATACGGGCACCCTTGCTTCCAGCAGATATGTTTTGGCCCTCCCCTTCCTGGTTCCCTAATTTTAGGGCCTTGATAATTCGCCTCTTGAAACAGAAGAAATGTTCCCCTCTGATCTGCACAACTGGATATTTTCTTTCCTGACTTATTGGCGTCTTAACTTATTTTATTTTTTTCATAGACGTAGTGGTATGAGGGCTGTTTTTTTGCGGGGACGAGCTGTAGTTATTATTGGTACCATTTTGGGGTACATGCGACTTTTTTATCACTTTTTGCCCTAATTTATAGCACTTTTTTATGTTTTACAACTTTTTGCACAATAAAATAACTTTTGTAAAGAGAAGGCATTTTTTCTGTCGCCATGTTGTGAGAGCCATAACTTTTTAATTTTGTCGTGGATGGAGCTGTATGAGGGCTTGTTTTTTGCGAGACGAGTTATAGTTTTTATAGGTACCATTTTTTGATACATGCGACTTTTTGATAACTTTTTATTTCAATTTTTGGAAGACAAAGTGACCAAAAAAACAGCAATTATGGCAGTATATTTTAGGTTGTTTTTTACGGCGTTCACGCCGCAGGATAAATAACATAACAGTTTTATAGTTCAGGTAGTTACGGTCGCAGCGATACCAAATATGTATGGTTTATTATATTTTTCAATAATAAATAACTTGATAAGGGAAAAGGGGGGCAACAGTGTTTTATTTTATTACTTGAAACTTTTATTGTATTTTTTACAACTTTTCTTTAGTCCCACTAGGGGACTTGAAGATCCAACAGTTTTTTTTATGTTCTAATACATTGCACTACCTATGTAGTGCAATGTATTGGAGCTGTCAGTTGTTCACTGACAGCAAGCCGATCAGGCTCCGCCTCCGGGCGGGGCCTAATTAGCTTCCATAAAGGCAGACAGGAGGCCATTGTTAGGCCTCTTGTTGCCATAGTAGCAGTCGGCATCCTTGCAATCGCATGGCAGGCTGACTATTTTCTAGAAACTGCTAAGATGCAGCGATCGCATTGGATCGCTGCATCGAAGGGGTTAATGGCAGGAATCGGAGATAGCTCCAGTTCCTGCCGATACAGTGGGGCGTCCGCTGTATGTTACATACAGTATGTTACATACAGTATGATACCCACTGCTGATGACGCCGGCTCAGCTTCTGAGCCGGAAGCTGAGGCGGGGCCATCTTGCCGAGCGGGGCATAGGAGGCTTCCATTGCTGGCTGACCGGGAGGTAAGTATGAGGGTATGTTCACACGCTTAACAAAAAACGTCTGAAAATACGGAGCTGATTTCAGAGAAAACAGCCTCTGATTTTCAGGCATTTTTGAAGCTGAAAATTAAATTTGGAGCTTCTTTTGAGGCTTCTTTTGAAGCGTTTTTGGAGCTGTTTTCAATAGAGTCAATGAAAAACGGCTCCAATTACGTCCCAAGAAGTGTCCTGCACTTCTTTTGACGAGGCTGTAATTTTACGCGCCGTCTTTTGACAGCGACGCGTAAAATGACAGGTCGTCGGCACAGTACATCGTAAAGCCCATTGAAAGTAATGGGCAGATGTTTGCCGACGTATTGGAGCCGTTTTTTCAGACGTAATTCGAGGCGTAAAACGCCTCCATTACGTCTAAAAATAGGTCATGTGAACCCAGCCTTAGGCCTCCGATCGCTTTTGCAGCCCCCGGCAACCCAGCGATCACGTTGCTGGGGTGCAGGTGGCTAAAACTCCTTACATGCTGCGATCTCTATTGAACGCAGCATGTGAGGGGTTAATTGGCCGGATCGGAGGCTAGCTCCGATCCTGGCCATTACATCAGGGTGCCAGCTGTAACATACAGCTGGCACCCGGCGGTGATGTTGCGGGCTCAGCTCCTGAGCTAGCTCCATCTCCTTCACGTACAGTTACGTGGAAAGGAGTTAAAACACCACTTCCCATCACGTAACTGTATGTGATTTTGCGGGAAGGGGTTGTCCCTCGATCGCGTCACCAGGATTAACTGTGACGTGATCCAAGGGGCATCCCCCTTCTCACTCTCCCCTTAAATGCAGCGGTCAGCTTTGATCGCAGCATTCAAGGGAATAGCCTCTGATCTCCGCCGTTAGAGAGGGGCTGCAGCTGTGTAATATAGCCATTGACCCGCGCCTGACAAGTATGCGCGCACGGTCAGCATGAGGTTATGAAGCCGGCGTTGGCACTGAAGACAGAACATGGGGGTGTTTTGCAGTACGCCTGCCATGTTCTCTGTCTTCAGTGCCGCCGCTCATTAGTGCAGTGCTGGCCGCATCACCTCATATTGACTGTGCGCGCACCCTTGTCAGGAGCAGGGAAATGGCTGTATTACACATTTGTGAGTCCTGCCTCTATGATAGATAAGCTACTGATAGAAATCTTTAACATCTTGACCCATATTTTTAAAAGGTATTTTCAGAGCAAAATGTAATTTTAGATGAAAAAGTTGCTATTTTGTTGTGTTTTATTCATGTTACCTCTTTCTGATCATGAACAAAAAAACTGAGTTTGAATGTCAGCAGTTTTGCAGTTTTATGAGTGACACAAGCATGTTAGCCATATGCAGCAAGCCTTACGTTTTCTGGGACTTGGGGGCTTCAACCACCATGAGTGCTCCACCTAAGTTTTAATGTGTTAATATGTCTGTATCTGGGGGACCTGGCACATACCACGATAAGTCAAGGGAGACGACTCTATATTAGGAAAGTGTTTGAGGCTACAGGATTCAAGGACTGTACCAGACACACCGGTTAATACAACCGACTTACACCTCCGTGAATCCTAACAACCACTAGGGTTCATAGCCTGAATCAAGCTCAAGGTAGGTTACCAGATCACCCAAAATTTGTGCCCTATGGTCAGCAGAGGAGTGTTCCACCTTAAAGCAGACTAGTGGCAGCGGAAACTACACTGTCCAAAAAGAAGTAGTCACGCAATAGAAATAGGAAACCTCCCTTCAAAGACCGATCTGCAGCTAAATAATCTAACGCATATTACGGTATGTTCACACAGCCTATTTTCTGCCGTTTTTCGGGGAGTAAACGCCCGAAAAAAGGCCGACAAATTGAAAGCAGGATGCCTCCAAACATCTGCCCGTTGATTTGAATGGGAAAAACTGCGTTCTGTTCCGACGGGCCGTTTTTTTACGCGGACGTTTTGAAAAACGGCCACGTAAAAAAACAGCCGTGAAAAAAAAGTGTAGTTCACTTCTTGGGACGTTTTTGGAGCCGTTTTTCATTGACTCTATAGAAAACAGCTCCAAAAATGTCCGTAAAAAACGCTGTGAAAAACGCCTCAAGAATCGCGAGTGGCTTAAAAAACGTCTGAAAATCAGGAGCTGTTTTCTCATGAAAACAGCTCCGTATTTTTAGACGTTATTAGTCTATCGTGTGAACATACCCTAACAGTTCTTATGGACATCAACAGAAGTTCTGTAACAGCTGAATACAAACATTCTGTGGATGGTAGCGGAGGTAGAGAGAGGAGCACATCATTATTTTGGAGACTGAAATTATGTTTTATTATTATTATTCATGTCTGCTACTATTAATTAGAATTTTTATCAAATAAAAAAAAACAGAAAAAAAATGGCAAAAAAAATAACCACAATGTATGAAGATACCCTTAGCAACTCCCTCTGGTTATTGTATGATAAAAGGGGAATGTGTACAGCATAGAACATTTTCTATATTCTCTTTCTCTATTTTTAATTACTGACGTATAGTGAAAGACGGTACTCTATATGGGCAGAGCTGGGGAGGGGGGCTGACAAAATATGTACACTTGGTACTGGAGGCCGATGGGGAGCAGATAAGCTACACAGGGTTGGGAAATGGAAAACCCAACTTTTGTATTCTGTACTGCAGGTATACTACGTTTTAGTAAAAATTCGCTTACCTGGGTCTGCGGTCACATAAGGGTCCATGGTAAATGTGGTTAGATACATAGTTAGATAGACACATAATTATATATTTTCTTTTTTAATGTGTGCCACCCATATGAATATCAGTTTACGCATGAGTAATGCATGTTTGCCCACTTTACCTTGGTTCACATGTTTTCTATATAGCAGCCACGCAGTGATTTAGTGCATGCACATAACATAGTATGTCCTCTGTATGCCCACTTATTATACTGCGGCTGCATGACCATCCAGCGCTTGTGCATAACCCTCCAATGTTCATCATTACTAGTGTCTACACATTATCAGTTCAGGCACTCCAAGTTATTTATGTGTAGCAGCTCAGACTTGCACATAGTGACCACATTTCATTGGTACATTCATTATATTTTATATTTGTCACGTGTTTCTTGGTCATTTATGTGTCTATATGTACGGTATAATGACTCTACTACACTGAAGGAGAATACACATGGGGCTTCTTAGATGGTGTAGCCTCATATTCACTCTTCATACATTCTTCTCCTTCATGCATTGGTATTAAGATAATTTTGGGATTCATTACTGACCTATTGACATATTTATACTTATTAAAGCGGTTTTCCCATCACAGACATTTTTTTACATATCCACAGGATATCCAAAAAATAAAGTATTTGAAGCAGCACAAATCCCGATATCAGGAGCGGTGTCACGCTGTAAAATCAGACAAACCCAGTCTGACGTAATGTAATCCTCAGAAAAAGCATGGATCAACAGCAGCACACGTCTCCCAAATTTCAATCAATATATTCTTTTATTGGTCAAACATCCAGTAAAAAATGGCAACGTTTCAACCCGTGACAAGTGGAGGGTCTTTGAGAAAAGTCGAAATGTTGTTATTTTTTACTGGATGTTTAACAAATAAAAGAATATATTGATTGAAATTTGGGAGACGTGTGCTGCTGTTCAACCATGCTTTTTCTGAGGATATCCACAGGATATGTAATAAATGTCAGATAGATACGGGCCCCCATCTGTGACCTGCACCTATCTCTAGAACGGGGCCCCTAAACCCTGTTCTACTTTTTTCTGCTCCCTCTGCCTCCCCCTCCACTTCCTGACTACATGGTCGAGAGTTACGAAAACGGTTTCTGTAACTCCCATAGTAGTAAAAGGCAGTTACGGAAGCAGCGTAGCATAGGAGCTACGCTGTTTCCATAAGTACCATTCAGTTCTATGGGATGTCATGGTTGGAATTCACCTTCTTCTGCCGCAACACAGAGCAGCAGAATGGGGTTTAGATGGTCCCGTTCTAGGGATAGGTGCAGGTCCCAGACGTGGGAACAGTATCTATCGGACATTTATGACATATCCTGTGGACATCCAAAGAAGTAGTAGGACAACAGCACACGTCTTCAAATCATCAAAGTGGTTTTATTGTCAAGACATCCACAAACGACAAGCAACGTTTCGACCCATAGTGAGTGAAGGGTCTTTGTCAAGCCTTCACTCACTATGGGTCGAAACGTTGCTTGTCGTTTGTGGATGTCTTGACAATAAAACCACTTTGATGATTTGAAGACGTGTGCTGTTGTCCTACTACTTCTTTGGATATACATCGTGCTGGAGTTGGTTTGCCTGGCTTGACAGCGTGCACCGCACCATACTCGGGACTAGTGCTGCTTCAAAAATCTCCTTTTTTCTGATATCCTGTGGACATGTCATAAATGTCTCTCATGGGAAAACCCCTTTAATAATGTGTTATCTATGATTATATTTATACTGGATTCACTATTCTATGGACTTCCATATTATGTGTAAAATGTTTTTTCTGTAGTGGTGCTCCTGCATAATCTTTATTGTTGTATTAATAAGATTACTGAATTTCTTAATATTTTATATAATGACATGCTGGACTTTTATTTTTTATTAGAAGTGTTATCATGGCCTAGAACTTGTCAGCCCTTGGGCCCAGGTCTCTTTATCCATGAGAATGACACTAATAACCACACACTGACACTACCACACTTGTCACAAGGATAATATTTTATTTAAATAATACATGTTACATATTATGCAGCCTTTTATTATAAAGCTCAAGACAGAAATAAACCACATTATGTAGTGAAATTACATGATCTCCTTCTATATGGACCCCTCACACATTCATAATTCAGTTACATATATCTCTAGTTAAATAAAGCCCAGGCTCTAGATTGGTCTAACCTGTATAATTGTCACGGGTCTGTGGACCCACTGGGCCGTACCGCCTTGGCGGTAAGGCAACTGGCCAACCGGGTGCAGGACAAGGTCTATAGTTCGTATAGGGAACCTGTGGCAGCTCGGACAGCAGCAGGTAGACGTCAGGTGAGGTGAAGCAGGTCAGACGTGGAGAAGCACGACACGACTTTGGCGCAACACAGTGCTCGACCAAGATGGTATGGAAATGCAAGGAACAGGAACTGGAACAGGTACAGGAACTGGGACAGGTACAGGAACTGGAACACACTAGGATCTGCCCCTTTAAGAGCAGGCACGAGCGTGTGCGCACATCCTACGGGATCCGGCTGAGGTGAGTGGAGCTGTTTGAGTATATAGTCCGTTCATTGCTGGAGGGCCTTAGAAAAACATACAGAAGAATTTTGGACTGCTTCCAATGCTTCTACATTGTTGCCTATTTATTTTGTTTGTCGGCCCACATGTCTGCCAGCTCTTAAAGTAAGCAGGGTCATAGCCTGTGTGAGTGCCTTTTTAGAAACAACCTGGCGATCGGGGAACCAACAGCAACAACAAGATCTCCATCATAATCATCATCATCAATGGTGTGATCAGATAGATATAGATCAGCAGCACAGGACCAAAGACTAGGTTGGGTGAACGCCTCTTGGGTCACAGTCCAAATGACCCTTCAATGTAGGCAGAAGAAAGTGAGGCAGCACTACCAAAAATGTGAAAAAAACTCTCCTTTTATTCCACGTGCTGTGATCAGAATATTCTCGGGATTCTGTGGTGTGTCGGTGACATTTTTATGGGAGAGTAGGAGATGCTATTGACTTACTTTTCCAAAGCTTGTCTATTTCTCCATGCTGTTTGCGAGGTTCAGGGGTACCGGGTACCTTTTTGTTCTTGACCTTATGTGTCTTAACCATTCTGGACTTGTCGCCGTTAATAAAATTTGCTATTTGCAGTGGTGATACAGAGACGCTCAGAGTTCAAGCTTCCGTTAGCCTCGCAGACGGACTGCGCCCGTTACATATATCTCTGACTGTTCATCCACCAATCACAAACTGACCTCACAGGGATGGGGAGAAACATAATGGAAGGACAGAGGCTGGAGAAACATGGAAGGACAGTGTAATACGGAGTGTAAATGGATGCATGGCCGCTCTATGCTTATATCACATCGTCTGATATCTGCACTTACCATCAATATTACACTGACATTATTTACCTTTATGTCATGTCCTCGTAAAGGGTCTGAACAAATCCATAATTGTATTAACAGTGTAAATAAAGTGCTAGATAAATGTGGAGAAAATGGATGAAACGTAGAATCTCTTCAGCCACATCCTAGGCCACGGCTCTTAGGATAAAGTTCCTTATCTGACTTTGTGTGAGATGTGCTCATGACTGACGTCCTTGTGATTGGAGGCAAGGGCAGAATGACAGATCATGATATCTTCTTCTACAGTCGGAGCCTCTTCTATGTCACATGCAGGTCTTGATGCGGAGTAGTGTATCATGTATTGTTAGGAAGTGTGACTGTAAGGCAAAATCTGTGGGAGAAAAACACCTTATCTTAAAACACCCTAAAAAGGAATACAAAAACCAAATAAGTAAAAATACACATTTACCCTTGTTTATAAAGAAGTTCTTACCATATACTAACTACTGGCCTATCACTAGGATGTGATATCAATATATGGTCCAGTCGCTGGATTTTACCATCAATTTATCAACAGCTTCATCAGTTCAAGTGAATGGGGCTACAGACACAGGACAAAGACCAAGGTGTTACTGTGTCTGGTAAAAGCCAAAGGGCCACGGTGGTCCACCAAGCTCAGCAGCCCCTTCATTCTCATGATTAATGGGGGTCCCAGCGGCCAGACCAGCACCAG
The DNA here is from genome assembly GCF_050947455.1 of Rhinoderma darwinii. Taxonomy (NCBI): domain Eukaryota; kingdom Metazoa; phylum Chordata; class Amphibia; order Anura; family Rhinodermatidae; genus Rhinoderma; species Rhinoderma darwinii. Next base: position 242,136,153 of record NC_134690.1, read on the forward strand.
TCACATATTGATAGCATATCCTTGCTATGTCATTGATGAGTATTTGCACACAACCCCTAGAAATGACGTTTTACATTCACACACAGAAATAAAAGAATGACTCAGACACAGTAAGGAATGTGTAATGATGTGGAGTTTATTATATGTATGTGTATGTGTTGTGATTGTTATTTACCTCCCATCACTCACGAAGAGGGTACAGCAACACTCAGGGCAGGAAAAACCCCCAGTGGAGGAAACCTGCAGGGAAACCATGGCCGCTGTACTGCCCTTCCTCTGGGCATACTAAGGGAGGTAAATGCTATAAAATGTATGTAGTGCAGGTGTAGGTGCCTACCTAGTGATGCATGTGACTACCTACAGTGATTGTGTCTGTGGATTTGTGATCTTGTGTGTGATTGTTGAGATTGTGTGTGACTATGTACAGTGATTCATGTCTGATCATGTAAAGTGACTTTCTGTGGGGGGTGCAATTGTGTTCATTATATATGTCTATGTGACTAACTTGTGCGATCGTGTGTGTGTGTGTGCGTGTGCGTGTGTGTGTGTGTGTGTATGTATGTGTGTATATGTATAACTATGTACATGAATATGTGACGATGTGTGTATGTACATGAGTGCGACAATAAAAAGGATATGTAATCTTTGGTCTTCATCCATCAGGGCTTCTAGATCTTCTTCTCCTTGTTGGTCTTGCAGCTCTTGTCCCCATCCTGGCAGCAGAACATCTTAGTTATAAGTGGAAAGATAAAGAAAGTTGGTCTACATGTCCATTATAGGATCCATAAATTCAATGTTACCAAACAGTCAGAGAGGAGTGATACATATAATACTATATCCAGAAACTAATAATTGGTAGGTAAATATTATCTGATGTGGCCGCAGCCAGTGACAGCTGATACATCGTACAGAGAACCAGTCATTGATGTAGAATGACAGCTGATCTAGTGTCATAGTCTATAAAGAAGATCATGGAGATGATATGTTCTGAATCATATAGTAATGACATATGTCCTTACTAGATACTGATGTTATCTCTTTCTCTGTGTTTCCATTAATGGGATTGAGGATTTAATAAACTATAATGAGATTTTATTCTTACTCTCTTTGAACCTGGTACTTTTTCAGGTTCATAAAAAGGCTCTGTCACCAGATTATAAGTGCCCTATCTCCTACATAGTCTGATCGGCGCTGGAATGTAGATAACAGCAGTGGTTTTTATTTTGAAAAACGATCATTTTTGAGCAAGTTATAAACAATTTTAGATTTATGCTAATTAGTTTCTTAAAGACCAACTGGGCGTGTTTTTACTTTTGACCAACTGGGTGTTGTAAAGAAGTGTATGAGGCTGACCAATCAGTGACCAATCAGCGTCATACACTTCTGATTGTTCCAGCCCAGCTTCTTTCACTGCACAATCACACTGTGCTGTGGATCATGCTGGGCTGGAAAAATGAGAAGTGTATGATGCTGATTGGTCTGATTGGTCAGCGTCTTACACTTCTTTACAAACACACAGTTGGTCAAAAGTAAAAACAGGCACAGTTGGTCTTTAAGAAACTAATTAGCATAAATCTAAAATTGTTCATAACTTGCTCAAAAATGATCGTATTTCAAAATAAAAACCACTGCTGTTATCTACATTACAGCGCCGATTAGACTATGTAGGAGATAGGGCACTTATAATCTGGTGACAGAGCCTTTTTAATGCTCCCTATTGCCTATAACAGTCAGTGAGGAGGAGATCCTCTCTCCACATAACCAAGTCCTTGTTTAGGAATCTACTATATGAAGTTCTCATTAATAAGTAAAGGTAAATTCATGTATTTCACATTGTAGAGCATTCTGACAGATTACTAACCAATTATCAGATTTTAGTAGCCATATTTATCCTAATTTAATATATGCAGATTAGATTTGAAATTAGGAATAGGTTTGATATTTAAGATTTGATTTAACCCCTTGGCAATTTTTCATCTTTCACTCCCCGCCTTCAAGAGCCAAAAATGTTTTCTTTTTCTGTCAATGGATCGGTGTGAAGGCTTATTTTTTGCGGTAGGAGCTGTAGTTTATATTTCCACTATTTAAAGTACCAACTAATGCACAGGGAAATTGGGAAACATTTATTTGTGGGGTGGAATGTTTAAGTCTTTCACCGTGCAGTAAAAACGACAACTTACCATTATTATGCTGGTCAATACATTTACTGCGACACCAAATTTATGTCGTTTTTATTATGTCTTTACAAAGAAAGAACTTTGTTTAAAAAAACTAAATATTTCATATTCCATATTCTGAGAGCCATAACTTTTTAATTTTTATTGATTGACTAGTTAAGGGGGCTTATTTTGCGGGACGAGCTGTAGTTCACTAAGGTGAACAAAAAACAGCAATTCTCACATTTCGATCTTTTTTTTTTACAGAGTTCATCGTGCGAGTTAAATAATGTTATATTGTAATAGTTTGGATGTTTACAGAAGCGGCGATACCAATAGTGAAAGGCGTTTTTTTGCAACTTTTTTTCACTACTGAAAACTTTATGTAACTATTTTTAAAATTTGTTATTAATCCCCTCTAGGGGATTTGAACCAGCTTCAAATCGCAATACTAATGTATTGCAGCGTATTGTCATTTTTACACGTGCATGTTAAGCCGGAGGCAGGGCTTAACAGGAACAGAACGAGGGCAGACCTGGGGGTCTTCATTAGGCCTCCGGAAGGCCATGACAAACATCGGCACCCTGCGATCGCATTGTGGGGAGGCCGATAGGCTGCTGGAGGGGCCGTCCCCCTCTTTCTAGCAGCTTCGATGCCGAGGTGGCTATTGACGGTGGGATCTAAGTGGTTTAACGGCCAGGATCAGAGTTATCTCTGTTCTTGGCCACTATTGCGAGGTGTAATCTGTAATACAAGCTGACTCCTCAGCCCGTGTGCCCGCTCTATACTTCAATCCTTGCACCAGGATGTACAGGGACGTCCTGGTGCGTAAAGGGGTTAAAATCCTTCCTCCACACCAGTCTTTCTTACCTAAGATGTTTATAAATCTGCGGTGTCGGGTTCCTCCTTGTTGTCTGTGCGGTACAATTTCCCCTTGCAAGGATGGAGAAGGCTGGTCTCACAAAGCGAGCAGGATGGGGGGATGCTCCATGGGCCATTGATGGTGAATTTATCTCTTCTGAAGTAGTGAACTGCCCAGCTATGATGGTACTGCCTCTGTCTTTTCCATGCCCAATGCAAGGGGTCTTGTGCCATGATCTGTAATTTAACAGTATAAGAATTAGAATAACATTATTACCGCAGGCTCTTCATGAAAGACTCTACTGTTTGTTTCATTTTTATTCACCAGATCACAGGTGGCCCGGTCTACCCAAGCTCTAAATCCAATCCGGAGGAGTAACTGGCTGCGTTTACGGAGTAGACGTTCCCTCTTCAGAGTCCATTTCTGTCCTAAGGCCCAGGGGTAGATCTCTTGTCGATAATCATCTTCTTCCTCCTCAAACTGGTTGGCTAAGAACCTGGTAAAGGAAATGTAATTAAATAAATGATGGAACTTGTCAGAACAGTGTAGAGCTGAGCAGTTGTATGAAAACAGAGACCTGTGGAAAAGGGGAGAGCTACTATACACTAGGATAAGTAAATGCCATGGAGGCCTTGGTACATTCTCCACATTTCCCTTGGACAATAAATTGTTATTGTTACACTACCGTTTTATTAATCTGCATGTATACACATATTATTAACTCCTTAATGACCAGACCATTTTGCACGTTAATGACCAAAGATTATTTTGTTTTCTCACGATCGCATTTCAACAGTCGTAACTATTTTTTTATTCCGTTGACATAGCCGTATAAGGTTTTGTTTTTGCGGGACGAGTTGTATTTTGCAATTGCACCATTTTTGGATGCATATAATATATCGATTAACTTTTATAAAATTTATTTTAGGAGAGAATTGAAAATAAGCAGCTATTCCAGCATTGATTTTCCCCTTATAAATTTACGCCGTTTACTATGCAGTGTAAATAACATGTTACCTTTATTCCACGATTGTGGGAATACCAAATATGTAAAGGTTTTATATGTTTTCCTACGTTTCCACAATAAAAAGCCTTTTAGAAAAAATGTACATGTTTTTGCATCGCAGGATTCCAAAAGCCTAAACTTCTTTATTTTTTCGTCAATGCTGCCGTATGTGGGCTTGATTTTTGCAGGGCAAGGTGTAGTGTTCATTAGTACTATTATGGGGTAAATGGGACTTATTGTTTAACTTTTATTTATTTTTTTATGGGGGGAATGGAAGAAAAAACAAAGAGTTTTGACATTGTTTTTTGAGTTTTTGTTTGGATGCCGTTTATAAAAACACTTGTTGGGGAAGAAAAGTGGTTTTATTTTTATTTTTACTGTAATCTTTTTTTTTTTTCATAAACTTTATTTAACTATTTTACTTTCTATTTTTGTCCCGCTAGGGGACTTTAGTTTGCGATCTTTAGATCACAGATATAATGCTTTGGTATACATATTATACCAAAGCATTATTGCCTGTCAGTGTAAAACTGACAGGCAATATATTAGGCCATGCCTCTGGCATGGCCTAATGGACAGTTGCTGAAGGCAGACCTGGGGGCCTTTGTTAGGCCCCGGCTGCCGTGGAAATCTGACAAGATCCCGCAACTTTGTTGCGGGGGCGCCAATGAGATGACAGAGGGAGCTCCCTCCCTCAAACACATTAGATGCCGCTGTCACTATTGACAGCGACATCTATTGGGTTAAACTGCCGGAATCGGAGCGGGCTTCGATTGTATCAGTTGGGGCAAGAGCCTTGCTGTGTATAACAGCCGTGCTCCTGCCGCTGATCACGTGGGTACATTGGCAGTACCCATGTGATCAGAGGACGGATATATCCATCCTTATGCGGTAACTAGCTCCTGCATAGGACGGATATATCCGTCCTTCGTCGTTAAGGAGTTAAAGGGAATCTGTCATCAGGTTTATGCTGCACTATCTGAGGATAGCATAAAGTAATGACAGACCCCGGTTACGACGCTGTGTCACTTACTTTAAAATACTTTGTGTTTTTTTATAAAACTCCTGCTTTCTCCAGCAGCCTGTGTTTAGAAGTTGCGGCTAGCCCAGCTACCACATTTCATGAATATTGAGGGCTAGTTACCGTGTTACTATATAGTTCTCTACATTCATGAGCTGCGGCTAGAAAAACAGGATTTTATAAAAACTACAAAGTATTTCAAAGTAAGGGTCACATTGCCGCAATCTGGTTTTGTTTCCCTCGGATAGAGCAGCCTAAACCTGCTGACAGATTTATTTTACAATAAATAAAACTCACAAAGCTGGAAAGAAGTTCTTTCTATACTCCTTGGTACTTAGTCCGGCTCTTCTGAAGTACTCAAGGACCATCGCCAGGAGATACTAGTGGGATGAGAAGGACAGTTAGAGGCTGGTAGTAAATTTACCTTCTGAATAACTACTATTTTATTATATCTGCGGTCAATATATTCCTATGATTGCTAATAAGGAAACAATGTAACTAGACTGTATGTGTGGTTATATCTCATTATGGCGTCTACTAATGACTATAATGTCACCATGTTATAGAGTGCAGCATGTCTCCAGTCCTATCACATCGGCAGAGGCCCTTTTATTTAAATATGGTAGATATTTTATAATCTGGCAGATTTTCTATTTCTTTCCCCAATGTTATAATACCTTGTCCGAAATCTTCATGGAGCTGTCCCTGGCGAGAAAAAGCCTGATGTGTTCATCCTCTAGAGTAAAAAAACAGAAATATAATGATTTAAATTTGATCAATTTATTCAGTAAGTTTCAGGATATAATGTTAGATGTTAATTCAGAAAAGCAACAAAATCCATTTGAGGTTATAGATAAATAGGATTCGGATATATAAGTCCTGGTTAGAAGGAATGAAAGAAAATTAATTAAAGCGTCAATAGTTGGCGAGTCTGATTGTAAAAGAAAGGGGGTGATCCTAGGCACAACCTTGGTATAACGTTTGGGGAGAGGACACTTTACAAAACATAAATTCTTCTGATATATTAAATACATAATGGAGGAGGACATCTCCATGGGATTAAGTCGGTTAATGTGGAACCATTGGAAGCAGCAATGAGTCCTACCAAGGAGACTGAAGAAAGCAGCCATCTCCTCCTGCTGCTGCGTCAGGTCATCCTTCCTCCTCTTCTGGGTCTCTTCTTGGACGGCAGATGGTGAACTGTGGCAGAAGTATAAAATATTACATTAATAACGGTCCAATCTTAAAAATCACTAATACAGACAATTAAGTCTTAAGAATAAAACTTCACATTGTCACCTAAAGAAAAAGAAGTTCTACAATCTCTAGTCCTGCGGTAATGCCATAACATTTGTGCAGAGAGGTTGTCATTATGTGTGAATGTTGGGTTGTCACGACTGGACTACTACTCCTCAAAAGCACCCATCATCTGACCATCACTTTCAAGCATTAAACTAATTTGTCTATAAACTTGAAATAACTTTATAGAGCTTCCCAATGACTCAGGCAGGGTTTAATAGGAGCTAGAAAAAATCACGATATACTGGAGTACATTAGTATTGCAGTATAGTGTACAAGCGATCTCCCGATCACTGGTTCGAATCCTATAGGGGGAGTGTTAAAACTAATCAAACAGAGTTAAATAAAATATTGAACAAAGAAACATAATTTGTATCACCTAAAGTCGAAACTATTACATTACAACATTATTTAACCTGCAGGGTGAATGCCGTAAAAACCAAAATTAACTCCAGAAATGTTGATTTTTGTCACCTCGGCTTTCAAACAAAATGGAATAAAAAGTGATCAAAAAGTCATATGTACCAAAAATGGTATTAATAAAAACTACTGCTTGAGCCACAAAAAAATAAGCCCTAACACTGCCCATCCATGGAAAAATAACAGAATATAGTGTTACAAATTATTATTTTTTTTAAATAATTTTTTCTTTGTAAAAGTAGTAAAACATAAAAAACCTATATAAATTTGATATTGCCGTAATCACATTGATGTGTAGAATAAAGTTAAAGAGACACAGAAGTTCTGCAGAGCGCGCTCTCTCTGTCTGTGTGTTCTCGCGGGTGGAAAAACAGCGCAGGCCGCCCTGACACTGTCCATAGCTGATTGGACAGTGTCAGAGCGAAGAGATCACGCCCTCTTGCCATTTAGTTCGATAGAAACGCCCCATTGACAGTTCAGGGGCTTATTTACATATTGGGTGCCAAATATAACGGCACCGATATGTAAATAACGGAGGAAGATAGGAAAATTATTTAAAGTGAGACAGTTTTTGTGAAGCCCTGTCTATTACATGCTGCACTCAGCTGCACCTGTATGGGCTGGTGAAAGGTTCTCTTTAAGTTGTAATTTTTACTACACGATAAAAGCCGGAAAAGCTAAATCTAAAAACAATGGAAGAATTACCGTTTTTTCCAATTGCACCGCACATAGATTTTTTTTCTGTTTCCCAGTATAAAGTATTTTAAAGAGGCTCTGTCACCAGATTTTGCAACCCCTATCTGCTATTGCAGCAGATAGGCGCTGCAATGTAGATAAGAGTAACGTTTTTATTTTAAAAAAACGAGCATTTTTGGCCAAGTTATGACCATTTTTGTATTTATGCAAATCAGGCTTGCAAAAGTCCAAGTGGGCGTGTTTAAAGTAAAAGTCCAAGTGGGCGTGTATTATGTGCGTACATCGGGGCGTTTTTACTTCTTTTACTAGCTGGGCGTTCTGACGAGAAGTATCATCCACATCTCTTCAGAACGCCCAGCTTCTGGCAGTGCAGACAGCGTGTTCTCGAGAGATCACGCTGTGATGTCACTCACAGGTCCTGCATCGTGTCGGACGAGCGAGGACACATCGGCACCAGAGGCTACAGTTGATTCTGCAGCAGCATCGGCGTTTGCAGGTAAGTAGCTACATCGACTTACCTGCAAACGCTGATGCTGCTGCAGAATCATCTGTAGCCTCTGGTGCCGATGTGTCCTCGCTCGTCTGACACGATGCAGGACCTGGGGAAGTGACGTCACAGCGTGATCTGCCAGAAGCTGGCCGTTCTGAAGAGAAGTGGATGATGCTTCTCGTCAGAACGCCCAGCTAGTAAAAGAAGTAAAAACGCAGCGATGTACACACATAATACACGCCCAGTTGGACTTTTACTTTTCAACACGCCCAGTTGTACTTTTGCAAGCCTCATTTGCATAAATACAAAAATGGTCATAACTTGGCCAAAAATGCTCGTTTTTTAAAAATAAAAACGTTACTGTAATCTACATTGCAGCGCCTATCTGCTGCAATAGCAGATAGGGGTTGCAAAATCTGGTGACAGAGCCTCTTTAAATGGTGCCAATAGAAACGACAGCTTGATTGCAAAAAATAAGCATTCACACGGCTCCATTGACAGAAACATAAAAATGTTATAGCTCTAGGAAGGCAGGGAGGGAAAAATAAAAAATGGCCTGGTCCTTAAGGGGTTAATATGAAATAGTAAGTTAAAGAGGTTGTCCTTTCTTGATATAAAGTCGCCCCGGTGATCAGTCACCCGTGCGTGGATGAATGGGAGAACATGTAATATATTGTTGTGTTGTCTTAAAATGTTGCACTTACGTCTCTTCTTCATAAAGAGCGATGAGCTCTCTCTTCCTCTTGCGGGCGGTCTCTCCTCCTCTTCCTGGGAATCTTAGAGAGACGGAAATATTAACGTGAAAATGTGTGAATCTGGTTCTTTCTGAAGAAGATCTATATATGTAAATTTATCATTATATAAATTATATTATAGAAAATAAGATAAAATATAAAATTATAGTTTTATATAATTAGATAAAAGCTGCCGCTACCTGACACCAAGGCCCCAGACTTATCCTGTATATGCTAAACTATACATTCTACAAATTGGGCACAGTGCTTATGGCATAAGATAGAAATGCTGCGTTTCTATCTGCTATGGCAGATCACAGTCCAGTCACTATAGGCCCTGTCATATCTGTATATGTCCTGTCCCTCCCTATATAGTAACCGAGCCACTACAATATACTTCATAGCTTACCTGGAGCTCATGTCGTCTCTTCTAAACAGAAAAAATACATAAAGAAAATGTTAAGAAAAATCCATCATTAAAATACAATAAAAAATAATTACTGGACAGCTGTATATTTATTCACAATCACCCAAATGTCTCCATATTTATTTATAATCATCCATATATATCTCCATGTTTATTAATAATCACCCAATTATCTCCATATTTATTCATAATCACAAGTATCTCCATATTTATTTATTCAGTCACCAAACTTTCCCCATATTCATTAACAGTCCCTAATGTTTTCCCATGTTTATTCACAGTCACCCATGTTTCTCCATATTTATTTATAATCACCCAAGTTTCTTCCTTTTTATTCAGTCACCCATGTTTCTCCATATTTATTCAGTCACCCATGTTTCTCCATATTTATTCAGTCACCCATGTCTCTCCATATTTACTCAGTCACCCATGTTTCTCCATATTTATTCAGTCACCAATGTCTCTCCATATTTATTCAGTCACCCATGTCTCTCCATATTTATTCAGTCACCCATGTCTCTCCATATTTATTCAGTCACCCATGTCTCTCCATATTTATTCAGTCACAGATGTTTTCTCCATATTTATTCAGTCACAGATGTTTTCTCCATATTTATTCAGTCACCCATGTTTCTCCATATTTATTCAGTCACAGATGTTTTCTCCATATTTATTCAGTCACCCATGTTTCTCCATATTTATTCAGTCACAGATGTTTTCTCCATATTTTGGTTAAAGCCACTGACCATTCTCAGTTTTTTAATATAAAGGAGTAACCAACTGTCGCTGTCTGGGACGACATAAATCAGCAATTGCATTTATTATATTTGGGTATTTTACCTCTCTTCACTGGCAGTTGGTGGTGAATCTCCCAACACGCTGAACTGGATCCAATAATCAATAACAAAAAGTCCTGAGTCGCTTTGATCAGAAAAAAAGAAGCCTGTCTTATCTCTAGAAAGAGCATTCGCTGACTGGCACCAACTGATGGTTTTTTTCATACTTTAAATTCAAGTCCTGCATTTCTATTGGTCGTTGTTTGTGGGACCTGCCATGATGATTCATACAGCAGCAAACTTAAAGGGAAATCACACTCATAAGGCTTTAATACATTATTTTAAAGAGGCTCTGTCACCACATTATAAGTGGCCTATATTGTACAGGATGTGATCGGCGCTGTAATGTAGATTACAGTAGTGTTTTTTATTTAGAAAAACAATCATTTTTGACGGATTTATGACGTATTTTTGCTTTATGCTAATGAGTTTCTCAATGGACAACTGGGAGTGTTTTACTATATGACCAAGTGGGCGTTGTACATAGGAGTGTATGATGCTGACCAATCAGCGTCATACACTTCTCTCCATTCATTTACACTGCAGATAGCGATATAGCTATATCGCTATGTGCAGCCACATAAACACACTATAACGTTACTGCAGTGTCCTGACAATGAATATACATTACTTTCAGCCAGGACGTGATGTGTATTCATTCTCCTGACCACTTCTATTGCGTTTCTGTGAGTTACAGCACAGCACAGCGAGATCTCGCTGTGAATGACAGCTTACAGCATAATCTCGCGAGACTATGCCTGCTATGCTGTAACTCACAGAGACGCTACAGAAGTGGTCAGGAGAATGAATACACATCACGTCCTGGCTGGAGGTAATGTATATTCATTGTCATGACACATGAGTAGCGTTATAGTGTGTTTATGTGACTGCACATAGCGATATAACTATATCGCTATCTGCAGTGTAAATGAATGGAGAGAAGTGTATGACGCTGATTGGTCACTGATTGGTCAGCGTCATACACTCCTCTGTACAACGCCCACTTGGTCATATAGTAAAACACGCCCAGTTGTCCATTGAGAAACTCATTACCATAAAGCTAATATAGGTCATAACTCCATCAAAGATGATAGTTTTTCTAAATAAAAAACACTGCTGTAATCTACATTACAGCGCCGAACACATCATGTACAATATAGGCCACTTATAATGTGGTGACAGAGCCTCTTTTAGAAATGTTGCCTTAAAACGTTGTCACTGTTATTTTCATTATCCTCATTCTATCTAATGTAAATTGTTGAAGCTGCCGTGTTGTTTTCTTGTGAAAAGTACAATATGTAAAAGTATAAGGCCCTGTTCACACGGAGTTTTTTGCAGGAGGAAAATTCCTCCTGTAAAAACTGACCCTGGAGGTTTTCATGTTTGATGTGGTTTTTGACGTGGTTTTTGACGTGGTTTTTGACGTGGTTTTTGACGTGGTTTTTGAGGCGGTTTTCCAGGCGATTTTTGCCGAGGTTTTCACACGCATGAGGCTGGGTTCACACAACCATGTTACGTACATAATGTACGGAACGTATTTCGGCCGGAAGACCCGGACCGAAGACAGTGCAGGGAGCCGGGCTCCTAGCATCATAGTGATGTACGACGCTAGGAGTCCCTGCCTCTGCGTGGAACTACTGTCCCGTACTGTAATCATGATTACAGTACGGGACAGTCGTCCTGCAGCGAGGCAGGGACTCCTAGCGTCGTACATCACTATGATGCTAGGAGCCCGGCTCCCTGCACTGTCTTCGGTCCGGGTCTTCCGGCTGAAATACGTTCCGTACATTACGGACGTAACATGGTCGTGTGAACCCAGCCTGACATCCTTCTGTCAACGGATCTGTCACCATTGAAATGAATGGTGATGCAAACGGAACTTACTTCACACTTGCCTTTCCGTTGAGGGGTTCCCCTGACTGAAAGCACCGACGGAACCCCTCAGCAGAAACCACGCTGATGTGAACAGGCCCACATTAAAAAAAACATTGTTTTCTGTTTGCATCATCATTGACTTCAATGCTGATGGATCCGTTGCTAATGGGATTCCCTACACTGCGGTATTGGTTCAGTCGAAACGACAGAACCCTTTGCACAACGGGGACAAACAGAAACCATTAGCAACGGATCTGTCACCACTTCACACTTGCCTTTCCGTTGAGGGGTTCCCCTGACTGAAAGCACCGACGGAACCCCTCAGCGGAAACCACGCTGATGTGAACAGGCCCACATTAAAAAAAAAAAGTATACTTACTTCTTGAATCAATTTCCCAACATCAATGTCCATTCGGTGGTACACCTCTGCTGTCGTCATTTCTGTTCCTGAAATGTTAAAAAAAAATAAAAAAGAGATGACATACATGAACAACTGCATAACAAAATTAAAAAATTAAAAATAAAAAAATTTAAAAAAAAAATTTTAAAAAAAAATTCTAAAAAAAAAAATGCACAGCTCCATACATGTATAGCATGTATGGAACATAGGAGCAAGTGCACTTACTTGTATTTGGATGCAGGACTTCGGTTTTCTGTATCCCTGAGTTCTGTCCACGATGTTTTTCAGCCTCCACGAGCAGACAGGAAATGACAGCCCCTTGCTGGGCTGGACTAGCAGCAGGAGACGACTCCTGCAAAACACTCTGCAATATACTCGTCAGAAAACACCTCACTAGTTCGAGGTGTTTTTTGACGTGTCCCCATTGCTTTCAATGCAGTTTTGGACGCGGAAACCGCATCAAGAAGGGTCATGTCCCTTCTTTTTGCCGCAAGGCGTTTTTTTTACTCGCGGTAAAAAAACGCCTCCGTCTCCCATTGAAATCAATGGGAGTCATTTTGGGTCGTTTTTGGCGCGTTTTCCGACGCGTTTTCCGCGTCAAAAAACGTGTCAAAAAACTCCGTGTGAACAGGGCCTAATATGCAAAATTGTTAGAAATTTTAGCTATTATATTCACATGCAGCAGTCTAATGCTACACTGTAGTGAATGATTTTTTTTTCAAGGCACAGATTTTAGGATATTCTTCTGTTATTAAATTCCACATCATTCCTTATTGGTTGTGGTTTTATTGCCAAGCATGATAGCCTCTTCATTTGGTTGTCTAGGTCTATAACACTTTTTTAAAAAGTGTTGACTTTCTGCTAATTCTAATTAAATGAAAATGCATAAAATATTGATTTAAGGATACCTCGAACATTATTTGACATAAAACCAGAATAACTGATTAACCACTTAACACAAAATGGTATATACAGAGCCGGATTATAGGGAGGGCACCCGGGGTTGCGTGCCCTGGGCCTCCACCACCCAGAGGAATTTAGGGGGCCTCCACCAAGGACAATATGTGTGCCCCCATTTTTATTTTTTATTTTTACACATCTTGATTTTGCTAAGATTTTCAGCAAATCATAGCAAAATATAGCGGTTTTCATGATGTTGATTAACATCACAGTTATAAGATCAAGTTCCTGTACCCCCGGCAACGCAGAGAAAGAAAGGTAAGTGCGTGCTGTCTATGTATGTGTATAGTGTATAGTGTGTGTATATACAATATTCTCTGTGTATGTAGAAAAAAGCAAAGGATTGGAGCAGCACTGTGAACAAATGCCTGACTAGGCTGGTGCAAAGCTTCAAAAATAAAGGAGTGACCTCTCGTTATGTGTTGGATATCCAAAAAAGAGAACGTGAAGCAGCACTCAAATAAAGTGAATTTATTCATCCAACATGGAACCACAACGTTTCACCTCCTCTATAAAGGCATTTTCAAGTCAAACAATAGTTTGTGTATATACAGTATTCTCTGTGTATGTAGTGTATGCTCAGCTGAGTGTATCTGCACCTTCTTGTCAGCGAACCTTCCTGCACCTTCTTGTCATATATGGACAGTGACGTCGTCCGGAGTTTCCTCTATGAGCAGAATCACCGGCCAGAGCGTTGCGGACGCTCTGGCTGGGGATTCCACTCCAGGGGGAGTGAATGGCAGAGCAGGAAGCGGATAGTTTCCTGTCTCTGCCATAGTATTCAATTGTATCTGTGTCCTGAGGATATACAATTGAATGTGGCAGTTGCTGGGACAGGTCCCGGGACAGTAATTTGCCGGGACTATCTCTGTAAATTTAGGACTGTCCCGGCAAACTCGGGACTGTTGGCAACTATAGTACTTATTTCACCCTCCTACTGAGCTACCAGCTGGGGATTGTTGGGCGACATCAAGTAACGTTAGCCAGGTGCCAACACAAGGAGTCAGTAAGTATCAGTTTAGTCTAACTTACGTATACTAAGACTGTCCTGCAGTTCCACCCTGGCGGCTCAGTAGGAGGGTTGAAATAGGTAAGACATAGCAACCACCTTGATGCAATTTTGGAAGCTCATCTCAAAGTGTGTGTGTGTGTGTGCGTGCGTGCGTGCGTGCGTGCGTGTGTGTGTGTGTATAAAACCGTGCTTAAAGCAATACAGCATAGGGACTTTTATTGCATATATTGCATAAGTATGAGAATACAAGAAAAAAAATCTATATATAAAAATACGAGGGAAATGGAGCAGCACTGTAGCAGATGAACCTCGCGGCTCGTGCAAGAAGTCGGGAAGCAGCATTCCATATCAAGGAATTTTATTCACCAAATATTCATCACAACGTTTCACCCTCTCTATGACAGGGTGAAAATACCCTCATAGAGTGGGTAAAACGTTGTGGTGATGAATATTTGGTGAATAAAATTCCTGGAAATGGAGTGCTGCTTCTCTACTACTTTTCTATATATGAATATGCATTAAAAAAAAATACGTTTGGCACCGTCATCACCTAGTGTGGCAATGCGTGGAGGTAAAGAGGGTCTGGGCACGACAGACTTGGGTCTGAATTAATGTAGCAGTCTGGCCTGGTGTCACGAAGCGGGTTAGTGGACCCACTAGGCCGTACCGCCACAGCGGGGAGGCAGCTGGCCAAACAATAGGACACCCCAGAAATACAATGTCCCGCACAAGGGTACCTGAATAGTCCAGATGGTGGCCACAGCTCTGGCACAGATGAGATGGGTGCAGCAGATGGCGCCAAACGTGGCGGATGACACAGGAGCCACAAGATGCGCCAGACGAGGCGGATTCCTCCGAACGTGGCAGATAACACAGGACGTGGCAGATTCCTCCGGACGTGGCAGATGACACAGGACGTGGCGGATTCCTCCAGACGTGGCAGATTCCTCTGGACGTGGCAGATGACACAGGACGTGGCGGATTCCTGCAGACGTGGCAGATTCCTCTGGACGTGGCACCACTAGATACTAGGGCAAAGCACGGGAAACAGGAACGGGGAACAAGGTACGGGTAACAACAGGAACGGGAAACACTAAGGGACCATTTGCAAGACGGACTGGGAAAACTAACAACGCTCAGGCATCGAACTAGGGGGCTGGACCTCTCTTATAGCCCAGGGTACTCACGGGTCAAAGGTCGTTCAAGATGTCCGGTGCGGGCTCCGGCGGAGGTGAGTGGATGCAAGCGCTGGCATCTCCTGAGGAGGAGGCTGGGGCCAGCGCTTGCCGACTCGTGGCTGCGGCTGTCAGCGGGAGGCTGGAGCTGACAGCCCGCAGCCACGGACATTACACCTGGGGTCTGAATAAATTTTGGAGACTGGTCTGGGTTCTAATTTAATTTTGGGGTCCGGTCTGGTGTCTAAATACATTTAGGAGTCTGGTCTGTGGTCGGAATTCATTTTGGGTGTGGTCTGTAGTCTAAATTTATTTAGGGGTCAGATAGCGAAACCAATAGACAATTATAGAACACAAAAAGATGAAAACGACCCCAGGTAGTTGGCAGGCACATTAATGAATTGCAGGAGAAGAAAGTGTCGCCCTCAGGCGACCAGCCTAATTTCCCAACTACCCTACAGAAAAATTAAAAGTATATCTTTATTAGCTACTTATAGCAAGACGACAACATACACAAATTTAAAATTCTCACTGTCAGATGACCGGATAACAATATTTTGCCTGTGGTGCAGGCTTGAAATAGCTACCAATAAGGTACGTATTAGCAAGTGTAGTAAGTTAGATTGTTTGACAATGGTCTACTAAATGGATAACCAAGTGAAACCGGTCAGTGATAGGGTTTAAAAATTAGAAAGCCCCCTCGACATGTTTCGCTACTGAGTAGCGTCCTCAGGGGTACACGTGTACCCCTGAGGACGCTACTCAGTAGCGAAACATGTCGAGGGGGCTTTCTAATTTTTAAACCCTATCACTGACCGGTTTCACTTGGTTATCCATTTAGTAGACCATTGTCAAACAATCTAACTTACTACACTTGCTAATACGTACCTTATTGGTAGCTATTTCAAGCCTGCACCACAGGCAAAATATTGTTATCCGGTCATCTGACAGTGAGAATTTTAAATTTGTGTATGTTGTCGTCTTGCTATAAGTAGCTAATAAAGATATACTTTTAATTTTTCTGTAGGGTAGTTGGGAAATTAGGCTGGTCGCCTGAGGGCGACACTTTCTTCTCCTGCAATAGACAATTATGACCTATTTGTGTGGACCCCAACCTAAATCCAGCTTTGGATGTATATATACATAATCTGTGGGGTCTAATTCCAGCAAAATCACGTACATATACGTCATTCTGATTGCACGGCACAGAAACTCACCATAAAAATAAAGCTGTGACTGAAAGACGGATTCCGGCTGCAATGACCAGGATTGGAGATCACTCCAAACTTGGCCATTTATCCCCTTAGATGTTTCTGTCAATAGCGACCACGGCATCTAAGTGGTTTTAGGAGGGAGTTTCCTTTGTCACCCATCAGCAGTTCCCAGGCCTGCCATGGCTGTATGATCAGATCGGATAGTGACGTCCTCTACTGTGACTTTAAAAATAATTAAATAACGTTTAATTAACCCCTTTAGGACACAGCCTGTTTTGGCCTTGTGGACTCAGAAGATTTTTTCAAATCTGACGTGTCGCTTCATGTGGTAATAAACTTTGGAATGCTTTAACCTATTCAAGCGATTCAGAGATTGTTTTCTCATGACATATTGTTCTTTATGTTAGTAAAAAAATGTTGTCGATAAATTCAATATTTATTTGTGAGATACTTCAAATTTTAGAGAAAACGTGCAAAAAATAGCATTTATCTAAATATAAATGTATCCACTTGTAAAACAGATAATAATACCACACAAATAGTTACTAGTTAACATTTCCCATATGTCTACTTTATGTTTGCATTGTTTTTTTCACGTCCTTTTATTTTTCTAGGACATTACAAGGCTTAGGACTTTAGCAGCAATTTCTCACATTTTCAAGAAAATTTCAAAAGGCTATTTTTTCAGGGTCCAGTTCAGTTGTGAAGTGGCTTTGAGGGCCTTATATATTAGAAAGTCTGCATAAATCACCCCATTTTGAAAATGGCACCCCCTAAAGTATTCAAAACAGCATTCAGAAAGTATTTTAACCCTTTAGGCGTTTCACAGGAATTAAAGGAAAGTAGAGGTGAAATTTACAAATAATTTTTTTTTTGCTGAAATTCATTTGTAATACATTTTTTTCTGTAACACAGAAGGTTTTACCAGAGAAACGCAACTCAATATTTATTCTGCAGTTTTTAGAAATATCCAACATGTAGCCCTAGTGTCCAATTGGACTGAAACTCCGGCCTCAGAAACAAAGGAGCATTTAGAGGATTTTGGGGCCTCCTTTTTTTAGGATATATTTTAGGGACCATGTCAGGTTTGAAGTGGTCTTGTGGTGCCTAAACAGTCAAAACCCCCCAAAAGGGACCCCAGTTTGGAAACTACACCCCTCAAGGCACTTTTCTAGGGGTATTGTTAGCATTTTGACCCCAAAGTTTTGTTGCAGATTTTAGTGGAATTAGTCTATGAACATGAAAGTCACCTTTTTTTCCTGTTAAAACATAGAATTTTTTCATTTTTACAAGGGATAAAAGAGAAAAAGCACCCCAACATTTGTAAAGCAATTTCTCCCGATTACGGCAATACCCCATCTGTGGTCATAAACTGATGTTTGGACTCACAGCAATGCTCAGAAGGGAAGGAGAGCCTTTTGGATTTTGGAGCACAGATTTTGCTGGAATGATTTTCGGTGCCATGTCGCGTTTGCAACGCCCTAGAGCAGGGGTCAGGAACCTTTTTGGCTAAGAGAGCCGTAAACGCCACATATTTTGAAATATAATTCCGCGAGAGCCGTACAATATGTTTAAAGGGCCATTGACAGATCAATCGCTCCAATGTTCACTTAGTACAGCAAGGAATGCTCCTCCCTGCTGTATAAAGCCACAACTGGACTGAAACAATGGTAATTAGCAGTAAAAAAATTAAATAAATAACTTACATTGTGAGCTTGCGATGCATGACATCAGTCCAGCAGTCTGGCTTCTTCTTTTTCCTGCGCATGACTGGAAGCTGGCATTCTTCCCACCTGATGTTGAGAGAATGCCAGCTTTGAGGCATTCGCAGAAGAAAGAAGCTGGAATGTTGGACATGTCACACAACACATTGTCAGTTATGTCAATTATCTATTTTATTATTTTACAGCGAATTATTGTTTAGGTCCAGCGGTGGCTTAGTGCAGCAGAGAGGAACACTCCTTTGTGTACTAAGTGACCGCTGGAGCAATTGTATCTGTCAGTGGCCCTTTTAAAAGTGTTGGTCTTACAGAAAATGAACAAAAAAGAGAGGCTCAGACCCATAGGGAACTAAAGCATTTACTACTTAAAGTGGTACATACAAGCAGGCACACCCAGCGTAATAAATAATTGAACTTTATTAAATAGTCTCACTGTACATAAAGTGCACACATTGACTTGTATTTAATTTTAAAGAACAACAAATCTCCGAACTCTTTTTTTTATAACATAATAACGTTTTAATGCTGTTGCTAACCAACGACGAATAGAATACTTCCTACCGTTAACGTCCAAGGGAGACACAAGGGAGGAGGCAGATGCCGCTTCACTAGGGGACGCAGGTGCGTGCTTGCAGACGGCGCGGCTATGTAGGGAGTTATGGGAAATGTAGTCCATGCTCCCTGCCGCTCACCACTGCCGCCAATGCTTATCAGGCCATCAAAGAACTACCAATATCAGCGTGCACCGCGGCCTGATGGAGCGCGGTGCACGGGCTGATGGAGCGCGGTGCATGCATCCTTCCCATAGACAGGTAGGAGCAGTGGCGGATTAAGAAGACCATGGGCCCTGGGCTGTTACCCAAACTTGGGCCCCCCTTCTCCACCACCACCCTGCCGCGCCGTAACTATTGCTAACACTACCTAAACACTAGTACACAAAGTAGGCACATTATGCACAAAGTACACACAGTACGCACATTATGCACAAAGTACGCACATTATGCACAAAGTACGCACATTATGCACAAAGTACACACAGTACACAAAGTAGGCACATTATGCACAAAGTACGCACATTATGCACATTATGCACAAAGTACGCACAGTACACAAAGTACCACATTATGCACAAAGTACACAAAGTAGGCACATTATGCACAAAGTACGCACAGTACACAAAGTACCACATTATGCACAAAGTACGCAAATTATGCACAAAGTACGCACATTATGCACAAAGTACGCACATTATGCACATTATGCACAAAGTACGCACATTATGCACAAAGTACACAAAGTAGGCACATTATGCACAAAGTACGCACATTATGCACAAAGTACACAAAGTACCACATTATGCACAAAGTACACAAAGTAGGCACATTATGCACAAAGTACGCACAGTACACAAAGTACCATATTATGCACAAAGTAGGCACATTATGCACAAAGTAAGGACATTATGCACAAAGTACGCACATTATGCACAAAGTACACAAAGTATGCACATTATGCACAAAGTACGCACATTATGCACAAAGTACACAAAGTACGCACATTATGCACAAAGTAGGCACATTATGCACAAAGTACACAAAGTATGCACATTATGCACAAAGTACGCACATTATGCACAAAGTACACAAAGTACGCACATTATGCACAAAGTAGGCACATTATGCACAAAGTACGCACATTATGCACAAAGTACACAAAGTACGCACATTATGCACAAAGTATGCACAGTACACAAAGTACCACATTATGCACAAAGTACGCACATTATGCACAAAGTACACACATTATGCACAAAGTACACAAAGTACGCACATTATGCACAAAGTACCCACATTATGCACAAAGTACACAAAGTACGCACATTATGCACAAAGTAGGCACATTATGCACAAAGTACGCACATTATGCACAAAGTACGCACATTATGCACAAAGTATGCACATTATGCACAAAGTATGCACAGTACACAAAGTACCACATTATGCACAAAGTACGCACATTATGCACAAAGTAGGCACATTATGCACAAAGTACGCACATTATGCACAAAGTACGCACATTATGCACAAAGTAGGCACATTATGCACAAAGTATGCACAGTACACAAAGTACGCACATTATGCACAAAGTACGCACATTATGCACAAAGTACGCACATTATGCACAAAGTACGCACATTATGCACAAAGTATGCACATTATGCACAAAGTATGCACAGTACACAAAGTACCACATTATGCACAAAGTACGCACATTATGCACAAAGTAGGCACATTATGCACAAAGTACGCACATTATGCACAAAGTACGCACATTATGCACAAAGTAGGCACATTATGCACAAAGTATGCACAGTACACAAAGTACGCACATTATGCACAAAGTACGCACATTATGCACAAAGTACGCACATTATGCACAAAGTACGCACAAAGTACGCACATTATGCACAAAGTACGCACAAAGTACGCACATTATGCACAAAGTACGCACAGTACAAAGTACGCACATTATGCACAAAGTACGCACAGTACACAAAGTACACACATTATGCACAAAGTACACAAAGTAGGCACATTATACACAAAGTATGCATAGTACACAAAGTACACACGAGTATGCACATTATACACTAAGTAGGCACATTATACACGAGTATGCACATTATACACAAAGTACACCTTGTAAACACATGAATATGGACATTAAACATACATGAATATGGACATTAAACATACATGAATATGGACATTAAACATACATGAATATGGACATTAAACATACATGAATATGGACATTAAACACACATGAATATGGATATTAAACACACATGCACTTACCTTTTATGTCTTCACTGCAGCTCTTCTCCTGCTCACAGTACAGAGCCCGCCGACAGTCTCCCCTCCCCCATGTCCCGACAGCTAGCAGCAGAGATGTTTAGAGCAGGGAAGGGGGGCTGGAGGGGGAGCTTCTAAAGCAGCACAGACCACGGCTGCTAAGTAGAAGCAAAGCTCCCCTCGCCTGACAGGTGCGGTCCTGGCACCGGGGCTCCCTCCGGTGCTAGCGACGCCACTGGGCATGAGGGGGTTCGGGCGGTCATAGGCTCCTTGGGCCCCCTGGCAGTCTTGGGCCCCGGGCGACCGCCCTAAACGCCCTAATGATAATCCGCCACTGGGTAGGAGCCCTGTCTGCGAGCCAGATACGGCCATCAAAAGAGCCATATCTGGCTCGCGAGCCATAGGTTCCCGACCCCTGCCCTAGAGGGAGCAAAACAGTGGAAACCCTCCAAAAGTGACCCTATTTTGGAAACTACACCCCTCAAGGAATTTTTCTAGTAGTATAGTTAGCATTTTGACCCCACAGTTTGTTTGTGGAATTTAGTGAAATTAGGTAGTGAAAATTAATATCAACATTTTTGTCCACTAAAATGTTGACGTTTTTAATTTTCACAAGGGATAAAAGAGAAAAAGCACCACAACATTTGTAAAGCAATTTCTCCCGTGTACGGCAATACCCCATATGTGGTTATAAAAGTTTGTTTATTAGAAATTAATTAACCCTTTCCAGACTGATCCTTTTTTTGCTTTTTCATTTTCGTTTTTCACTCCTGGCCTTCCAAGAGCCATAACTTTTTTATGTTTCCCTCAATAGAGCAGTGTGAGGGCTTATTTTTTTGCAGAAGGAGTTGTAGTTTCTATTGACACTATTTAAAGTACCATATAATGTACTGGGAACTGAAAAAAAATTATTTACGGCCTGAAATTGGAAAAAAACTGTGATTCCTCCATTGTTTTGGGGGTTTTGTTTTTACGTCTTTCACCGTGTGGTAAAAATGACAACTTAGTTTTATTCTGCATCTCAATACAGTTAAGGTGATACCAAAATTATATAGGTTTTTTACATTTTACTACTTTTACAAAGAAAATACTATTTGTTAAATAAAACATTTTTATTAACTTTTTTTTTTACTTTGTACACTTTATTTTTTTACCTGCAGCTCTCATCGCTGCTAGAAGACATTACACTACCTAGTAGTGCAATGTATTCCAACTGTCAGTGTGATGTCACAGTCACTCTGACAGTAAGTCTATAAGGACCAGCCTCTGGCTGGTCCTCATAGGCTTCCTTACATGGCAGATCCGGAGGCCGCTGTCTGGCCTCCGGTTGCCATTTTAAACCCCACAATTGCATGTTGCATGGGGGCTGCCGATGTGCTACAAACCCCCTAAATGTGGCAATAGCAATAGATCGCCGCATTTAAGGGGTTAATTGCCGAAATCAGCGGCGATGAGGCGCTGATCTGCAACACTGGACTGACAGCTGTCGGGGACAGTTGACCTCAGGGTTCCCAAAGCACACTGACTAGAAATTAATAGAAATAATATTTTTTTTCCAATAAGATGTAGTTTTAGATCAACATTTTTCATTTTCACAAGGAATAAAGAAGAAAAAGAACCTCAACATTTGAAGAGCAATTTCTCCGGAGTATGGTAATACCCCATATGTCATTATAAACTGCTGTTTGGACATATGCGAGGGTTCAGAAGAAAAGGAGCGGTATTTGACTTTTGGAGCGTAGATTTTGCTGGAATGGTTTGTGGACACCATGTCGCATTTGCAAAACCCCTGATGTGACAAAAAAAAAGTGACCCCATTTGAGAAACTACACCCCTAAAGGCATTTATCAGGGAGTTTAGTGAGCATCTAGATCCCAAAGGTGTTTTTCAGAAATTAATACGCAGTGGATAAAGTGAAAATTGCAATTTTATCCATTGATGTTGAAATGGCCGAGGTCGCAGACCGCCAGCATCCTATACTCACCGGCGGCCATGACTGCTATCCAATGGACAACATTGTGTTAATGTGTGAGGACCATGATGGGGTTAATTACTATAAATGTGACGCTCATAGACGTTCAAAATTCATAATACCTTGTGCCTCACATTAATAAGTGAAAGAAAGCAATTGTTATTTTATTTTTTAACAGCACACACCATAAAATACGCTTTAAATTTGTTGTGCAGGTTATTACGGTCGCGACAATACCGAATGTATGTATATTTTATGTATTGAGACTTTTATTTTAATATTTATTGTAATAAATGTGTGTGCATTTGTTTAAAAACATTTTTTGAACATAGATTTTTTTTTTTTTAGGGTTTTTTAAACTTTAACCCCTTCCCTCTTTAGCCACTTTTGACCTTCAGGACAGAGCCTCATTTTTTAAATCTGACATGTTTCACTTTATGTGGTAATAACTTCAGAATGCTTTTACCTATCCAAGCGATTCTGTGACTATTTTCTCGTGACACATTGGACTTTATGTTACTGGCAAAATTTGTTCAATACATCCAGTATTTAATTGTGAAAAACACCAAAACTTTGCGAAAAATTTCAAAAATGAGCATTTTTCTAAATTTTAATGTATCTGCTTGTAATACAGATAGTAATACCACACAAAATTGTTGCTAATTAATATCCCCCATATGTCTACTTTAGATTGGCATCATTTTTTGAACATCCTTTTATTTTTCTAGGATATTACAAGGCTTAGAACTTTAGCAGCAATTTCTCACATTTTCAAGAAAATATCAAAAGGCTATTTTTTACAGGGGCCAGTTCAGTTGTGAAGTGGCATTTAGGGCCTTATATTTTAAAAACCCCCAATAAGTCACCCCATTTTAAAAACTTCACCCCTCAAAGTATTCAAAACAGCATTTAGAAAGTTTCTTAACCCTTTAGACGTTTCACAGGAAAACAACGTAGAGGTGAAATTTTCAAATTTCATATTTTTTTGCAGAAATTCATATTTAATCTATTTTTATTGTAACACAGAAAGTTTTACCAGATAAATGCAAATCAATATCTATTGCCCAGATTCTGCCGTTTTTAGAAATATCCCACATCTGGCCCTAGTGTGTTAATGGACTGAAGCACAAGCCCAAGAATCAAAGGAGCACTAGAGGATTCTGGGGCCTCCTTTTTGTTAGAAAATATTTTAGGCACCATGTCACGTTTGAAGGGCTCTTGCGGTGCCAAAACAGCAGAAATCCCCCAAAAGTTACCCCATTTTGGAAACTACACCCCTTGAGGAAATTATCTAGGGGTATAGTGAGCATATTGACCTCCCAGGTTATTTGCAGAAATTATTGGAAGTAGGCCGTGAAAATGAAAATCTACATACTTTCAAAGAAAACGTAGGTTTAGCTAATTTTTTCTAATTTCCACAAGGACTAAAGGAGAAAAAGCGCTACAACAGTTGTAAAGCAATTTCTCCCGAGTACGGCAATACCCCATATGTGGTCATAAACCGCTGTTTGAGCACAGAATAGGGCTCAGAATGGAAGGAGTGCAACTTGCTTTTGGAGTGCAGATTTTGCTGGATTGGTTTCTGGTTGCTATGTCGCATTTGCAAAGTCCCTATGGGACCAAAACAGTGGATCCCCCTGAGAAGTGACCCCATTTTGGAAACAACACCCCTCAAGGTATTCACCTAGAGGTGTAGTGAGCTTATTAACCCCGCAGGTGTTTGGCAGAAATTTGTGTGCACTCGATGTTGCAGAGTGAAAATTGCATTTTTTCCATAGATATGCCAATATGTGGTGCCCAGATTGTGCCACCATAACAAGACAGCTCTTTAATTATTATAATGCTCTGTTTCCCGGTTTTAGAAACACACTACATGTGGCCCTAATCTTTTGCATGGACATTCGACAGTGCTCAGGAGTGAGAGAATACCATACGAAGTTGAGGCCTAATTTGGCGACTTACACAGTATTGGCTCACAATTGCAGAGGCTCTGATGTGAAATAATAAAAGAAACCCCTGACAAGTGACCCCATTTTGCAAACTGCACCCCTCAAGGCATTTATTAAGGGGTGTAGTGAGCATTTTCACGCACACTTCTTTTCCATAAATGATTGCGCTGCGGATTGTGCAATGTAAAAATTTTAATTTTTTCCTAGATATGCCATTTCAGTGGCAAATATGTCATGCCCAGCTTGTGCCACTGGAGACACACACCCCAAAAATTGTTAAAAGGGTTCTCCCGGGTATGGCGATGCCATATATGTGGAAGTAAACAGCTGTTTGGGCATGCTTTAGGGTTCAGAAGGGAGGTAGCGTCATTTGGCTTTTGCAGCGTGGATTTTGCTTGGTAGTAGTTTTGTTTGGAGTATTACTGATCTTTCTGTTTATAATATGGGGCATATCTGAGCTGGGCAGAGTACATCAGGGGCATAGTCAGGTGGTATAATAATGGGGTAAACAAAATAATAAAATAATCCACAGATGTGTGTTACGCTGTGAACAATCCTTTCTGCACAGGCCAGTGTCGCACTGATAAATGTCCTTCCTTATCCCCCTTTTGGTCCACACTCTGCACATTTGCAGTTTGCGGAATTTTGCTGGGAATTGTTGTCCTGGTATAATACGGGCACCCTCGCTTCCAGCAGATATGTTTGGGCCCTCCCCTTCCTGGTTCCCTAATTTTAGGGCCTTGATAATTCGCCTCTTGAAACAGAAGAAATGTTCCCCTCTGATCTGCACAACTGGATATTTTCTTTCCTGACTTATTGGCGTCTTAACTTATTTTATTTTTTCATAGACGTAGTGGTATGAGGGCTGTTTTTTTGCGGGGACGAGCTGTAGTTATTATTGGTACCATTTTGGGGTACATGCGACTTTTTTATCACTTTTTGCCCTAATTTATAGCACTTTTTTATGTTTTACAACTTTTTGCACAATAAAATAACTTTTGTAAAGAGAAGGCATTTTTTCTGTCGCCATGTTGTGAGAGCCATAACTTTTTAATTTTGTCGTGGATGGAGCTGTATGAGGGCTTGTTTTTTGCGAGACGAGTTATAGTTTTTATAGGTACCATTTTTTGATACATGCGACTTTTTGCTAACTTTTTATTTCAATTTTTGGAAGACAAAATGACCAAAAAAACAGCAATTATGGCAGTATATTTTAGGTTGTTTTTTACGGCGTTCACGCCACAGGATAAATAACATAACAGTTTTATAGTTCAGGTAGTTACGGTCGCAGCGATACCAAATATGTATGGTTTATTATATTTTTCAATAATAAATAACTTGATAAGGGAAAAGGGGGGCAACAGTGTTTTATTTTATTACTTGAAACTTTTATTGTATTTTTTACAACTTTTCTTTAGTCCCACTAGGGGACTTGAAGATCCAACAGTTTTTTTTATGTTCTAATACATTGCACTACCTATGTAGTGCAATGTATTGGAGCTGTCAGTTGTTCACTGACAGCAAGCCGATCAGGCTCCGCCTCCGGGCGGGGGCCTAATTAGCTTCCATAAAGGCAGACAGGAGGCCATTGTTAGGCCTCTTGTTGCCATAGTAGCAGTCGGCATCCTTGCAATCGCATGGCAGGCTGACTATTTTCTAGAAACTGCTAAGATGCAGCGATCGCATTGGATCGCTGCATCGAAGGGGTTAATGGCAGGAGTCGGAGATAGCTCCAGTTCCTGCCGATACAGTGGGGCGTCCGCTGTATGTTACATACAGTATGTTACATACAGTATGATACCCACTGCTGATGACGCCGGCTCAGCTTCTGAGCCGGAAGCTGAGGCGGGGCCATCTTGCCGAGCGGGGCATAGGAGGCTTCCATTGCTAGCAGACCGGTAAGTAAGTATGAGGGTATGTTCACACGCTTAACAAAAAACTTCTGAAAATACGGAGCTGATTTCAGAGAAAATAGCCTCTGATTTTCAGGTATTTTTGAAGCTGAAAATTAAATTTGGAGCTTCTTTTGAGGCTTCTTTTGAGGCGTTTTTGGAGCTGTTTTCAATAGAGTCAATGAAAAACGGCTCCAATTACGTCCCAAGAAGTGTCCTGCACTTCTTTTGACGAGGCTGTAATTTTACGCGCCGTCTTTTGACAGCGACGCGTAAAATGACAGGTCGTCGGCACAGTACATCGTAAAGCCCATTGAAAGTAATGGGCAGATGTTTGCCGACGTATTGGAGCCGTTTTTTCAGACGTAATTCGAGGCGTAAAACGCCTCCATTACGTCTAAAAATAGGTCATGTGAACCCAGCCTTAGGCCTCCGATCGCTTTTGCAGCCACCGGCAACCCAGCGATCACGTTGCTGGGGTGCAGGTGGCTAAAACTCCTCACATGCTGCGATCTCTATTGAACACAGCATGTGAGGGGTTAATTTGCCGGATCGGAGGCTAGCTCCGATCCTGGCCATTACATCAGGGTGCCAGCTGTAACATACAGCTGGCACCCGGCGGTGATGTTGCGGGCTCAGCTCCTGAGCTAGCTCCATCTCCTTCACGTACAGTTACGTGGAAAGGAGTTAAAACACCACTTCCCATCACGTAACTGTATGTGATTTTGCGGGAAGGGGTTGTCCCTCGATCGCGTCACCGGGATTAACTGTGACGTGATCCAAGGGGCATCCCCCTTCTCACTCTCCCCTTGAATGCAGCGGTCAGCTTTGATCGCAGCATTCAAGGGAATAGCCTCTGATCTCCGCCGTTAGAGAGGGGCTGCAGCTGTGTAATATAGCCATTGACCCGCGCCTGACAAGTATGCGCGCACGGTCAGCATGAGGTTATGAAGCCGGCGTTGGCACTGAAGACAGAACATGGGGGTGTTTTGCAGTACGCCTGCCATGTTCTCTGTCTTCAGTGCCGGCGCTCATTAGTGCAGTGCCGGCCGCATCACCTCATATTGACTGTGCGCGCACCCTTGTCAGGAGCAGGGAAATGGCTGTATTACACATTTGTGAGTCCTGCCTCTATGATAGATAAGCTACTGATAGAAATCTTTAACATCTTGACCCATATTTTTAAAAGGTATTTTCAGAGCAAAATGTAATTTTAGATGAAAAAGTTGCTATTTTGTTGTGTTTTATTCATGTTACCTCTTTCTGATCATGAACAAAAAAACGGAGTTTGAATGTCAGCAGTTTTGCAGTTTTATGAGTGACACAAGCATGTTAGCCATATGCAGCAAGCCTTACGTTTTCTGGGACTTGGGGGCTTCAACCACCATGAGTGCTCCACCTAAGTTTGGATGTGTTAATGTGTCTGTATCTGGGGGACCTGGCACATACCACGATAAGTCAAGGGAGACGACTCTATATTAGGAAAGTGTTTGAGGCTACAGGATTCAAGGACTGTACCAGACACACCGGTTAATACAACCGACTTACACCTCCGTGAATCCTAACAACCACTAGGGTTCATAGCCTGAATCAAGCTCAAGGTAGGTTACCAGATCACCCAAAATTTGTGCCCTATGGTCAGCAGAGGAGTGTTCCATCTTAAAGCAGACTAGTGGCAGCGGAAACTACACTGTCCAAAAAGAAGTAGTCACGCAATAGAAATAGGAAACCTCCCTTCAAAGACCGATCTGCAGCTAAATAATCTAACGCATATTACGGTATGTTCACACAGCCTATTTTCGGCCGTTTTTCGGGGAGTAAACGCCCGAAAAACGGCCGACAAATTGAAAGCAGGATGCCTCCAAACATCTGCCCGTTGATTTGAATGGGAAAAACGGCGTTCTGTTCCGACGGGCCGTTTTTTTACGCGGACGTTTTGAAAAACGGCCACGTAAAAAAACAGCCGTGAAAAAAAAGTGTAGTTCACTTCTTGGGACGTTTTTGGAGCCGTTTTTCATTGACTCTATAGAAAACAGCTCCAAAAATGTCCATAAAAAACGCTGTGAAAAACGCCTCAAGAATCGCGAGTGGCTTAAAAAACGTCTGAAAATCAGGAGCTGTTTTCTCATGAAAACAGCTCCGTATTTTTAGACGTTATTAGTCTATCGTGTGAACATACCCTAACAGTTCTTATGGAGATCAACAGAAGTTCTGTAACAGCTGAATACAAACATTCTGTGGATGGTAGCGGAGGTAGAGAGAGGAGCACATCATTATTTTGGAGACTGAAATTATGTTTTATTATTATTATTCATGTCTGCTACTATTAATTAGAATTTTTATCAAATAAAAAAAAACAGAAAAAAAATGGCAAAAAAAATAACCACAATGTATGAAGATACCCTTAGCAACTCCCTCTGGTTATTGTATGATAAAAGGGGAATGTGTACAGCATAGAACATTTTCTATATTCTCTTTCTCTATTTTTAATTACTGACGTATAGTGAAAGACGGTACTCTATATGGGCAGAGCTGGGGAGGGGGGATGACAAAATATGTACACTTGGTACTGGAGGCCGATGGGGAGCAGATAAGCTACACAGGGTTGGGAAATGGAAAACACAACTTTTGTATTCTGTACTGCAGGTATACTACGTTTTAGTAAAAATTCGCTTACCTGGGTCTGCGGTCACATAAGGGTCCATGGTAAATGTGGTTAGATACATAGTTAGATAGACACATAATTATATATTTTCTTTTTTAATGTGTGCCACCCATATGAATATCAGTTTACGCATGAGTAATGCATGTTTGCCCACTTTACCTTGGTTCACATGTTTTCTATATAGCAGCCACGCGGTGATTTAGTGCATGCACATAACACAGTATGTCCTCTGTATGCCCATTTATTATACTGCGGCTGCATGACCATCCAGCGCTTGTACATAACCCTCCAATGTTCATCATTACTGGTGTCTACACATTATCAGTTCAGGCACTCCAAGTTATTTATGTGTAGCAGCTGAGTCTTGCACATAGTGACCACATTTCATTGGTACATTCATTATATTTTATATTTGTCACGTGTTTCTTGTTCATTTATGTGTCTATATGTACGGTATAATGACTCTACTACACAGAAGGAGAATACACATGGGGCTTCTTAGATGGTGTAGCCTCATATTCACTCTTCATACATTCTTCTCCTTCATGCATTGGTATTAAGATAATTTTGGGATTCATTACTGACCTATTGACATATTTATACTTATTAAAGCGGTTTTCCCATCACAGACATTTTTTTACATATCCACAGGATATCCAAAAAATAAAGTATTTGAAGCAGCACAAATCCCGATATCAGGAGCGGTGTCACGCTGTAAAATCAGACAAACCCAGTCTGACGTAATGTAATCCTCAGAAAAAGCATGGATCAACAGCAGCACACGTCTCCCAAATTTCAATCAATATATTCTTTTATTGGTCAAACATCCAGTAAAAAATGGCAACGTTTCAACCCGTGACAAGTGGAGGGTCTTTGAGAAAAGTCGAAATGTTGTTATTTTTTACTGGATGTTTAACAAATAAAAGAATATATTGATTGAAATTTGGGAGACGTGTGCTGCTGTTCAACCATGCTTTTTCTGAGGATATCCACAGGATATGTAATAAATGTCAGATAGATACGGGCCCCCATCTGTGACCTGCACCTATCTCTAGAACGGGGCCCCTAAACCCTGTTCTACTTTTTTCTGCTCCCTCTGCCTCCCCCTCCACTTCCTGACTACATGGTCGAGAGTTACGAAAACGGTTTCTGTAACTCCCATAGTAGTAAAAGGCAGTTACGGAAGCAGCGTAGCATAGGAGCTACGCTGTTTCCATAAGTACCATTCAGTTCTATGGGATGTCATGGTTGGAATTCACCTTCTTCTGCCGCAACACAGAGCAGCAGAATGGGGTTTAGATGGTCCCGTTCTAGGGATAGGTGCAGGTCCCAGACGTGGGAACAGTATCTATCGGACATTTATGACATATCCTGTGGACATGTCATAAATGTCTCTCATGGGAAAACCCCTTTAATAATGTGTTATCTATGATTATATTTATACTGGATTCACTATTCTATGGACTTCCATATTATGTGTAAAATGTTTTTTCCGTAGTGGTGCTCCTGCATAATCTTTATTGTTGTATTAATAAGATTACTGAATTTCTTAATATTTTATATAATGACATGCTGGACTTTTATTTTTTATTAGAAGTGTTATCATGGCCTAGAACTTGTCAGCCCTTGGGCCCAGGTCTCTTTATCCATGAGAATGACACTAATAACCACACACTGACACTACCAGACTTGTCACAAGGATAATATTTTATTTAAATAATACATGTTACATATTATGCAGCCTTTTATTATAAAGCTCAAGACAGAAATAAACCACATTATGTAGTGAAATTACATGATCTCCTTCTATATGGACCCCTCACACATTCATAATTCAGTTACATATATCTCTAGTTAAATAAAGCCCAGGCTCTAGATTGGTCTAACCTGTATAATTGTCACGGGTCTGTGGACCCACTGGGCCGTACCGCCTTGGCGGTAAGGCAACTGGCCAACCGGGTGCAGGACAAGGTCTATAGTTCGTATAGGGAACCTGTGGCAGCTCGGACAGCAGCAGGTAGACGTCAGGTGAGGTGAAGCAGGTCAGACGTGGAGAAGCACGACACGACTTTGGCGCAACACAGTGCTCGACCAAGATGGTATGGAAATGCAAGGAACAGGAACTGGAACAGGTACAGGAACTGGGACAGGTACAGGAACTGGAACACACTAGGATCTGCCCCTTTAAGAGCAGGCACGAGCGTGTGCGCACATCCTACGGGATCCGGCTGAGGTGAGTGGAGCTGTTTGAGTATATAGTCCGTTCATTGCTGGAGGGCCTTAGAAAAACCTACAGAAGAATTTTGGACTGCTTCCAATGCTTCTACATTGTTGCCTATTTATTTTGTTTGTCGGCCCACATGTCTGCCAGCTCTTAAAGTAAGCAGGGTCATAGCCTGTGTGAGTGCCTTTTTAGAAACAACCTGGCGATCGGGGAACCAACAGCAACAACAAGATCTCCATCATAATCATCATCATCAATGGTGTGATCAGATAGATATAGATCAGCAGCACAGGACCAAAGACTAGGTTGGGTGAACGCCTCTTGGGTCACAGTCCAAATGACCCTTCAATGTAGGCAGAAGAAAGTGAGGCAGCGCTACCAAAAATGTGAAAAAAACTCTCCTTTTATTCCACGTGCTGTGATCAGAATATTCTCGGGATTCTGTGGTGTGTCGGTGACATTTTTATGGGAGAGTAGGAGATGCTATTGACTTACTTTTCCAAAGCTTGTCTATTTCTCCATGCTGTTTGCGAGGTTCAGGGGTACCGGGTACCTTTTTGTTCTTGACCTTATGTGTCTTAACCATTCTGGACTTGTCGCCGTTAATAAAATTTGCTATTTGCAGTGGTGATACAGAGACGCTCAGAGTTAGCCTCGCAGACGGACTGCGCCCGTTACATATACCTCTGACTGTTCATCCACCAATCACAAACTGACCTCACAGGGATGGGGAGAAACATAATGGAAGGACAGAGGCTGGAGAAACATTGAAGGACAGTGTAATACTGAGTGTAAGTGGATGCATGGCCGCTCTATGCTTATATCACATCGTCTCATATCTGCACTTACCATCAATATTACACTGACATTATTTACCTTTATGTCATGTCCTCGTAAAGGGTCTGAACAAATCCATAATTGTATTAACAGTGTAAATAAAGTGCTAGATGAATGTGGAGAAAATGGATGAAACGTAGAATCTCTTCAGCCACATCCTAGGCCACGGCTCTTAGGATAAAGTTCCTTATCCGACTTTGTGTGAAATATGCTCATGACTGACGTCCTTGTGATTGGAGACAAGGGCAGAATGACAGATCATGATATCTTCTTCTACAGTCGGAGCCTCTTCTATGTCACATGCAGGTCTTGATGCGGAGTAGTGTATCAAGTATTGTTTGGAAGTGTGACTGTAAGGCAAAATCTGTGGGAGAAAAACACCTTATCTTAAAACACCCTAAAAAGGAATACATAAACCAAATAAGTAAAAATACACATTTACCCTAGTTTATAAAGAAGTTCTTACCATATACTAACTACTGGCCTATCACTAGGATGTGATATCAATATATGGTCCGGCCGCTGGATTTTACCATCAATTTATCAACAGCTTCATCAGTTCAAGTGAATGGGGCTACAGACACAGCACATAGACCAAGGTGTTACTGTGTCTGATAAAAGCCAAAGGGCCACGGTGGTCCACCAAGCTCAGCAGCCCCTTCATTCTCATGATTAGTGGGGGTCCCAGCGGCCAGACCAGCACCAGTCACATATTGATAGCATATCCTTGCTATGTCATTGATGAGTATTTGCACACAACCCCTAGAAATGACGTTTTACATTCACACACAGATCTAAAAGAATGACTCAGACACAGTAAGGAATGTGTAATGATGTGGAGTTTATTATATGTATGTGTATGTGTTGTGATTGTTATTTACCTCCCATCACTCACGAAGAGGGTACAGCAACACTCAGGGCAGGAAAAACCCCCAGTGGAGGAAACCTGCAGGGAAACCATGGCCGCTGTACTGCCCTTCCTCTGGGCATACTAAGGGAGGTAAACGCTATAAAATGTATGTAGTGCAGGTGTAGGTGCCTACCTAGTGATGCATGTGACTACCTACAGTGATTGTGTCTGTGGATTTGTGATCTTGTGTATGATTATTGAGATTGTGTGTGACTATGTACAGTGATTCATGTCTGATCATGTAAAGTGACTGTCTGTGGGGTTGCAATTGTGTTCATTATATATGTCTATGTGACTAACTTGTGCGATCGTGTGCGTGCGTGCGTGCGTGTGTGTGTGTGTGTGTGTGTATGTATGTGTGTATATGTATAACTATGTACATGAATATGTGACGATGTGTGTATTTACATGAGTGCGACAATAAAAAGGATATGTAATCTTTGGTCTTCATCCATCAAGGCTTCTAGATCTTCTTCTCCTTGTTGGTCCTACAGCTCTTGTCCCCATCCTGGCAGCAGAACATCTTAGTTATAAGTGGAAAGATAAAGAAAGTTGGTCTACATGTCCATTATAGGATCCATAACTTCAATGTTACCAAACAGTCAGAGAGAAGTAATACATATAATACTATATCTAGAAACAAATAATTGATCGGTAAATATTATCTGATGTGGCCGCAGCCAGTGATAGCTGATACATCGTACAGAGAACCAGTCATTGATGTAGAATGACAGCTGATCTAGTGTCATAGTCTATAAAGAAGATCATGGAGATGATATGTTCTGAATCATATAGTAATGACATATGTCCTTACTAGATACTGATGTTATCTCTTTCTCTGTGTTTCCATTAATGGGATTGAGGATTTAATAAACTATAATGAGATTTTATTCTTACTCTCTTTGAACCTGGTACTTTTTCAGGTTCATAAAAAGGCTCTGTCACCAGATTATAAGTGTCCTATCTCCTACATAGTCTGATCGGCGCTGGAATGTAGATAACAGCAGTGGTTTTTATTTTGAAAAACGATCATTTTTGAGCAAGTTATAAACAATTTTAGATTTATGCTAATTAGTTTCTTAAAGACCAACTGGGCCTGTTTTTACTTTTGACCAACTGGGTGTTGTAAAGAAGTGTATGAGGCTGACCAATCAGTGACCAATCAGTGTCATACACTTCTGATTGTTCCAGCCCAGCTTCATTCACTGCACAATCACACTTTGCTGTGGATCATGCTGGGCTAGAACAATCAGAAGTGTATAAAGCTGATTGGTCACTGATTGGTCAGCGTCATACACTTCTTTACAACGCCCAGTTGGTCAAAAGTAAAAACACGCCCAGTTGGTCTTTAAGAAACTAATTAGTATAAATCTAAAATTGTTCATAACTTGCTCAAAAATGATCGTTTTTCAAAATAAAAACCACTGCTGTTATCTACATTACAGCGATGATCAGATTATGTAGGAGATAGAGCATTTATAATCTGGTGACAGAGCCTTTTTAATGCTCCCTATTGCCTATAACAGTCAGTGAGGAGGAGATCCTCTCTCCACATAACTCAGTCCTTGTTTAGGAATCTACTATATGAAGTTCTCATTAATAAGTAAAGGTAAATTCATGTATTTCACATTGCAGAGCATTCTGACAGATTACTAACCAATTATCAGATTTTAGTAGCCATATTTATCCTAATTTAATATATGCAGATTAGATTTTAAATTAGGAATAGGTTTGATATTTAAGATTTGATTTAACCCCTTGGCAATTTTTCATCTTTCACTCCCCGCCTTCAAGAGCCAAAAATGTTTTCTTTTTCTGTGAATGGATCGGTGTGAAGGCTTATTTTTTGCGGTAGGAGCTGTAGTTTATATTTCCACTATTTAAAGTAACAACTAATGCACAGGGAAATTGGGAAACATTTATTTGTGGGGTGGAATGTTTAAGTCTTTCACCGTGCAGTAAAAACGACAACTTACCATTATTATGCTGGTCAATACATTTACTGCGACACCAAATTTATGTCGTTTTTATTATGTCTTTACAAAGAAAGAACTTTGTTTAAAAAAACTAAATATTTCATATTCCATATTCTGAGAGCCATAACTTTTTAATTTTTATTGATTGACTAGTTAAGGGGGCTTATTTTTTGCGGGACGAGCTGTAGTTCACTAAGGTGAACAAAAACCAGCAATTCTCACATTTCGATCTTTTTTTTTTACAGAGTTCATCGTGCGAATTAAATAATGTTATATTGTAATAGTTTGGATGTTTACAGAAGCGGCGATACCAATAGTGAAAGGCGTTTTTTTGCAACTTTTTTTCACTACTGAAAACTTTATGTAACTATTTTTAAAATTTGTTATTAATCCCCTCTAGGGGATTTGAACCAGCTTCAAATCGCAATACTAATGTATTGCAGCGTATTGTCATTTTTACACGTGCATGTTAAGCCGGAGGCAGGGCTTAACAGGAACAGAACGAGGGCAGACCTGGGGGTCTTCATTATGCCTCCGGAAGGCCATGACAAACATCGGCACCCTGCGATCGCATTGTGGGGAGGCCGATAGGCTGCTGGAGGGGCCGTCCCCCTCTTTCTAGCAGCTTCGATGCCGAGGTGGCTATTGACGGTGGGATCTAAGTGGTTTAACGGCCAGGATCAGAGTTATCTCTGTTCTTGGCCACTATTGCGAGGTGTAATCTGTAATACAAGCTGACTCCTCAGCCCGTGTGCCCGCTCTATAATTCAATCCTTGTACCAGGACGTACAGGGACGTCCTGGTGCGTAAAGGGGTTAAAATCCTTCCTCCACACCAGTCTTTCTTACCTAAGATGTTTATAAATCTGCGGTGTCGGGTTCCTCCTTGTTGTCTGTGCGGCACAATTTCCCCTTGCAAGGATGGAGAAGGCTGGTCTCACAAAGCGAGCAGGATGGGGGGATGCTCCATGGGCCATTGATGGTGAATTTCTCATCTCTTCTGAAGTAGTGAACTGCCCAGCTATGATGGTACTGCCTCTGTCTTGTCCATGCCCAATGCAAGGGGTCTTGTGCCATGATCTGGAATTAAACAGTATAAGAATTAGAACAACATTATTACCGCAGGCTCTACATGAAAGACTCTAGTGTTTGTTTCATTTTTATTCACCAGATCACAGGTGGCCCGGTCTACCCAAGCTCTAAATCCAATCCGGAGGAGTAACTGGCTGCGTTTACGGAGTAGACGTTCCCTCTTCAGAGTCCATTTCTGTCCTAAGGCCCAGGGGTAGATCTCTCGCCGATAATCGTCTTCTTCCTCCTCAAACTGGTTGGCTAAGAACCTGGTAAAGGAAATGTAATTAAATAAATGATGGAACTTGTCAGAACAGTGTAGAGCTGAGCAGTTGTATGAAAACAGGGACCTGTGGAAAAGGGGAGAGCTACTATACACTAGGATAAGTAAATGCCATGGAGGCCTTGGTACATTCTCCACATTTCCCTTGGACAATAAATTGTTATTGTTACACTACCGTTTTATTAATCTGCATGTATACACATATTATTAACTCCTTAATGACCAGACCATTTTGCACGTTAATGACCAAGGATTATTTTTTGTTTTCTCACGATCGCATTTCAACAGTTGTAACTATTTTTTTATTCCGTTGACATAGCCGTATAAGGTTTTTTTTTTTGCGGGACGAGTTGTATTTTGCAATTGCACCATTTTTGGATGCATATAATATATCGATTAACTTTTATAAAATTTATTTTAGGAGAGAATTGAAAATAAGCAGCTATTCCAGCATTGATTTTCACGTTATAAATTTACGCCGTTTACTATGCAGCGTAAATAACATGTTACCTTTATTCCACGATTGTGGGAATACCAAATATGTAAAGGTTTTATATGTTTTCCTACATTTGCACAATAAAAAGCCTTTTAGAAAAAATGTACATGTTTTTGCATCGCAGGATTCCAAAAGCCTAAACTTCTTTATTTTTTCGTCAATGCTGCCGTATGTGGGCTTGATTTTTGCAGGGCAAGGTGTAGTGTTCATTAGTACTATTATGGGGTAAATGGGACTTATTGTCTAACTTTTATTTTATTTTTTATGGGGGGAATGGAAGAAAAAACAAAGAGTTTTGACATTGTTTTTTGAGTTTTTGTTTGGATGCCGTTTATCCGGCAGTTTAATTAATATGTTAATTGTATTGTTTGAGTCGTTACGATTACAGAGTTACCTTATATGTGTATGTGTTATTTGTTTTGACACTTTTACTAAAAAACACTTGTTGGGGAAGAAAAGTGGTTTTATTTTTATTTTTACTGTAATCTTTTTTTTTTTTCATAAACTTTATTTAACTATTTTACTTTCTATTTTTGTCCCGCTAGGGGACTTTAGTTTGCGATCTTTAGATCACAGATATAATGCTTTGGTATACATATTATACCAAAGCATTATTGCCTGTCAGTGTAAAACTGACAGGCAATATATTAGGCCATGCCTCTGGCATGGCCTAATGGACAGTTGCTGAAGGCAGACCTGGGGGCCTTTGTTAGGCCCCGGCTGCCGTGGAAATCTGACAAGATCCCGCAACTTTGTTGCGGGGGCGCCAATGAGATGACAGAGGGAGCTCCCTCCCTCAAACACATTAGATGCCGCTGTCACTATTGACAGCGACATCTATTGGGTTAAACTGCCGGAATCGGAGCGGGCTTCGATTGCATCAGTTGGGGCAAGAGCCTTGCTGTGTATAACAGCCGTGCTCCTGCCGCTGATCACGTGGGTACATTGGCAGTACCCATGTGATCAGAGGACGGATATATCCATCCTTATGCTGTAACTAGCTCCTGCATAGGACGGATATATCCGTCCTTCGTCGTTAAGGAGTTAAAGGGAATCTGTCATCAGGTTTATGCTGCACTATCTGAGGATAGCATAAAGTAATGACAGACCCCGGTTACGACGCTGTGTCACTTACTTTAAAATACTTTGTGTTTTTTTATAAAACTCCTGCTTTCTCCAGCAGCCTGTGTTTAGAAGTTGCGGCTAGCCCAGCTACCACATTTCATGAATATTGAGGGCTAGTTACCGTGTTACTATATAGTTCTCTACATTCATGAGCTGCGGCTAGAAAAACAGGATTTTATAAAAACTACAAAGTATTTCAAAGTAAGGGTCACATTGCCGCAATCTGGTTTTGTTTCCCTCGGATAGAGCAGCCTAAACCTGCTGACAGATTTATTTTACAATAAATAAAACTCACAAAGCTGGAAAGAAGTTCTTTCTATACTCCTTGGTACTTAGTCCGGCTCTTCTGAAGTACTCAAGGACCATCGCCAGGAGATACTAGTGGGATGAGAAGGACAGTTAGAGGCTGGTAGTAAATTTACCTTCTGAATAACTACTATTTTATTATATCTGCGGTCAATATATTCCTATGATTGCTAATAAGGAAACAATGTAACTACACTGTATGTGTGGTTATATGTCCTTATGGCGTCTACTAATGACTATAATGTCACCATGTTATAGAGTGCAGCATGTCTCCAGTCCTATCACATCGGCAGAGGCCCTTTTATTTAAATATGGTAGATATTTTATAATCTGGCAGATTTTCTATTTCTTTCCCCAATGTTATAATACCTTGTCCGAAATCTTCATGCAGCTATCCCTGGCGAGAAAAAGCCTGATGTGTTCATCCTCTAGAACAAAAAAACAGAAATATAATGATTTAAATTTGATCAATTTATTCAGTAAGTTTCAGGATATAATGTTAGATGTTAATTCAGAAAAGCAACAAAATCCATTTGAGGTTATAGATAAATAGGATTCGGATATATAAGTCCTGGTTAGAAGGAATGAAAGAAAATTAATTAAAGCGTCAATAGTTGGCGAGTCTGATTGTAAAAGAAAGGGGGTGATCCTAGGCACAACCTTGGTATAACGTTTGGGGAGAGGACACTTTACAAAACATAAATTCTTCTGATATATTAAATACATAATGGAGGAGGACATCTCCATGGGATTAAGTCGGTTAATGTGGAACCATTGGAAGCAGCAATGAGTCCTACCAAGGAGACTGAAGAAAGCAGCCATCTCCTCCTGCTGCTGCGTCAGGTCATCCTTCCTCCTCTTCTGGGTCTCTTCTTGGACGGCAGAGGGTGAACTGTGGCAGAAGTATAAAATATTACATTAATAACGGTCCAATCTTAAAAATCACTAATACAGACAATTAAGTCTTAAGAATAAAACTTCACATTGTCACCTAAAGAAGATGTTCTACAATCTCTAGTCCTGCGGTAATGCCATAACATTTGTGCAGAGAGGTTGTCATTATGTGTGAATGTTGGGTTGTCACGACTGGACTACTACTCCTCAAAAGCACCCATCATCTGACCATCACTTTCAAGCATTAAACTAATTTGTCTATAAACTTGAAATAACTTTATAGAGCTTCCCAATGACTCAGGCAGGGTTTAATAGGAGCTAGAAAAAATCACGATATACTGGAGTACATTAGTATTGCAGTATAGTGTACAAGCGATCTCCCGATCACTGGTTCGAATCCTATAGGGGGAGTGTTAAAACTAATCAAACAGAGTTAAATAAAATATTGAACAAAGAAACATAATTTGTATCACCTAAAGTCGAAACTATTACATTACAACATTATTTAACCTGCAGGGTGAATGCCGTAAAAACCAAAATTAACTCCAGAAATGTTGATTTTTGTCACCTCGGCTTTCAAACAAAATGGAATAAAAAGTGATCAAAAAGTCATATGTACCAAAAATGGTATTAATAAAAACTACTGCTTGAGCCACAAAAAAATAAGCCCTAACACTGCCCATCCATGGAAAAATAACAGAATATAGTGTTACAAATTATTATTTTTTTTAAATAATTTTTTCTTTGTAAAAGTAGTAAAACATAAAAAACCTATATAAATTTGATATTGCCGTAATCACATTGATGTGTAGAATAAAGTTAAAGAGACACAGAAGTTCTGCAGAGCGCGCTCTCTCTGTCTGTGTGTTCTCGCGGGTGGAAAAACAGCGCAGGCCGCCCTGACACTGTCCATAGCTGATTGGACAGTGTCAGAGCGAAGAGATCACGCCCTCTTGCCATTTAGTTCGATAGAAACGCCCCATTGACAGTTCAGGGGCTTATTTACATATTGGGTGCCAAATATAACGGCGCCGATATGTAAATAACGGAGGAAGATAGGAAAATTATTTCAAGTGAGACAGTTTTTGTGAAGCCCTGTCTATTACATGCTGCACTCAGCTGCACCTGTATGGGCTGGTGAAAGGTTCTCTTTAAGTTGTAATTTTTACTACACGATAAAAGCCGGAAAAGCTAAATCTAAAAACAATGGAAGAATTACAGTTTTTTCCAATTGCAGCGCACATAGATTTTTTTTCTGTTTCCCAGTATAAAGTATTTTAAAGAGGCTCTGTCACCAGATTTTGCAACCCCTATCTGCTATTGCAGCAGATAGGCGCTGCAATGTAGATAAGAGTAACGTTTTTATTTTTAAAAAACGAGCATTTTTGGCCAAGTTATGACCATTTTTGTATTTATGCAAATGAGGCTTGCAAAAGTCCAAGTGGGTGTGTTTAAAGTAAAAGTCCAAGTGGGCGTGTATTATGTGCTTACATCGGGGCGTTTTTACTTCTTTTACTAGCTGGGCGTTCTGACGAGAAGTATCATCCACATCTCTTCAGAACGCCCAGCTTCTGGCAGTGCAGACAGCGTGTTCTCGAGAGATCACGCTGTGATGTCACTCACAGGTCCTGCATCGTGTCGGACGAGCGAGGACACATCGGCACCAGAGGCTACAGTTGATTCTGCAGCAGCATCGGCGTTTGCAGGTAAGTAGCTACATCGACTTACCTGCAAACGCTGATGCTGCTGCAGAATCATCTGTAGCCTCTGGTGCCGATGTGTCCTCGCTCGTCTGACACGATGCAGGACCTGGGGAAGTGACGTCACAGCGTGATCTGCCAGAAGCTGGCCGTTCTGAAGAGAAGTGGATGATGCTTCTCGTCAGAACGCCCAGCTAGTAAAAGAAGTAAAAACGCAGCGATGTACACACATAATACACGCCCAGTTGGACTTTTACTTTTCAACACGCCCAGTTGTACTTTTGCAAGCCTCATTTGCATAAATACAAAAATGGTCATAACTTGGCCAAAAATGCTTGTTTTTTAAAAATAAAAACGTTACTGTAATCTACATTGCAGCGCCTATCTGCTGCAATAGCAGATAGGGGTTGCAAAATCTGGTGACAGAGCCTCTTTAAATGGTGCCAATAGAAACGACAGCTTGATTGCAAAAAATAAGCATTCACACGGCTCCATTGACAGAAACATAAAAATGTTATAGCTCTAGGAAGGCAGGGAGGGAAAAATAAAAAATGGCCTGGTCCTTAAGGGGTTAATATGAAATAGTAAGTTAAAGAGGTTGTCCTTTCTTGATATAAAGTCGCCCCGGTGATCAGTCACCCGTGCGTGGATGAATGGGAGAACATGTAATATATTGTTGTGTTGTCCTAAAATGTTGCACTTACGTCTCTTCTTCATAAAGAGCGATGAGCTCTCTCTTCCTCTTGCGGGCGCTCTCTCCTCCTCTTCCTGGGAATCTTAGAGAGACGGAAATATTAACGTGAAAATGTGTGAATCTGGTTCTTTCTGAAGAAGATCTATATATGTAAATTTATCATTATATAAATTATATTATAGAAAATAAGATAAAATATAAAATTATAGTTTTATATAATTAGATAAAAGCTGCCGCTACCTGACACCAAGGCCCCAGGCTTATCCTGTATATGCTAAACTATACATTCTACAAATTGGGCACAGTGCTTATGGCATAAGATAGAAATGCTGTGTTTCTATCT
Source organism: Rhinoderma darwinii (assembly GCF_050947455.1). Lineage (NCBI taxonomy): Eukaryota > Metazoa > Chordata > Amphibia > Anura > Rhinodermatidae > Rhinoderma > Rhinoderma darwinii. The sequence goes on from NC_134690.1 coordinate 242,178,648, forward strand.
GCTATGGCAGATCACAGTCCAGTCACTATAGGCCCTGTCATATCTGTATATGTCCTGTCCCTCCCTATATAGTAACCGAGCCACTACAATATACTTCATAGCTTACCTGGAGCTCATGTCGTCTCTTCTAAACAGAAAAAATACATAAAGAAAATGTTAAGAAAAATCCATCATTAAAATACAATAAAAAATAATTACTGGACAGCTGTATATTTATTCACAATCACCCAAATGTCGCCATATTTATTTATAATCATCCATATATATCTCTATATTTATTCATAATCACCCAATTATCTCTATATTTATTCATAATCACCCAATTATCTCCATATTTATTCAAAATCACAAGTATCTCCATATTTATTTATTCAGTCACCAAACTTTCCCCATATTCATTAACAGTCCCTAATGTTTTCCCATGTTTATTCACAGTCACCAATGTTTCTCCATATTTATTTATAATCACCCAAGTTTCTTCCTTTTTATTCAGTCACCCATGTTTCTCCATATTTATTCAGTCACCAATGTTTCTCCATATTTATTCAGTCACAGATGTTTTCTCCATATTTATTCAGTCACCCATGTTTCTCCATATTTATTCAGTCACAGATGTTTTCTCCATATTTATTCAGTCACCCATGTTTCTCCATATTTATTCAGTCACAGATGTTTTCTCCATATTTATTCAGTCACAGATGTTTTCTCCATATTTATTCAGTCACCCATGTTTCTCCATATTTATTCAGTCACAGATGTTTTCTCCATATTTATTCAGTCACAGATGTTTTCTCCATATTTATTCAGTCACAGATGTTTTCTCCATATTTATTCAGTCACAGATGTTTTCTCCATATTTATTCAGTCACAGATGTTTTCTCCATATTTATTCAGTCACAGATGTTTTCTCCATATTTACTCAGTCACCCATGTCTCTCCATATTTACTCAGTCACCCATGTTTCTCCATATTTATTCAGTCACAGATGTTTTCTCCATATTTTGGTTAAAGCCACTGACCATTCTCAGTTTTTTAATATAAAGGAGTAACCAACTGTCGCTGCCTGGGATGACATAAATCAGCAATTCCATTTATTATATTTGGGTATTTTACCTCTCTTCACTGGCAGTTGGTGGTGAATCTCCCAACACGCTGAACTGGATCCAATAATCAATAACAAAAAGTCCTGAGTCGCTTTGATCAGAAAAAAAGAAGCCTGTCTTATCTCTAGAAAGAGCATTCGCTGACTGGCACCAACTGATGGTTTTTTTCATACTTTAAATTCAAGTCCTGCGTTTCTATTGGTCGTTGTTTGTGGGACCTGCCATGATGATTCATACAGCAGCAAACTTAAAGGGAAATCACACTCATAAGGCTTTAATACATTATTTTAAAGAGGCTCTGTCACCACATTATAAGTGGCCTATATTGTACAGGATGTGATCGGCGCTGTAATGTAGATTACAGTAGTGTTTTTTATTTAGAAAAACAATCATTTTTGACGGATTTATGACGTATTTTTGCTTTATGCTAATGAGTTTCTCAATGGACAACTGGGAGTGTTTTACTATATGACCAAGTGGGCGTTGTACAGAGGAGTGTATGACGCTGACCAATCAGTGACCAATCAGCGTCATACACTTCTCTCCATTCATTTACACTGCAGATAGCGATATAGCTATATCGCTATGTGCAGCCACATAAACACACTATAGCGTTACTGCAGTGTCCTGACAATGAATATACATTACTTTCAGCCAGGACGTGATGTGTATTCATTCTCCTGACCACTTCTATTGCGTTTCTGTGAGTTACAGCACAGCACAGCGAGATCTCGCTGTGAATGACAGCTTACAGCATAATCTCGCGAGACTATGCCTGCTATGCTGTAACTCACAGAGACGCTACAGAAGTGGTCAGGAGAATGAATACACATCACGTCCTGGCTGGAGGTAATGTATATTCATTGTCATGACACATGAGTAGCGTTATAGTGTGTTTATGTGACTGCACATAGCGATATAACTATATCGATATCTGCAGTGTGAATGAATGGAGAGAAGTGTATGACGCTGATTGGTCACTGATTGGTCAGCGTCATACACTCCTCTGTACAACGCCCACTTGGTTATATAGTAAAACACGCCCAGTTGTCCATTGAGAAACTCATTACCATAAAGCTAATATAGGTCATAACTCCATCAAAGATGATAGTTTTTCTAAATAAAAAACACTGCTGTAATCTACATTACAGCGCCGAACACATCATGTACAATATAGGCCACTTATAATGTGGTGACAGAGCCTCTTTAAGAAATGTTGCCTTAAAACGTTGTCACTGTTATTTTCATTATCCTCATTCTATCTAATGTAAATTGTTGAAGCTGCCGTGTTGTTTTCTTGTGAAAAGTACAATATGTAAAAGTATAATATGCAAAATTGTTAGAAATTTTAGCTATTATATTCACATGCAGCAGTCTAATGCTACACTGTAGTGAATGATTTTTTTTTCAAGGCACAGATTTTAGGATATTCTTCTGTTATTAAATTCCACATCATTCCTTATTGGTTGTGGTTTTATTGCCAAGCATGATAGCCTCTTCATTTGGTTGTCTAGGTCTATAACACTTTTTTAAAAAGTGTTGACTTTCTGCTAATTCTAATTAAATGAAAATGCATAAAATATTGATTTAAGGATACCTCGAACATTATTTGACATAAAACCAGAATAACTGATTAACCACTTAACACAAAATGGTATATACAGAGCCGGATTATAGGGAGGGCACCCGGGGTTGCGTGCCCTGGGCCTCCACCACCCAGAGGAATTTAGGGGGCCTCCACCAAGGACAATATGTGTGCCCCCATTTTTATTTTTTATTTTTACACATCTTGATTTTGCTAAGATTTTCAGCAAATCATAGCAAAATATAGCGGTTTTCATGATGTTGATTAACATCACAGTTATAAGATCAAGTTCCTGTACCCCCGGCAACGCAGAGAAAGAAAGGTAAGTGCGTGCTGTCTATGTATGTGTATAGTGTATAGTGTGTGTATATACAATATTCTCTGTGTATGTAGAAAAAAGCAAAGGATTGGAGCAGCACTGTGAACAAATGCCTGACTAGGCTGGTGCAAAGCTTCAAAAATAAAGGAGTGACCTCTCGTTATGTGTTGGATATCCAAAATAGAGAGCGTGAAGCAGCACTCAAATAAAGTGAATTTATTCATCCAACATGGAACCACAACGTTTCACCTCCTCTATGAAGGCATTTTCAAGTCAAACAATAGTTTGTGTATATACAGTATTCTCTGTGTATGTAGTGTATGCTCAGCTGAGTGTATCTGCACCTTCTTGTCAGCGAACCTTCCTGCACCTTCTTGTCATATATGGACAGTGACGTCGTCCGGAGTTTCCTCTATGAGCAGAATCACCGGCCAGAGCGTTGCCGACGCTCTGGCTGGGGATTCCACTCCAGGGGGAGTGAATGGCAGAGCAGGAAGCGGATAGTTTCCTGTCTCTGCCATAGTATTCAATTGTATCTGTGTCCTGAGGATATACAATTGAATGTGGCAGTTGCTGGGACAGGTCCCGGGACAGTAATTTGCCGGGACTATCTCTGTAAATTTAGGACTGTCCCGGCAAACTCGGGACTGTTGGCAACTATAGTATTTATTTCACCCTCCTACTGAGCTACCAGCTGGGGATTGTTGGGCGACATCAAGTAACGTTAGCCAGGTGCCAACACAAGGAGTCAGTAAGTATCAGTTTAGTCTAACTTACGTATACTAAGACTGTCCTGCAGTTCCACCCTGGCGGCTCAGTAGGAGGGTTGAAATAGGTAAGACATAGCAACCACCTTGATGCAATTTTGGATGCTCATCTCAAAGTGTGTGTGTCCGTGCGTGTGTGTGTGTGTGTGTGTGTGTGTGTGTGTGTATAAAACCGTGCTTAAAGCAATACAGCATAGGGACTTTTATTGCATATATTGCATAAGTATGAGAATACAAGAAAAAAAAAATATATATAAAAATACGAGGGAAATGGAGCAGCACTGTAGCAGATAAACATCGCGGCTCGTGCAAGAAGTCGGGAAGCAGCATTCCATATCAAGGAATTTTATTCACCAAATATTCATCACAACGTTTCACCCTCTCTATGACAGGGTGAAAATACCCTCATAGAGTGGGTAAAACGTTGTGGTGATGAATATTTGGTGAATAAATTCCTGGAAATGGAGTGCTGCTTCTCTACTACTTTTCTATATATGTATATGCATAAAAAAAAATACGTTTGGCACCGTCATCACCTAGTGTGGCAATGCGTGGAGGTAAAGAGGGTCTGGGCACGACAGACTTGGGTCTGAATTAGGGCGGGTTCACACATAGCGGAATTTCACTTAAATTCCGCTGCGGACACTCCGCAGCGTTAATCCGCAGCGGAGCCGTTTCTCCATTGACTTTCACTTTAATTTAGCAGTGTTCGTTTACACGATGTGTACAATTCCGCTGCGGAGCATAGGCTGCGGAGCGGAATTTGTTGTCCGCAGCATGCTCTGTCTGTTGCGGAGCAGTGGCGGACTGGTTGCGGACTCATGGCGGAATTTCTCCATTGACTTCAATGGAGAGTCAAAATTCCGCAATGAAGTCCGCAGATCTTATGTGTGCTGCGGAGCGTATTGTTTTTACTACCATGACATTTCTTCATTCTGGCTGGACCTATGTATTTCTAGGTCTACAGCCAGACTGAGGAAGTCAATGGGGCTCCCGTAATGACGGGAGCGTTGCTAGGAGACGTCTGTAAATAGTCACTGTCCAGGGTGCTGAAAGAGTTACGCGATCGGCAGTAACTGTTTCTGCACCCGGGACAGTGACTACCGATCTCAATATACATGTATCTGTAAAAAAACATATAAGTTCATACTTACCGAGAACTCCCTGCGTCTGTCTCCAGTCCAGCCTCCCAGGATGACGTTTCAGTGTAAGTGACGGCTGCAGCCAATCACAGGCCAAGCACAGGCTGCAGCGGTCACATGGACTGGAGCGTCATCCAGGGAGGTCGGGCCGGATGCCGAAAGAAGGACGCGTCACCAAGACAACGGGCGGTAAGTATGAATTTCTTTGACTTTCACTAGGGAAAGTGCTGTCCCTTCTCTCTATCCTGCACTGAATAGGGAGAAGAGAAGCACTTTTCCTGCAGTCCGCAGCGGCCAGTCCGCATCAATTTTCTGCACATTTTGTGCAGATCCGCTGCAGAATCTGCAACGCAGATTCTGTGCGGCATTGATGCGGACAGTTGCGGAGGAATTCCGCCATGTGTGGTCATGCCCTTAATGTAGCAGTCTGGCCTGGGGTCTGAATAAATTTTGGAGACTGGTCTGGGTTCTAATTTCATTTTGGGGTCTGGTCTGGTATCTAAATACATTTAGCAGTCTGGTCTGTGGTCGGAATTTATTTTGGGTGGTCTGTAGTCTAAATTTATTTAGGGGTCAGATAGCGAAACCAATAGACAATTATGACCTATTTGTGTGGACCCAAACCTAAACCCGGATTTGGATGTATATATACATAATCTGTGGGGTCTAATTCCAGCAAAATCACGTACATATACGTCATTCTGATTGCACGGCACAGAAACTCACCATAAAAATAAAGCTGTGACTGAAAGACGGATTCCGGCTGCAATGGCCAGGATTGGAGATCACTCCAAACTTGACCATTTATCCCCTTAGATGTTTCTGTCAATAGCGACCACGGCATCTAAGTGGTTTTAGGAGGGAGTTTCCTTTGTCACCCATCAGCAGTTCCCAGGCCTGCCATGGCTGTATGATCAGATCGGATAGTGACGTCCTCTACTGTGACTTTAAAAATAATTAAATAAAGTTTAATTAACCCCTTTAGGACACAGCCTGTTTTGGCCTTGTGGACTCAGAAGATTTTTTCAAATCTGACATGTGTCGCTTCATGTGGTAATAAACTTTGGAATGCTTTAACCTATTCAAGCGATTCAGAGATTGTTTTCTCATGACATATTGTTCTTTATGTTAGTGAAAAAATGTTGTCGATAAATTCAATATTTATTTGTGAGATACTTCAAATTTTAGAGAAAACGTGCAAAAAATAGCATTTATCTAAATATAAATGTATCCACTTGTAAAACAGATAATAATACCACACAAATAGTCACTAGTTAACATTTCCCATATGTCTACTTTATGTTTGCATTGTTTTTTTCACGTCCTTTTATTTTTCTAGGACATTACAAGGCTTAGAACTTTAGCAGCAATTTCTCACATTTTCAAGAAAATTTCAAAAGGCTATTTTTTCAGGGACCAGTTCAGTTGTGAAGTGGCTTTGAGGGCCTTATATATTAGAAAGTCCCCATAAATCACCCCATTTTGAAAATGGCACCCCCTAAAGTATTCAAAACAGCATTCAGAAAGTATTTTAACCCTTTAGGCGTTTCACAGGAATTAAAGGAAAGAAGAGGTGAAATTTACAAATTACATTTTTTTTGCTGAAATTCATTTGTAATACATTTTTTTCTGTAACACAGAAGGTTTTACCCGAGAAATGCAACTCAATATTTATTCTGCAGTTTTTAGAAATATCCAACATGTAGCCCTAGTGTCCAATTGGACTGAAACTCCGGCCTCAGAAACAAAGGAGCATTTAGAGGATTTTGGGGCCTCCTTTTTTTAGGATATATTTTAGGGACCATGTCAGGTTTGAAGTGGTCTTGTGGTGCCTAAACAGTCAAAACCCCCCAAAAGGGACCCCAGTTTGGAAACTACACCCCTCAAGGCACTTTTCTAGGGGTATTGTTAGCATTTTGACCCCAAAGTTTTGTTGCAGATTTTAGTGGAATTAGTCTGTGAACATGAAAGTCACCTTTTTTTCCTGTTAAAACATAGAATTGTTTCATTTTTACAAGGGATAAAAGAGAAAAAGCACCCCAACATTTGTAAAGCAATTTCTCCCGATTACGGCAATACCCCATCTGTGGTCATAAACTGATGTTTGGACTCACAGCAATGCTCAGAAGGGAAGGAGAGCCTTTTGGATTTTGGAGCACAGATTTTGCTGGAATGATTTTCGGTGCCATGTCGCGTTTGCAACGCCCTAGAGGAAGCAAAACAGTGGAAACCCTCCAAAAGTGACCCTATTTTGGAAACTACACCCCTCAAGGAATTTTTCTAGTAGTATAGTTAGCATTTTGACCCCACAGTTTGTTTGTGGAATTTAGTGAAATTAGGTAGTGAAAATTAATATCAACATTTTTGTCCACTAAAATGTTGACGTTTTTAATTTTCACAAGGGATAAAAGAGAAAAAGCACCACAAGATTTGTAAAGCAATTTCTACCGTGTACGGCAATACCCCATATGTGGTTATAAAAGTTTGTTTATTAGAAATTAATTAACCCTTTCCAGACTGATCCTTTTTTTGCTTTTTCATTTTCGTTTTTCACTCCCGGCCTTCCAAGAGCCATAACTTTTTTATGTTTCCCTCAATAGAGCAGTGTGAGGGCTTATTTTTTTGCGGAAGGAGTTGTAGTTTCTATTGACACTATTTAAAGTACCATATAATGTACTGGGAACTGAATTTTTTTTATTTACGGCCTGAAATTGGAAAAAACAGTGATTCCTCCATTGTTTTGGGGGTTTTGTTTTTACGTCTTTCACCGTGCGGTAAAAATGACAACTTAGTTTTATTCTGCATCTCAATACAGTTAAGGTGATACCAAAATGATATAGGCTTTTTACATTTTACTACTTTTACAAAGAAAATACTATTTGTTAAATAAAACATTTTTATTAACTTTTTTTTTTACTTTTTACACTTTATTTTTTTACCTGCAGCTCTCATCGCTGCTAGAAGACATTACACTACCTAGTAGTGCAATGTATTCCAACTGTCAGTGTGACGTCACAGTCACTCTGACAGTAACTCTATAAGGACCAGCCTCTGGCTGGTCCTCATAGGCTTCCATACATGGCAGATCCGGAGGCCGCTGTCTGGCCTCCGGTTGCCATTTTAAACCCCACAATTGCATGTTGCATGGGGGCTGCCGATGTGCTACAAACCCCCTAAATGTGGCAATAGCAATAGATCGCCGCATTTAAGGGGTTAATTGCCGAAATCAGCGGCGATGAGCCGCTGATCTGCAACACTAGACTGACAGCTGTCGGGGACAGTTGACCTCAGGGTTCCCAAAGCACACTGACTAGAATTTATTAGAAATAATATTTTTTTTCCAATAAGATGTAGTTTTAGATCAACATTTTTCATTTTCACAAGGAATAAAGAAGAAAAAGAACCCCAACATTTGAAGAGCAATTTCTCCGGAGTATGGTAATACCCCATATGTCATTATAAACTGCTGTTTGGACATATGCGAGGGTTCAGAAGAAAAGGAGCGGTATTTGACTTTTGGAGCGTAGATTTTGCTGGAATGGTTTGTGGACACCATGTCGCATTTGCAAAACCCCTGATGTGACAAAAAAAAAGTGACCCCATTTGAGAAACTACACCCCTAAAGGCATTTATCAGGGAGTTTAGTGAGCATCTAGATCCCACCTTTGTTTTTCAGAAATTAATACGCAGTGGATAAAGTGAAAATTGCAATTTTATCCATTGATATTGAAATGGCCGAGGTCGCAGACCGCCAGCATCCTATACTCACCGGCGGCCATGACTGCAGACCACTGAGTTCCTGCCGGTGTCGCCTCCCTCAGAGACGCCGGTCCACACTGCTATCCAATGGACAACATTGTGTTAATGTGTGAGGACCATGATGGGGTTAATTGCTATAAATGTGACGCACACAGACGTTCAAAATTCATAATACCTTGTGCCTCACATTAATAAGTGAAAGAAAGCAATTGTTATTTAATTTTTTAACAGCACACACCATAAAATACGCTTTCAATTTGTTGTGCAGGTTATTACGGTCGCGACAATACCGAATGTATGTATATTTTATGTATTGAGACTTTTATTTTAATATTTATTGTAATAAATGTGTGTGCATTTGTTTAAAAACATTTTTTGAACATTGAATTTTTTTTATTTTTTCGGGTTTTTAAAACTTTAACCCCTTCCCTCTTTAGCCACTTTTGACCTTCAGGACAGAGCCTCATTTTTTAAATCTGACATGTTTCACTTTATGTGGTAATAACTTCAGAATGCTTTTACCTATCCAAACGATTCTGAGACTATTTTCTCGTGACACATTGGACTTTATGTTACTAGCAAAATTTGTTCGATACATCCAGTATTTAATTGTGAAAAACACCAAAACTTTGCGAAAAATTTCAAAAATTAGCATTTTTCTAAATTTTAATGTATCTGCTTGTAATACAGATAGTAATACCACACAAAATTGTTGCTAATTAATATCTCCCATATGTCTACTTTAGATTGGCATCATTTTTTGAACATCCTTTTATTTTTCTAGGATATTACAAGGCTTAGGCTGGGTTCACACGTGGCGGAATTTCACTTAAATTCCGCTGCGGACACTCCGCAGCGTTAATCCGCAGCGGAGCCGTTTCTGCATTGACTTCCACTTCTATTTAGAAGTGTTCGTTTAGACGATGCGTAACATTCCACTGCGGAGCATAGGCTGCGGAGCGGAATTTGGTGTCCGCAGCATGCTCTGTCTGTTGCGGAGCAGTGGCGGACTCATGGCGGAATTTCTCCATTGACTTCAATGGAGATTCTAAGTTCCGCAATGAAGTCCGCAGCTGTCATGCACATGTTATGTGTGCTGCGGATGCGTCTTGCTTTTTTGCCATGACATTTCTTCATTCTGGCTGGACCTATGTATTTCTAGGTCTACAGCCAGACTGAGGAAGTCAATGGGGCTCCCGTAATGACGGGAGCGTTGCTAGGAGACGTCTGTAAATAGTCACTGTCCAGGGTGCTGAAAGAGTTACGCGATCGGCAGTAACTGTTTCTGCACCCGGGACAGTGACTACCGATCTCAATATACATGTATCTGTAAAAAAACATATAAGTTCATACTTACCGAGAACTCCCTGCGTCTGTCTCCAGTCCAGCCTCCCAGGATGACGTTTCAGTGTAAGTGACGGCTGCAGCCAATCACAGGCCAAGCACAGGCTGCAGCGGTCACATGGACTGGAGCGTCATCCAGGGAGGTCGGGCCGGATGCCGAAAGAAGGACGCGTCACCAAGACAACGGGCGGTAAGTATGAATTTCTTTGACTTTCACTAGGGAAAGTGCTGTCCCTTCTCTCTATCCTGCACTGAATAGGGAGAAGAGAAGCACTTTTCCTGCAGTCCGCAGCGGCCAGTCCGCATCAATTTTCTGCACATTTTGTGCAGATCCGCTGCAGAATCTGCAACGCAGATTCTGTGCGGCATTGATGCGGACAGTTGCGGAGGAATTCCGCCATGTGTGGTCATGCCCTTAATGTAGCAGTCTGGCCTGGGGTCTGAATAAATTTTGGAGACTGGTCTGGGTTCTAATTTCATTTTGGGGTCTGGTCTGGTATCTAAATACATTTAGCAGTCTGGTCTGTGGTCGGAATTTATTTTGGGTGGTCTGTAGTCTAAATTTATTTAGGGGTCAGATAGCGAAACCAATAGACAATTATGACCTATTTGTGTGGACCCAAACCTAAACCCGGATTTGGATGTATATATACATAATCTGTGGGGTCTAATTCCAGCAAAATCACGTACATATACGTCATTCTGATTGCACGGCACAGAAACTCACCATAAAAATAAAGCTGTGACTGAAAGACGGATTCCGGCTGCAATGGCCAGGATTGGAGATCACTCCAAACTTGACCATTTATCCCCTTAGATGTTTCTGTCAATAGCGACCACGGCATCTAAGTGGTTTTAGGAGGGAGTTTCCTTTGTCACCCATCAGCAGTTCCCAGGCCTGCCATGGCTGTATGATCAGATCGGATAGTGACGTCCTCTACTGTGACTTTAAAAATAATTAAATAAAGTTTAATTAACCCCTTTAGGACACAGCCTGTTTTGGCCTTGTGGACTCAGAAGATTTTTTCAAATCTGACATGTGTCGCTTCATGTGGTAATAAACTTTGGAATGCTTTAACCTATTCAAGCGATTCAGAGATTGTTTTCTCATGACATATTGTTCTTTATGTTAGTGAAAAAATGTTGTCGATAAATTCAATATTTATTTGTGAGATACTTCAAATTTTAGAGAAAACGTGCAAAAAATAGCATTTATCTAAATATAAATGTATCCACTTGTAAAACAGATAATAATACCACACAAATAGTCACTAGTTAACATTTCCCATATGTCTACTTTATGTTTGCATTGTTTTTTTCACGTCCTTTTATTTTTCTAGGACATTACAAGGCTTAGAACTTTAGCAGCAATTTCTCACATTTTCAAGAAAATTTCAAAAGGCTATTTTTTCAGGGACCAGTTCAGTTGTGAAGTGGCTTTGAGGGCCTTATATATTAGAAAGTCCCCATAAATCACCCCATTTTGAAAATGGCACCCCCTAAAGTATTCAAAACAGCATTCAGAAAGTATTTTAACCCTTTAGGCGTTTCACAGGAATTAAAGGAAAGAAGAGGTGAAATTTACAAATTACATTTTTTTTGCTGAAATTCATTTGTAATACATTTTTTTCTGTAACACAGAAGGTTTTACCCGAGAAATGCAACTCAATATTTATTCTGCAGTTTTTAGAAATATCCAACATGTAGCCCTAGTGTCCAATTGGACTGAAACTCCGGCCTCAGAAACAAAGGAGCATTTAGAGGATTTTGGGGCCTCCTTTTTTTAGGATATATTTTAGGGACCATGTCAGGTTTGAAGTGGTCTTGTGGTGCCTAAACAGTCAAAACCCCCCAAAAGGGACCCCAGTTTGGAAACTACACCCCTCAAGGCACTTTTCTAGGGGTATTGTTAGCATTTTGACCCCAAAGTTTTGTTGCAGATTTTAGTGGAATTAGTCTGTGAACATGAAAGTCACCTTTTTTTCCTGTTAAAACATAGAATTGTTTCATTTTTACAAGGGATAAAAGAGAAAAAGCACCCCAACATTTGTAAAGCAATTTCTCCCGATTACGGCAATACCCCATCTGTGGTCATAAACTGATGTTTGGACTCACAGCAATGCTCAGAAGGGAAGGAGAGCCTTTTGGATTTTGGAGCACAGATTTTGCTGGAATGATTTTCGGTGCCATGTCGCGTTTGCAACGCCCTAGAGGAAGCAAAACAGTGGAAACCCTCCAAAAGTGACCCTATTTTGGAAACTACACCCCTCAAGGAATTTTTCTAGTAGTATAGTTAGCATTTTGACCCCACAGTTTGTTTGTGGAATTTAGTGAAATTAGGTAGTGAAAATTAATATCAACATTTTTGTCCACTAAAATGTTGACGTTTTTAATTTTCACAAGGGATAAAAGAGAAAAAGCACCACAACATTTGTAAAGCAATTTCTCCCGTGTACGGCAATACCCCATATGTGGTTATAAAAGTTTGTTTATTAGAAATTAATTAACCCTTTCCAGACTGATCCTTTTTTTGCTTTTTCATTTTCGTTTTTCACTCCCGGCCTTCCAAGAGCCATAACTTTTTTATGTTTCCCTCAATAGAGCAGTGTGAGGGCTTATTTTTTTGCGGAAGGAGTTGTAGTTTCTATTGACACTATTTAAAGTACCATATAATGTACTGGGAACTGAATTTTTTTTATTTACGGCCTGAAATTGGAAAAAACAGTGATTCCTCCATTGTTTTGGGGGTTTTGTTTTTACGTCTTTCACCGTGCGGTAAAAATGACAACTTAGTTTTATTCTGCATCTCAATACAGTTAAGGTGATACCAAAATGATATAGGCTTTTTACATTTTACTACTTTTACAAAGAAAATACTATTTGTTAAATAAAACATTTTTATTAACTTTTTTTTTTACTTTTTACACTTTATTTTTTTACCTGCAGCTCTCATCGCTGCTAGAAGACATTACACTACCTAGTAGTGCAATGTATTCCAACTGTCAGTGTGACGTCACAGTCACTCTGACAGTAACTCTATAAGGACCAGCCTCTGGCTGGTCCTCATAGGCTTCCATACATGGCAGATCCGGAGGCCGCTGTCTGGCCTCCGGTTGCCATTTTAAACCCCACAATTGCATGTTGCATGGGGGCTGCCGATGTGCTACAAACCCCCTAAATGTGGCAATAGCAATAGACCGCCGCATTTAAGGGGTTAATTGCCGAAATCAGCGGCGATGAGCCGCTGATCTGCAACACTAGACTGACAGCTGTCGGGGACAGTTGACCTCAGGGTTCCCAAAGCACACTGACTAGAATTTATTAGAAATAATATTTTTTTTCCAATAAGATGTAGTTTTAGATCAACATTTTTCATTTTCACAAGGAATAAAGAAGAAAAAGAACCCCAACATTTGAAGAGCAATTTCTCCGGAGTATGGTAATACCCCATATGTCATTATAAACTGCTGTTTGGACATATGCGAGGGTTCAGAAGAAAAGGAGCGGTATTTGACTTTTGGAGCGTAGATTTTGCTGGAATGGTTTGTGGACACCATGTCGCATTTGCAAAACCCCTGATGTGACAAAAAAAAAGTGACCCCATTTGAGAAACTACACCCCTAAAGGCATTTATCAGGGAGTTTAGTGAGCATCTAGATCCCACCTTTGTTTTTCAGAAATTAATACGCAGTGGATAAAGTGAAAATTGCAATTTTATCCATTGATATTGAAATGGCCGAGGTCGCAGACCGCCAGCATCCTATACTCACCGGCGGCCATGACTGCAGACCACTGAGTTCCTGCCGGTGTCGCCTCCCTCAGAGACGCCGGTCCACACTGCTATCCAATGGACAACATTGTGTTAATGTGTGAGGACCATGATGGGGTTAATTGCTATAAATGTGACGCACACAGACGTTCAAAATTCATAATACCTTGTGCCTCACATTAATAAGTGAAAGAAAGCAATTGTTATTTAATTTTTTAACAGCACACACCATAAAATACGCTTTAAATTTGTTGTGCAGGTTATTACGGTCGCGACAATACCGAATGTATGTATATTTTATGTATTGAGACTTTTATTTTAATATTTATTGTAATAAATGTGTGTGCATTTGTTTAAAAACATTTTTTGAACATTGAATTTTTTTTATTTTTTCGGGTTTTTAAAACTTTAACCCCTTCCCTCTTTAGCCACTTTTGACCTTCAGGACAGAGCCTCATTTTTTAAATCTGACATGTTTCACTTTATGTGGTAATAACTTCAGAATGCTTTTACCTATCCAAACGATTCTGAGACTATTTTCTCGTGACACATTGGACTTTATGTTACTAGCAAAATTTGTTCGATACATCCAGTATTTAATTGTGAAAAACACCAAAACTTTGCGAAAAATTTCAAAAATTAGCATTTTTCTAAATTTTAATGTATCTGCTTGTAATACAGATAGTAATACCACACAAAATTGTTGCTAATTAATATCTCCCATATGTCTACTTTAGATTGGCATCATTTTTTGAACATCCTTTTATTTTTCTAGGATATTACAAGGCTTAGGCTGGGTTCACACGTGGCGGAATTTCACTTAAATTCCGCTGCGGACACTCCGCAGCGTTAATCCGCAGCGGAGCCGTTTCTGCATTGACTTCCACTTCTATTTAGAAGTGTTCGTTTAGACGATGCGTAACATTCCACTGCGGAGCATAGGCTGCGGAGCGGAATTTGGTGTCCGCAGCATGCTCTGTCTGTTGCGGAGCAGTGGCGGACTCATGGCGGAATTTCTCCATTGACTTCAATGGAGATTCTAAGTTCCGCAATGAAGTCCGCAGCTGTCATGCACATGTTATGTGTGCTGCGGATGCGTCTTGCTTTTTTGCCATGACATTTCTTCATTCTGGCTGGACCTATGTATTTCTAGGTCTACAGCCAGACTGAGGAAGTCAATGGGGCTCCCGTAATGACGGGAGCGTTGCTAGGAGACGTCTGTAAATAGTCACTGTCCAGGGTGCTGAAAGAGTTAAGCGATCGGCAGTAACTGTTTCTGCACCCTGGACAGTGACTACCGATCCCAATATACAGCTACCTGTAAAAAAATAGAAGTTCATACTTACCGAGAACTCCCTGCTTCTGTCTCCAGTCCGGCTTCCCAGGATGACGTTTCAGTCTAAGTGACGGCTGCAGCCAATCACAGGCCAATAACAGGCTGCAGCGGTCACATGGACTGCCGCGTCATCCAGGGAGGTCGGGCTGGATGCCGAAAGAGGGACGCGTCACCAAGACAACGGCCGGTAAGTATGAAATTCGTTTACTTTCACTAGGGAAAGTGCTGTCCCTTCTCTCTATCCTGCACTGATAGGGAGAAGGGAAGCACTTTTCCCGCAGTCCGCAGCAGCTAGTCCGCATCAATTTACTGCACATTTTGTGCAGATCCGCAGCAGAATCTGCAACGCAGATTCTGTGCGGCATTGATGCGGACAGTTGCGGAGGAAATCCGCCACGTGTGGTCATGCCCTTAGAACTTTAGCAGCAATTTCTCACATTTTCAAGAAAATTTCAAAAGGCTATTTTTACAGGGGCCAGTTCAGTTGTGAAGCGGCATTTAGGGCCTTATATTTTAGAAACCCCCAATAAGTCACCCCATTTTAAAAACTTCACCCCTCAAAGTATTCAAAACAGCATTTAGAAAGTTTCTTAACCCTTTAGACGTTTCACAGGAATTAAAGCAACGTAGAGGTGAAATTTTCAAATTTCATATTTTTTTGCAGAAATTCATATTTAATCTATTTTTATTGTAACACAGAAAGTTTTACCAGATAAATGCAAATCAATATATATTGCCCAAATTCTGTCGTTTTTAGAAATATCCCACATCTGGCCCTAGTGTGTTAATGGACTGAAGCACCAGCCCAAGAATCAAAGGAGCACTAGAGGATTCTGGGGCCTCCTTTTTGTTAGAAAATATTTTAGGCACCATGTCAGGTTTGAAGGGCTCTTGCGGTGCCAAAACAGCAGAAATCCCCCAAAAGTTACCCCATTTTGGAAACTACACCCCTTGAGGAAATTATCTAGGGGTATAGTGAGCATATTGACCTCCCAGGTTATTTGCAGAAATTATTGGAAGTAGGCCGTGAAAATGAAAATCTACATACTTTCAAAGAAAACGTAGGTTTAGCTAATTTTTTCTAATTTCCACAAGGACTAAAGGAGAAAAAGCGCTACGACAGTTGTAAAGCAATTTCTCCCGAGTACGGCAATACCCCATATGTGGTCATAAACCGCTGTTTGAGCACAGAATAGGGCTCAGAATGGAAGGAGTGCAACTTGCTTTTGGAGTGCAGATTTTGCTGGATTGGTTTCTGGTTGCTATGTCGCATTTGCAAAGTCCCTATGGGACCAAAACAGTGGATCCCCCTGAGAAGTGACCCCATTTTGGAAACAACACCCCTCAAGGTATTCACCTAGAGGTGTAGTGAGCTTATTAACCCCGCAGGTGTTTGGCAGAAATTTGTGTGCACTCGATGTTGCAGAGTGAAAATTGCATTTTTTCCATAGATATGCCAATATGTGGTGCCCAGATTGTGCCACCATAACAAGACAGCTCTTTAATTATTATGCTCTGTTTCCCGGTTTTAGAAACACACTACATGTGGCCCTAATCTTTTGCCTGGACATTCGACAGTGCTCAGGAGTGAGAGAATACCATACGAAGTTGAGGCCTAATTTGGCGACTTACACAGTATTGGCTCACAATTGCAGAGGCTCTGATGTGAAATAATAAAAGAAACCCCTGACAAGTGACCCCATTTTGCAAACTGCACCCCTCAAGGCATTTATTAAGGGGTGTAGTGAGCATTTTCACGCACACTTCTTTTCCATAAATGATTGCGCTGCGGATGGTGCAATGTAAAAATTTTAATTTTTTCCTAGATATGCCATTTCAGTGGCAAATATGTCATGCCCAGCTTGTGCCACTGGAGACACACACCCCAAAAATTGTTAAAAGGGTTCTCCCGGGTATGGCGATGCCATATATGTGGAAGTAAACAGCTGTTTGGGCATGCTTTAGGGTTCAGAAGGGAGGTAGCGTCATTTGGCTTTTGCAGCGTGGATTTTGCTTGGTAGTAGATTTGTTTGGAATATTACTGATGTTTCCGTTTATAATATGGGGCATATCTGAGCTGGGCAGAGTACATCAGGGGCATAGTCAGGTGGTATAATAATGGGGTAAACAAAATAATAAAATAATCCACAGATGTGTGTTACGCTGTGAACAATCCTTTCTGCACAGGCCAGTGTCGCACTGACAAATGTCCTTCCTTATCCCCCTTTTGGTTCACACTCTGCACATTTGCAGTTTGCGGAATTTTGCTGGGAAGTGTTGTCCTGGTATAATACGGGCACCCTCGCTTCCAGCAGATATGTTTTGGCCCTCCCCTTCCTGGTTCCCTAATTTTAGGGCCTTGATAATTCGCCTCTTGAAACAGAAGAAATGTTCCCCTCTGATCTGCACAACTGGATATTTTCTTTCCTGACTTATTGGCGTCTTAACTTATTTTATTTTTTCATAGACGTAGTGGTATGAGGGCTGTTTTTTTGCGGGGACGAGCTGTAGTTATTATTGGTACCATTTTGGGGTACATGCGACTTTTTTATCACTTTTTGCCCTAATTTATAGCACTTTTTTATGTTTTACAACTTTTTGCACAATAAAATAACTTTTGTAAAGAGAAGGCATTTTTTCTGTCGCCATGTTGTGAGAGCCATAACTTTTTAATTTTGTCGTGGATGGAGCTGTATGAGGGCTTGTTTTTTGCGAGACGAGTTATAGTTTTTATAGGTACCATTTTTTGATACATGCGACTTTTTGGTAACTTTTTATTTCAATTTTTGGAAGACAAAGTGACCAAAAAAACAGCAATTATGGCAGTATATTTTAGGTTGTTTTTTACGGCGTTCACGCCACAGGATAAATAACATAACAGTTTTATAGTTCAGGTAGTTACGGTCGCAGCGATACCAAATATGTATGGTTTATTATATTTTTCAATAATAAATAACTTGATAAGGGAAAAGGGGGGCAACAGTGTTTTATTTTATTACTTGAAACTTTTATTGTATTTTTTACAACTTTTCTTTAGTCCCACTAGGGGACTTGAAGATCCAACAGTTTTTTTTATGTTCTAATACATTGCACTACCTATGTAGTGCAATGTATTGGAGCTGTCAGTTGTTCACTGACAGCAAGCCGATCAGGCTCCACCTCCGGGCGGGGCCTAATTAGCTTCCATAAAGGCAGACAGGAGGCCATTGTTAGGCCTCTTGTTGCCATAGTAGCAGTCGGCATCCTTGCAATCGCATGGCAGGCTGACTATTTTCTAGAAACTGCTAAGATGCAGCGATCGCATTGGATCGCTGCATCGAAGGGGTTAATGGCAGGAATCGGAGATAGCTCCAGTTCCTGCCGATACAGTGGGGCGTCCGCTGTATGTTACATACAGTATGTTACATACAGTATGATACCCACTGCTGATGACGCCGGCTCAGCTTCTGAGCCGGAAGCTGAGGCGGGGCCATCTTGCCGAGCGGGGCATAGGAGGCCTCCATTGCTGGCAGACCGAAAGGTAAGTATGAGGGTATGTTCACACGCTTAACAAAAAACTTCTGAAAATACGGAGCTGATTTCAGAGAAAATAGCCTCTGATTTTCAGGTATTTTTGAAGCTGAAAACTAAATTTGGAGCTTCTTTTGAGGCTTCTTTTGAGGCGTTTTTGGAGCTGTTTTCAATAGAGTCAATGAAAAACGGCTCCAATTACGTCCCAAGAAGTGTCCTGCACTTCTTTTGACGAGGCTGTAATTTTACGCGCCGTCTTTTGACAGCGACGCGTAAAATGACAGGTCGTCGGCACAGTACATCGTAAAGCCCATTGAAAGTAATGGGCAGATGTTTGCCGACGTATTGGAGCCGTTTTTTCAGACGTAATTCGAGGCGTAAAACGCCTCCATTACGTCTAAAAATAGGTCATGTGAACCCAGCCTTAGGCCTCCGATCGCTTTTGCAGCCACCGGCAACCCAGCGATCACGTTGCTGGGGTGCAGGTGGCTAAAACTCCTCACATGCTGCGATCTCTATTGAACACAGCATGTGAGGGGTTAATTTGCCGGATCGGAGGCTAGCTCCGATCCTGGCCATTACATCAGGGTGCCAGCTGTAACATACAGCTGGCACCCGGCGGTGATGTTGCGGGCTCAGCTCCTGAGCTAGCTCCATCTCCTTCACGTACAGTTACGTGGAAAGGAGTTAAAACACCACTTCCCATCACGTAACTGTATGTGATTTTGCGGGAAGGGGTTGTCTCTCGATCGCGTCACCGGGATTAACTGTGACGTGATCCAAGGGGCATCCCCCTTCTCACTCTCCCCTTGAATGCAGCGGTCAGCTTTGATCGCAGCATTCAAGGGAATAGCCTCTGATCTCCGCCGTTAGAGAGGGGCTGCAGCTGTGTAATATAGCCATTGACCCGCGCCTGACAAGTATGCGCGCACGGTCAGCATGAGGTTATGAAGCCGGCGTTGGCACTGAAGACAGAACATGGGGGTGTTTTGCAGTACGCCTGCCATGTTCTCTGTCTTCAGTGCCGGCGCTCATTAGTGCAGTGCCGGCCGCATCACCTCATATTGACTGTGCGCGCACCCTTGTCAGGAGCAGGGAAATGGCTGTATTACACATTTGTGAGTCCTGCCTCTATGATAGATAAGCTACTGATAGAAATCTTTAACATCTTGACCCATATTTTTAAAAGGTATTTTCAGAGCAAAATGTAATTTTAGATGAAAAAGTTGCTATTTTGTTGTGTTTTATTCATGTTACCTCTTTCTGATCATGAACAAAAAAACGGAGTTTGAATGTCAGCAGTTTTGCAGTTTTATGAGTGACACAAGCATGTTAGCCATATGCAGCAAGCCTTACGTTTTCTGGGACTTGGGGGCTTCAACCACCATGAGTGCTCCACCTAAGTTTGGATGTGTTAATGTGTCTGTATCTGGGGGACCTGGCACATACCACGATAAGTCAAGGGAGACGACTCTATATTAGGAAAGTGTTTGAGGCTACAGGATTCAAGGACTGTACCAGACACACCGGTTAATACAACCGACTTACACCTCCGTGAATCCTAAGAACCACTAGGGTTCATAGACTCAATCAAGCTCAAGGTAGGTTACCAGATCACCCAAAATTTGTGCCCTATGGTCAGCAGAGGAGTGTTCCATCTTAAAGCAGACTAGTGGCAGCGGAAACTACACTGTCCAAAAAGAAGTAGTCACGCAATAGAAATAGGAAACCTCCCTTCAAAGACCGATCTGCAGCTAAATAATCTAACGCATATTACGGTATGTTCACACAGCCTATTTTCGGCCGTTTTTCGGGGAGTAAACGCCCGAAAAACGGCCGACAAATTGAAAGCAGGATGCCTCCAAACATCTGCCCGTTGATTTGAATGGGAAAAACGGCGTTCTGTTCCGACGGGCCGTTTTTTTACGCGGACGTTTTGAAAAACGGCCACGTAAAAAAACAGCCGTGAAAAAAAAGTGTAGTTCACTTCTTGGGACGTTTTTGGAGCCGTTTTTCATTGACTCTATAGAAAACAGCTCCAAAAATGTCCGTAAAAAACGCTGTGAAAAACGCCTCAAGAATCGCGAGTGGCTTAAAAAACTTCTGAAAATCAGGAGCTGTTTTCTCATGAAAACAGCTCCGTATTTTTAGACGTTATTAGTCTATCGTGTGAACATACCCTAACAGTTCTTATGGACATCAACAGAAGTTCTGTAACAGCTGAATACAAACATTCTGTGGATGGTAGCGGAGGTAGAGAGAGGAGCACATCATTATTTTGGAGACTGAAATTATGTTTTATTCTTATTATTCATGTCTGCTACTATTAATTAGAATTTTTATCAAATAAAAAAAAACAGAAAAAAAATGGCAAAAAAAATAACCACAATGTATGAAGATACCCTTAGCAACTCCCTCTGGTTATTGTATGATAAAAGGGGAATGTGTACAGCATAGAACATTTTCTATATTCTCTTTCTCTATTTTTAATTACTGACGTATAGTGAAAGACGGTACTCTATATGGGCAGAGCTGGGGAGGGGGGCTGACAAAATATGTACACTTGGTACTGGAGGCCGATGGGGAGCAGATAAGCTACACAGGGTTGGGAAATGGAAAACCCAACTTTTGTATTCTGTACTGCAGGTATACTACGTTTTAGTAAAAATTCGCTTACCTGGGTCTGCGGTCACATAAGGGTCCATGGTAAATGTGGTTAGATACATAGTTAGATAGACACATAATTATATATTTTCTTTTTTAATGTGTGCCACCCATATGAATATCAGTTTACGCATGAGTAATGCATGTTTGCCCACGTTACCTTGGTTCACATGTTTTCTATATAGCAGCCACGCAGTGATTTAGTGCATGCACATAACATAGTATGTCCTCTGTATGCCCACTTATTATACTGCGGCTGCATGACCATCCAGCGCTTGTGCATAACCCTCCAATGTTCATCATTACTGGCGTCTACACATTATCAGTTCAGGCACTCCAAGTTATTTATGTGTAGCAGCTGAGTCTTGCACATAGTGACCACATTTCATTGGTACATTCATTATATTTTATATTTGTCACGTGTTTCTTGGTCATTTATGTGTCTATATGTACGGTATAATGACTCTACTACACTGAAGGAGAATACACATGGGGCTTCTTAGATGGTGTAGCCTCATATTCACTCTTCATACATTCTTCTCCTTCATGCATTGGTATTAAGATAATTTTGGGATTCATTACTGATCTATTGACATATTTATACTTATTAAAGCGGTTTTCCCATCACAGACATTTTTTTACATATCCACAGGATATCCAAAAAATAAAGTGTTTGAAGCAGCACAAATCCCGATATCAGGAGCGGTGTCACGCTGTAAAATCAGACAAACCCAGTCTGACGTAATGTAATCCTCAGAAAAAGCATGGATCAACAGCAGCACACGTCTCCCAAATTTCAATCAATATATTCTTTTATTGGTCAAACATCCAGTAAAAAATGGCAACGTTTCAACCCGTGACAAGTGGAGGGTCTTTGAGAAAAGTCGAAATGTTGTTATTTTTTACTGGATGTTTAACAAATAAAAGAATATATTGATTGAAATTTGGGAGACGTGTGCTGCTGTTCAACCATGCTTTTTCTGAGGATATCCACAGGATATGTAATAAATGTCAGATAGATACGGGCCCCCATCTGTGACCTGCACCTATCTCTAGAACGGGGCCCCTAAACCCTGTTCTACTTTTTTCTGCTCCCTCTGCCTCCCCCTCCACTTCCTGACTACATGGTCGAGAGTTACGAAAACGGTTTCTGTAACTCCCATAGTAGTAAAAGGCAGTTACGGAAGCAGCGTAGCATAGGAGCTACGCTGTTTCCATAAGTACCATTCAGTTCTATGGGATGTCATGGTTGGAATTCACCTTCTTCTGCCGCAACACAGAGCAGCAGAATGGGGTTTAGATGGTCCCGTTCTAGGGATAGGTGCAGGTCCCAGACGTGGGAACAGTATCTATCGGACATTTATGACATATCCTGTGGACATGTCATAAATGTCTCTCATGGGAAAACCCCTTTAATAATGTGTTATCTATGATTATATTTATACTGGATTCACTATTCTATGGACTTCCATATTATGTGTAAAATGTTTTTTCTGTAGTGGTGCTCCTGCATAATCTTTATTGTTGTATTAATAAGATTACTGAATTTCTTAATATTTTATATAATGACATGCTGGACTTTTATTTTTTATTAGAAGTGTTATCATGGCCTAGAACTTGTCAGCCCTTGGGCCCAGGTCTCTTTATCCATGAGAATGACACTAATAACCACACACTGACACTACCACACTTGTCACAAGGATAATATTTTATTTAAATAATACATGTTACATATTATGCAGCCTTTTATTATAAAGCTCAAGACAGAAATAAACCACATTATGTAGTGAAATGACATGATCTCCTTCTATATGGACCCCTCACACATTCATAATTCAGTTACATATATCTCTAGTTAAATAAAGCCCAGGCTCTAGATTGGTCTAACCTGTATAATTGTCACGGGTCTGTGGACCCACTGGGCCGTACCGCCTTGGCGGTAAGGCAACTGGCCAACCGGGTGCAGGACAAGGTCTATAGTTCGTATAGGGAACCTGTGGCAGCTCGGACAGCAGCAGGTAGACGTCAGGTGAGGTGAAGCAGGTCAGACGTGGAGAAGCACGACACGACTTTGGCGCAACACAGTGCTCGACCAAGATGGTATGGAAATGCAAGGAACAGGAACTGGAACAGGTACAGGAACTGGGACAGGTACAGGAACTGGAACACACTAGGATCTGCCCCTTTAAGAGCAGGCACGAGCGTGTGCGCACATCCTACGGGATCCGGCTGAGGTGAGAGGAGCTGTTTGAGTATATAGTCCGTTCATTGCTGGAGGGCCTTAGAAAAACCTACAGAAGAATTTTGGACTGCTTCCAATGCTTCTACATTGTTGCCTATTTATTTTGTTTGTCGGCCCACATGTCTGCCAGCTCTTAAAGTAAGCAGGGTCATAGCCTGTGTGAGTGCCTTTTTAGAAACAACCTGGCGATCGGGGAACCAACAGCAACAACAAGATCTCCATCATAATCATCATCATCAATGGTGTGATCAGATAGATATAGATCAGCAGCACAGGACCAAAGACTAGGTTGGGTGAACGCCTCTTGGGTCACAGTCCAAATGACCCTTCAATGTAGGCAGAAGAAAGTGAGGCAGCACTACCAAAAATGTGAAAAAAACTCTCCTTTTATTCCACGTGCTGTGATCAGAATATTTTCGGGATTCTGTGGTGTGTCGGTGACATTTTTATGGGAGAGTAGGAGATGCTATTGACTTACTTTTCCAAAGCTTGTCTATTTCTCCATGCTGTTTGCGAGGTTCAGGGGTACCGGGTACCTTTTTGTTCTTGACCTTATGTGTCTTAACCATTCTGGACTTGTCGCCGTTAATAAAATTTGCTATTTGCAGTGGTGATACAGAGACGCTCAGAGTTCAAGCTTCCGTTAGCCTCGCAGACGGACTGCGCCCGTTACATATATCTCTGACTGTTCATCCACCAATCACAAACTGACCTCACAGGGATGGGGAGAAACATAATGGAAGGACAGAGGCTGGAGAAACATGGAAGGACAGTGTAATACGGAGTGTAAATGGATGCATGGCCGCTCTATTCTTATATCACATCGTCTGATATCTGCACTTACCATCAATATTACACTCACATTATTTACCTTTATGTCATGTCCTCGTAAAGGGTCTGAACAAATCCATAATTGTATTAACAGTGTAAATGAAGTGCTAGATGAATGTGGAGAAAATGGATGAAACGTAGAATCTCTTCAGCCACAAACCTAGGCCACGGCTCTTAGGATAAAGTTCCTTATCTGACTTTGTGTGAGATATGCTCATGACTGATGTCCTTGTGATTGGAGGCAAGGGCAGAATGACAGATCATGATATCTTCTTCTACAGTCGGAGCCTCTTCTATGTCACATGCAGGTCTTGATGCGGAGTAGTGTATCAAGTATTGTTTGGAAGTGTGACTGTAAGGCAAAATCTGTGGGAGAAAAACACCTTATCTTAAAACACCCTAAAAAGGAATACATAAACCAAATAAGTAAAAATACACATTTACCCTAGTTTATAAAGAAGTTCTTACCATATACTAACTACTGGCCTATCACTAGGATGTGATATCAATATATGGTCCAGCCACTGGATTTTACCATCAATTTATCAACAGCTTCATCTGTTCAAGTGAATGGGGCTACAGACACAGCACATAGACCAAGGTGTTACTGTGTCTGGTAAAAGCCAAAGGGCCACGGTGGTCCACCAAGCTCAGCAGCCCCTTCATTCTCATGATTAGTGGGGGTCCCAGCGGCCAGACCAGCACCAGTCACATATTGATAGCATATCCTTGCTATGTCATTGATGAGTATTTGCACACAACCCCTAGAAATGACGTTTTACATTCACACACAGATCTAAAAGAATGACTCAGACACAGTAAGGAATGTGTAATGATGTGGAGTTTATTATATGTATGTGTATGTGTTGTGATTGTTATTTACCTCCCATCACTCACGAAGAGGGTACAGCAACACTCAGGGCAGGAAAAACCCCCAGTGGAGGAAACCTGCAGGGAAACCATGGCCGCTGTACTGCCCTTCCTCTGGGCATACTAAGGGAGGTAAACGCTATAAAATGTATGTAGTGCAGGTGTAGGTGCCTACCTAGTGATGCATGTGACTACCTACAGTGATTGTGTCTGTGGATTTGTGATCTTGTGTATGATTATTGAGATTGTGTGTGACTATGTACAGTGATTCATGTCTGATCATGTAAAGTGACTGTCTGTGGGGTTGCAATTGTGTTAATTATATATGTCTATGTGACTAACTTGTGCGATCGCGTGTGTGTGTGTGTGTGTGCGTGTGTGTGTGCGTGTGCGTGCGTGCGTGCGTGCGTGTGTGTGTGTATGTATGTGTATAACTATGTACATGAATATGTGACGATGTGTGTATTTACATGAGTGCGACAATAAAAAGGATATGTAATCTTTGGTCTTCATCCATCAAGGCTTCTAGATCTTCTTCTCCTTGTTGGTCCTACAGCTCTTGTCCCCATCCTGACAGCAGAACATCTTAGTTATAAGTGGAAAGATAAAGAAAGTTGGTCTACATGTCCATTATAGGATCCATAACTTCAATGTTACCAAACAGTCAGAGCAGGGGCGTAACTAGGAAAGACTGGGCCCCATAGCAAACTTTTGACTGGGGCCCCCCCTCCCCTGGGTGTCACACAACCCCCCCCCTTGTAGATAGTGCCTTTTTTACAGCCCCCCCCTGTAGATAACGCCATACAGCCCCCCCTCTGTAGATAGCGCCATACATCCCCCTGTAGAGAACGTCATACAGCCCCCCTGTAGATAACGCCATACAGCCCCCTGTAGATAACGCCATACAGCCCCCCCTGCAGAGAACTCCATACAGCCCCGCCTGTAGAGAACGCCATACAGCCCCCCCCTGTAGGGAACGCCATACAGCCCCCCCTGTAGAGAACGCCATAGAGCCCCCCCTGTAGGGAACACCATACAGCTCCCCCCCTGTAGGGAACGCCATACAGCCACCCCCCCTGTAGGGAACGCCATACAGCGTTCCCCCCCCCTGTAGGGAACGCCATACAGCGTCACCCCTCTCAAAAAAATGCGACCTACAGTGTGTCCTACAAAATACATGTATCCCCTCTCCACAGGATCTCCACAGGAGAGGGGATACATGTGTGATCGCTGGCAGCAATAGGGAGAACGGGGGACTGAAAGTCCCCTGAACTTCTCCATGACTAACCTCTGACTTCCGGCGTCTGCGCAGCTCAATAAAAATGAAAGGAGCGCTGGTCACGCATGCGCACAAGCGCGCCCGGCGCTCCATTCATTTCTACGGAGCTGCCGACACAGATCCCGGAAGTCCGAGGTTTGTGATGGAGAACTTCAGGAGGCTTTCAGTCCCCCGTTCTCCCTATCAATGCCAGCGATCACACATGTATCCCCTGTCCTGTGGAGAGGGGGGGGGGGATACATGTCCTGTGGAGATCCTGTGGAGAGGGGATACATGTCCTGTGGAGAGGGGGGGATACGTGTCCTGTGGAGAGGGGGGGGGGTTACGTGTCTTTTGCTCTATTTTGCGCCTTCAGGACCAGACACCGTTTAGCCATTTTTAGCACGTGTTAGTTAAATTGCTATAACTTTTTTATTTGTTGGGCTAACGACGTGATTTTTGCGAAGTTTTTTCCGTAGACAATGCAGGTTTCATTTTTTATCGTTTTTATACACACCTTTTTTGCTATTTTAGAATTTTTATTCATAAAGTTTGAAAATAATAGTAAAAAAATAAGCTTTTTTACATTTCAGCTATTTATTTTTTGGTAATAACATAGTTTTACCCTAAAATAGACCTTTTATTTGTGATCGTCATTGTCTACCGTAAATTTTTATATATTACATGTCTATATTAGGGTAATTGGGTCAGCGCTAGCGTTACAACAATGATTGGCGGGGGGAACAGTATTTTTTTTGGCGTGGGTATTTTATGTGTATTTATTATTTATATTTTTTTGCACTTTACTTTATTCTTTTTTTATTACTATGGTCTGTCCCCCAAAGGTCAAAGAAGACCTTTGGGGAACTTTATATATATTTTTTCTTTCTTTTACACCATGTTTTTCCACTGTAACTGGAGCTGCACAGCAGCCCCAGTTACAAGGGAAATCAGCCCTCTCATAGTGACGATTGTCACTAATAGGGCTGTGCTGGGTCTAGTAAGACCCAGCAACAGTCTGCCACTAACGGCACCCGGCGATCATGTGACCAGTCACATGATCACCGGGAGGAATAGAGACAGCGCCGCTGCTGCTGTCTCTATTCCTGTACACAGCGCGCATTAAGCGCTGTGTACAAGTGATCGGAGAAGACAGAAGCAGCGAAAGCTGCTTCTATCCTCTCCTCAGGGTCCCCGGCAGTCACTGACAGCCGGAGACCCGACATTCAGCTGCCCGATCGCGTGGGCAGCAAGTTAAAACCCGAACCGTAGAAAGTCTATGGCTCGGGTTTTAAGGACCCTGACCGCTGGCCGTAAAAATACAGTCAGCGGTCGGGAACCAGTTAATGGCAGAGCGGGGAGATACCTCCCTGCTCTGCCGTAGTGTTCAGTGGCGTCCCGCTGTAGCAGCCATAGCGGCTGCTAGCGGAGCCTCCGGCCATGGTGGGGGCCCGTGCCGGCGGGCGACACGGGCCCCCTCATGCTGCGGGCCCCGTAGCAGCCGCTACTGCTGCTACGGCGGTAGTTACGCCACTGAGTCAGAGAGGAGTGATACATATAATACTATATCTAGAAACGAATAATTGGTAGGTAAATATTATCTGATGTGGCCGCAGCCAGTGATAGCTGATACATCGTACAGAGAACCAGTCATTGATGTAGAATGACAGCTGATCTAGTGTCATAGTCTATAAAGAAGATCATGGAGATGATATGTTCTGAATCATATAGTAATGACATATGTCCTTACTAGATACTGATGTTATCTCTTTCTCTGTGTTTCCATTAATGGGATTGAGGATTTAATAAACTATAATGAGATTTTATTCTTACTCTCTTTGAACCTGGTACTTTTTCAGGTTCATAAAAAGGCTCTGTCACCAGATTATAAGTGCCCTATCTCCTACATAGTCTGATCGGCGCTGGAATGTAGATAACAGCAGTGGTTTTTATTTTGAAAAACGATCATTTTTGAGCAAGTTATAAACAATTTTAGATTTATGCTAATTAGTTTCTTAAAGACCAACTGGGCCTGTTTTTACTTTTGACCAACTGGGTGTTGTAAAGAAGTGTATGAGGCTGACCAATCAGTGACCAATCAGTGTCATACACTTCTGATTGTTCCAGCCCAGCTTCATTCACTGCACAATCACACTTTGCTGTGGATCATGCTGGGCTGGAAAAATGAGATGTGTATGATGCTGATTGGTCACCGATTGGTCAGCCTCATACACTTCTTTACAACACCCAGTTGGTCAAAAGTAAAAACACGCCCAGTTGGTCTTTAAGAAACTAATTAGTATAAATCTAAAATTGTTCATAACTTGCTCAAAAATGATCGTTTTTCAAAATAAAAACCACTGCTGTTATCTACATTACAGCGATGATCAGATTATGTAGGAGATAGGGCACTTATAATCTGGTGACAGAGCCTCTTTAATGCTCCCTATTGCCTATAACAGTCAGTGAGGAGGAGATCCTCTCTCCACATAACCAAGTCCTTGTTTAGGAATCTACTATATGAAGTTCTCATTAATAAGTAAAGGTAAATTCATGTATTTCACATTGCAGAGCATTCTGACAGATTACTAACCAATTATCAGATTTTAGTAGCCATATTTATCCTAATTTAATATATGCAGATTAGATTTTAAATTAGGAATAGGTTTGATATTTAAGATTTGATTTAACCCCTTGGCAATTTTTCATCTTTCACTCCCCGCCTTCAAGAGCCAAAAATGTTTTCTTTTTCTGTGAATGGATCGGTGTGAAGGCTTATTTTTTGCGGTAGGAGCTGTAGTTTATATTTCCACTATTTAAAGTAACAACTAATGCACAGGGAAATTGGGAAACATTTATTTGTGGGGTGGAATGTTTAAGTCTTTCACCGTGCAGTAAAAACGACAACTTACCATTATTATGCTGGTCAATACATTTACGGCGACACCAAATTTATGTCGTTTTTATTATGTCTTTACAAAGAAAGAACTTTGTTTAAAAAAACTAAATATTTCATATTCCATATTCTGAGAGCCATAACTTTTTAATTTTTATTGATTGACTAGTTAAGGGGGCTTATTTATTGCGGGACGAGCTGTAGTTCACTAAGGTGAACAAAAAACAGCAATTCTCACATTTCGATCTTTTTTTTTTACAGAGTTCATCGTGCGAGTTAAATAATGTTATATAGTAATAGTTTGGATGTTTACAGAAGCGGCGATACCAATAGTGAAAGGCGTTTTTTTGCAACTTTTTTTCACTACTGAAAACTTTATGTAACTATTTTTAAAATTTGTTATTAATCCCCTCTAGGGGATTTGAACCAGCTTCAAATCGCAATACTAATGTATTGCAGCGTATTGTCATTTTTACACGTGCATGTTAAGCCGGAGGCAGGGCTTAACAGGAACAGAACGAGGGCAGACCTGGGGGTCTTCATTAGGCCTCCGGAAGGCCATGACAAACATCGGCACCCTGCGATCGCATTGTGGGGAGGCCGATAGGCTGCTGGAGGGGCCGTCCCCCTCTTTCTAGCAGCTTCGATGCCGAGGTGGCTATTGACGGTGGGATCTAAGTGGTTTAACGGCCAGGATCAGAGTTATCTCTGTTCTTGGCCACTATTGCGAGGTGTAATCTGTAATACAAGCTGACTCCTCAGCCCGTGTGCCCGCTCTATACTTCAATCCTTGCACCAGGACGTACAGGGACGTCCTGGTGCGTAAAGGGGTTAAAATCCTTCCTCCACACCAGTCTTTCTTACCTAAGATGTTTATAAATCTGCGGTGTCGGGTTCCTCCTTGTTGTCTGTGCGGTACAATTTCCCCTTGCAAGGATGGAAAAGGCTGGTCTCACAAAGCGAGCAGGATGGGGGGATGCTCCATGGGCCATTGATGGTGAATTTATCTCTTCTGAAGTAGTGAACTGCCCAGCTATGATGGTACTGCCTCTCTCTTGTCCATGCCCAATGCAAGGGGTCTTGTGCCATGATCTGTAATTTAACAGTATAAGAACTAGAATAACATTATCACCGCAGGCTCTACATGAAAGACTCTAGTGTTTGTTTCATTTTTATTCACCAGATCACAGGTGGCCCGGTCTACCCAAGCTCTAAATCCAATCCGGAGGAGTAACTGGCTGCGTTTACGGAGTAGACGTTCCCTCTTCAGAGTCCATTTCTGTCCTAAGGCCCAGGGGTAGATCTCTTGTCGATAATCATCTTCTTCCTCCTCAAACTGGTTGGCTAAGAACCTGGTAAAGGAAATGTAATTAAATAAATGATGGAACTTGTCAGAACAGTGTAGAGCTGAGCAGTTGTATGAAAACAGAGACCTGTGGAAAAGGGGAGAGCTACTATACACTAGGATAAGTAAATGCCATGGAGGCCTTGGTACATTCTCCACATTTCCCTTGGACAATAAATTGTTATTGTTACACTACCGTTTTATTAATCTGCATGTATACACATATTATTAACTCCTTAATGACCAGACCATTTTGCACGTTAATGACCAAAGATTATTTTGTTTTCTCACGATCGCATTTCAACAGTCGTAACTATTTTTTTATTCCGTTGACATAGCCGTATAAGGTTTTGTTTTTGCGGGACGAGTTGTATTTTGCAATTGCACCATTTTTGGATGCATATAATATATCGATTAACTTTTATAAAATTTATTTTAGGAGAGAATTGAAAATAAGCAGCTATTCCAGCATTGATTTTCCCCTTATAAATTTACGCCGTTTACTATGCAGTGTAAATAACATGTTACCTTTATTCCACGATTGTGGGAATACCAAATATGTAAAGGTTTTATATGTTTTCCTACGTTTCCACAATAAAAAGCCTTTTAGAAAAAATGTACATGTTTTTGCATCGCAGGATTCCAAAAGCCTAAACTTCTTTATTTTTTCGTCAATGCTGCCGTATGTGGGCTTGATTTTTGCAGGGCAAGGTGTAGTGTTCATTAGTACTATTATGGGGTAAATGGGACTTATTGTTTAACTTTTATTTATTTTTTTATGGGGGGAATGGAAGAAAAAACAAAGAGTTTTGACATTGTTTTTTGAGTTTTTGTTTGGATGCCGTTTATCCGGCAGTTTAATTAATGTGTTAATTGTATTGTTTGAGTGGTTACGATTGCAGAGTTACCTTATATGTGTATGTGTTATTTGTTTTGACACTTTTACTAAAAAACACTTGTTGGGGAAGAAAAGTGGTTTTATTTTTATCTTTACTGTAATCTTTTTTTTTTTTCATAAACTTTATTTAACTATTTTACTTTCTATTTTTGTCCCGCTAGGGGACTTTAGTTTGCGATCTTTAGATCACAGATATAATGCTTTGGTATACATATTATACCAAAGCATTATTGCCTGTCAGTGTAAAACTGACAGGCAATATATTAGGCCATGCCTCTGGCATGGCCTAATGGACAGTTGCTGAAGGCAGACCTGGGGGCCTTTGTTAGGCCCCGGCTGCCGTGGAAATCTGACAAGATCCCGCAACTTTGTTGCGGGGGCGCCAATGAGATGACAGAGGGAGCTCCCTCCCTCAAACACATTAGATGCCGCTGTCACTATTCACAGCGACATCTATTGGGTTAAACTGCCGGAATCGGAGCGGGCTTCGATTGCATCAGTTGGGGCAAGAGCCTTGCTGTGTATAACAGCCGTGCTCCTGCCGCTGATCACGTGGGTACATTGGCAGTACCCATGTGATCAGAGGACGGATATATCCATCCTTATGCGGTAACTAGCTCCTGCATAGGACGGATATATCCGTCCTTCGTCGTTAAGGAGTTAAAGGGAATCTGTCATCAGGTTTATGCTGCACTATCTGAGGATAGCATAAAGTAATGACAGACCCCGGTTACGACGCTGTGTCACTTACTTTAAAATACTTTGTGTTTTTTTATAAAACTCCTGCTTTCTCCAGCAGCCTGTGTTTAGAAGTTGCGGCTAGCCCAGCTACCACATTTCATGAATATTGAGGGCTAGTTACCGTGTTACTATATAGTTCTCTACATTCATGAGCTGCGGCTAGAAAAACAGGATTTTATAAAAACTACAAAGTATTTCAAAGTAAGGGTCACATTGCCGCAATCTGGTTTTGTTTCCCTCGGATAGAGCAGCCTAAACCTGCTGACAGATTTATTTTACAATAAATAAAACTCACAAAGCTGGAAAGAAGTTCTTTCTATACTCCTTGGTACTTAGTCCGGCTCTTCTGAAGTACACAAGGACCATCGCCAGGAGATACTAGTGGGATGAGAAGGACAGTTAGAGGCTGGTAGTAAATTTACCTTCTGAATAACTACTATTTTATTATATCTGCGGTCAATATATTCCTATGATTGCTAATAAGGAAACAATGTAACTACACTGTATGTGTGGTTATATGTCCTTATGGCGTCTACTAATGACTATAATGTCACCATGTTATAGAGTGCAGCATGTCTCCAGTCCTATCACATCGGCAGAGGCCCTTTTATTTAAATATGGTAGATATTTTATAATCTGGCAGATTTTCTATTTCTTTCCCCAATGTTATAATACCTTGTCCGAAATCTTCATGCAGCTGTCCCTGGCGAGAAAAAGCCTGATGTGTTCATCCTCTAGAACAAAAAAACAGAAATATAATGATTTAAATTTGATCAATTTATTCAGTAAGTTTCAGGATATAATGTTAGATGTTAATTCAGAAAAGCAACAAAATCCATTTGAGGTTATAGATAAATAGGATTCGGATATATAAGTCCTGGTTAGAAGGAATGAAAGAAAATTAATTAAAGCGTCAATAGTTGGCGAGTCTGATTGTAAAAGAAAGGGGGTGATCCTAGGCACAACCTTGGTATAACGTTTGGGGAGAGGACACTTTACAAAACATAAATTCTTCTGATATATTAAATACATAATGGAGGAGGACATCTCCATGGGATTAAGTCGGTTAGTGTGGAACCATTGGAAGCAGCAATGAGTCCTACCAAGGAGACTGAAGAAAGCAGCCATCTCCTCCTGCTGCTGGGTCAGGTCATCCTTCCTCCTCTTCTGGGTCTCTTCTTGGACGGCAGATGGTGAACTGTGGCAGAAGTATAAAATATTACATTAATAACGGTCCAATCTTAAAAATCACTAATACAGACAATTAAGTCTTAAGAATAAAACTTCACATTGTCACCTAAAGAAGATGTTCTACAATCTCTAGTCCTGCGGTAATGCCATAACATTTGTGCAGAGAGGTTGTCATTATGTGTGAATGTTGGGTTGTCACGACTGGACTACTACTCCTCAAAAGCACCCATCATCTGGCCATCACTTTCAAGCATTAAACTAATTTGTCTATAAACTTGAAATAACTTTATAGAGCTTCCCAATGACTCAGGCAGGGTTTAATAGGAGCTAGAAAAAATCACGATATACTGGAGTACATTAGTATTGCAGTATAGTGTACAAGCGATCTCCCGATCACTGGTTCGAATCCTATAGGGGGAGTGTTAAAACTAATCAAACAGAGTTAAATAAAATATTGAACAAAGAAACATAATTTGTATCACCTAAAGTCGAAACTATTACATTACAACATTATTTAACCTGCAGGGTGAATGCCGTAAAAACCAAAATTAACTCCAGAAATGTTGATTTTTGTCACTTCGGCTTTCAAACAAAATGGAATAAAAAGTGATCAAAAAGTCATATGTACCAAAAATGGTATTAATAAAAACTACTGCTTGAGCCACAAAAAATAAGCCCTAACACTGCCAATCCATGGAAAAATAACAGAATATAGTGTTACAAATTATTATTTTTTTTAAATAATTTTTTCTTTGTAAAAGTAGTAAAACATAAAAAACCTATATAAATTTGATATTGCCGTAATCACATTGATGTGCAGAATAAAGTTAAAGAGACACAGAAGTTCTGCAGAGCGCGCTCTCTCTGTCTGTGTGTTCTCGCGGGTGGAAAAACAGCGCAGGCCGCCCTGACACTGTCCATAGCTGATTGGACAGTGTCAGAGCGAAGAGATCACGCCCTCTTGCCATTTAGTTCGATAGAAACGCCCCATTGACAGTTCAGGGGCTTATTTACATATTGGGTGCCAAATATAACGGCGCCGATATGTAAATAACGGAGGAAGATAGGAAAATTATTTCAAGTGAGACAGTTTTTGTGAAGCCCTGCCTATTACATGCTGCACTCAGCTGCACCTGTATGGGCTGGTGAAAGGTTCTCTTTAAGTTGTAATTTTTACTACACGATAAAAGCCGGAAAAGCTAAATCTAAAAACAATGGAAGAATTACCGTTTTTTCCAATTGCACCGCACATAGATTTTTTTTCTGTTTCCCAGTATAAAGTATTTTAAAGAGGCTCTGTCACCAGATTTTGCAACCCCTATCTGCTATTGCAGCAGATAGGCGCTGCAATGTAGATAAGAGTAACGTTTTGATTTTTAAAAAACGAGCATTTTTGGCCAAGTTATGACCATTTTTGTATTTATGCAAATGAGGCTTGCAAAAGTCCAAGTGGGTGTGTTTAAAGTAAAAGTCCAACTGGGCGTGTATTATGTGCGTACATCGGGGCGTTTTTACTTCTTTTACTAGCTGGGCGTTCTGACGAGAAGTATCATCCACTTCTCTTCAGAACGCCCAGCTTCCGGCAGTGCAGACAGCGTGTTCTCGAGAGATCACGCTGTGACGTCACTCACAGGTCCTGCATCGTGTCGGACGAGCGAGGACACATCGGCACCAGAGGCTACAGTTGATTCTGCAGCAGCATCAGCGTTTGCAGGTAAGTAGCTACATCGACTTACCTGCAAACGCTGATGCTGCTGCAGAATCATCTGTAGCCTCTGGTGCCGATGTGTCCTCGCTCGTCTGACACGATGCAGGACCTGGGGAAGTGACGTTACAGCGTGATCTCTCGAGAACACGCTCTGTGTCTGCACTGCCAGAAGCTGGCCGTTCTGAAGAGAAGTGGATGATGCTTCTCGTCAGAACGCCCAGCTAGTAAAAGAAGTAAAAACGCAGCGATGTACGCACATAATACACGCCCAGTTGGACTTTTACTTTTCAACACGCCCAGTTGTACTTTTGCAAGCCTCATTTGCATAAATACAAAAATGGTCATAACTTGGCCAAAAATGCTCGTTTTTTAAAAATAAAAACGTTACTGTAATCTACATTGCAGCGCCTATCTGCTGCAATAGCAGATAGGGGCTGCAAAATCTGGTGACAGAGCCTCTTTAAATGGTGCCAATAGAAACGACAGCTTGATTGCAAAAAATAAGCATTCACACGGCTCCATTGACAGAAAAATAAAAATGTTATAGCTCTAGGAAGGCAGGGAGGGAAAAATAAAAAATGGCCTGGTCCTTAAGGGGTTAATATGAAATAGTAAGTTAAAGACGTTGTCCTTTCTTGATATAAAGTCGCCCCGGTGATCAGTCACCCGTGTGTGGATGAATCGGAGAACATGTAATATATTGTTGTGTTGTCCTAAAATGTTGCACTTACGTCTCTTCTTCATAAAGAGCGATGAGCTCTCTCTTCCTCTTGCGGGCGGTCTCTCCTCCTCTTCCTGGGAATCTTAGAGAGACGGAAATATTAACGTGAAAATGTGTGAATCTGGTTCTTTCTGAAGAAGATCTATATATGTAAATTTATCATTATATAAATTATATTATAGAAAATAAGATAAAATATAAAATTATAGTTTTATATAATTAGATAAAAGCTGCCGCTACCTGATACCAAGGCCCCAGACTTATCCTGTATATGCTAAACTATACATTCTACAAATTGGGCACAGTGCTTATGGCATAAGATAGAAATGCTGCGTTTCTATCTGCTATGGCAGATCACAGTCCAGTCACTATAGGCCCTGTCATATCTGTATATGTCCTGTCCCTCCCTATATAGTAACTGAGCCACTACAATATACTTCATAGCTTACCTGGAGCTCATGTCGTCTCTTCTAAACAGAAAAAATACATAAAGAAAATGTTAAGAAAAATACATCATTAAAATACAATAAAAAATAATTACTGGACAGCTGTATATTTATTCACAATCACCCAAATGTCTCCATATTTATTTATAATCATCCATATATATCTCTATATTTATTCATAATCACCCAATTATCTCCATATTTATTCAAAATCACAAGTATCTCCATATTTATTTATTCAGTCACCAAACTTTCCCCATATTCATTAACAGTCCCTAATGTTTTCCCATGTTTATTCACAGTCACCAATGTTTCTCCATATTTATTTATAATCACCCAAGTTTCTTCCTTTTTATTCAGTCACCCATGTTTCTCCATATTTATTCAGTCACCCATGTTTCTCCATATTTATTCAGTCACCCATGTTTCTCCATATTTATTCAGTCACAGATGTTTTCTCCATATTTATTCAGTCACCCATGTTTCTCCATATTTATTCAGTCACAGATGTTTTCTCCATATTTACTCAGTCACCCATGTTTCTCCATATTTATTCAGTCACCCATGTTTCTCCATATTTATTCAGTCACCCATGTTTCTCCATATTTATTCAGTCACCCATGTTTCTCCATATTTACTCAGTCACCCATGTCTCTCCATATTTACTCAGTCACCCATGTTTCTCCATATTTATTCAGTCACAGATGTTTTCTCCATATTTTGGTTAAAGCCACTGACCATTCTCAGTTTTTTAATATAATGGAGTAACCAACTGTCGCTGTCTGGGATGACATAAATCAGCAATTCCATTTATTATATTTGGGTATTTTACCTCTCTTCACTGGCAGTTGGTGGTGAATCTCCCAACACGCTGAACTGGATCCAATAATCAATAAAAAAAAGTCCTGAGTCGCTTTGATCAGAAAAAAAGAAGCCTGTCTTATCTCTAGAAAGAGCATTCGCTGACTGGCACCAACTGATGGTTTTTTTCATACTTTAAATTCAAGTCCTGTGTTTCTATTGGTCGTTGTTTGTGGAACCTGCCATGATGATTCATACAGCAGCAAACTTAAAGGGAAATCACACTCATAAGGCTTTAATACATTATTTTAAAGAGGCTCTGTCACCACATTATAAGTGGCCTATATTGTACATGATGTGATCGGCGCTGTAATGTAGATTACAGCAGTGTTTTTTATTTAGAAAAACAATCATTTTTGACGGATTTATGACGTATTTTTGCTTTATGCTAATGAGTTCTCAATGGACAACTGGGAGTGTTTTACTATATGACCAAGTGGGCGTTGTACAGAGGAGTGTATGACGCTGACCAATCAGCGTCATACATTTCTCTCCATTCATTTACACTGCAGATAGCGATATAGCTATATCGCTATGTGCAGCCACATAAACACACTATAGCGTTACTGCAGTGTCCTGACAATGAATATACATTACTTTCAGCCAGGACGTGATGTGTATTCATTCTCCTGACCACTTCTATTGCGTTTCTGTGAGTTACAGCACAGCACAGCGAGATCTCGCTGTGAATGACAGCTTACAGCATAATCTCGCGAGACTATGCCTGCTATGCTGTAACTCACAGAGACGCTACAGAAGTGGTCAGGAGAATGAATACACATCACGTCCTGGCTGGAGGTAATGTATATTCATTGTCATGACACATGAGTAGCGTTATAGTGTGTTTATGTGACTGCACATAGCGATATAACTATATCGCTATCTGCAGTGTAAATGAATGGAGAGAAGTGTATGACGCTGATTGGTCACTGATTGGTCAGCGTCATACACTCCTCTGTACAACGCCCACTTGGTCATATAGTAAAACACGCCCAGTTGTCCATTGAGAAACTCATTACCATAAAGCTAATATAGGTCATAACTCCATCAAAGATGATAGTTTTTCTAAATAAAAAACACTGCTGTCAGTGCCGAACCTGCCATGAGGCCAGGTGAGCCGACGGCCTCAGGCGGCACCACCTACCCAAACGGGGGGGCGGCATTTTCAGCCCGGGACTGGACCGGGGGGAGGGGCCATGCAGACGCTCCGAACGTCTGTAATACTCCTCCTCCTCTCTGACGCTGTACACAGCACATTCAGCCAGAGAGGAGCAAGTCTGCAGGAGGAGCGACGAGCAGCACCAGAAGCACGAGGTAAGTGCCTGCCTTGCTGGGACCGGGACGTGAGTATACTGCAAGGGGGGGGGCATTTTACCGACAGCAGAGGGCTCTATGGGGCTGGAATAATCCACCCCATAGAGCCCTCACATCACTATAATGGAACGATTAGTGTGGGTGGGGGAGGGTCTGACTGTCTGACTTACTGCAGAGAGCTCTATAGGGGGGATTCTGCCCCCACTTTAGAGCAGTCAGTCAGATGCTCAGACCCCCCTAACCTTCCAGTATAGTAACTAGTCAGGGCTCTATGGTGGGGGGATAATTCCCCCCTATAGAGCCCTCTGCTGTCAGTAAAACGACCCCCCCCCCCCTGCAGTATACTCCTGGCTTTGTAGCTTTCCTGTGCTTAATTAGCGTGGGAAAGCTACAATGAGGGCAGTGACTGGTGAGTCTCACAGTCACTCCCAGTGCGCACTGGATGCGGCAGCTGCGGCAGCCAGTCTGACTGTGAGTCTCTGACCAGTCACCACCCACACGCAGCAGAGAGACAGGAGAGACTAATAGTGCCTGTCATTCAATAAACCCTCAAGTACTACAGTTTCACAGGCATTGACTAAAGCTTTCTATAGTGTAGTGGTCAGCTTGTCTGCCTTACACATGTAGGTTGCTGGTTCAAATCCCAGTTGGGTTTTTTTTTTTTTTAATTTATTTATTAATATCTTACTTGTATTGGGTTTGTTCACACTAGCATTAATATACATTTACCTCTCTTCCGTCAGAGGAAGAGAGGATCAATACGTTAAACGGAAAGCAACGGCTCCATTAGAATTACCATTGCTTTCAATGGTAATTCTTTTGTATCAGTTGCTTTCCGTTTATCTCCATTCGCTAGGTTTCCGTTCTTTTGAACGGAAATAAAAGTTCTGCAGACTTCACTTTTGTTTCCTTTAAAAAAACGGAAACTTAGAGAACGGAGGCAAACGGAAAGCAACTGATACAAAAGAATTACCATTGAAAGCAATGGTAATTCTAATGGAGCCGTTGCTTTCCGTTTAACGTATTGATCCTCTCTTCCTCTGACGGAAGAGAGGTAAACGTATATTAATGCTAGTGTGAAAGAAGCCTTAGGGCCTGTTCACATCAGCGTTGGCTTTCCGTTCTGGGGTTCCGTCGGAGGTAACCCCGCAACGGAAAGTCAAACTGAAACCACAGCTTCAGTTTCCGTCACCATTAGCGCAGTCGACTGCGCTCTTGATTCCGTCACAAAAACTGAAACCTGCCGGAATGGTGATGAACGGAAACCATTAGCAATGTTTCTGTCACCATTGATTTCAATGGTGACTGAAACGGAAGCTGTGGTTTCAGTTTGACTTTCCGTTGCAGGGGGTTCACCCGACGGAAACCTCCCACGGAACCCCGGAACGGAAAGCCAACGCTGATGTGAACAGGCCCTAATCCTTCCCCATAAACCTGGCCCCGCTAATTAAAATAAATATATTATATAATGTATATAGCGCTGTATCCCGTATCCGTCAGGTCAGCGGGACTGACTGATTCAGTGTCAGCGAGTCCTGCAGGATCGAGCTGTTACCGATCACATCTAAGTTCATAACTTAGATGTGATCGGTAATGGGCGACCTAATGGATTCAGGTCTCAGCGCAATATACAGCTGCTCTGTATACAGGATACAAAGCAGATGTATCTCAAAAAGTGCAAATCATTTTCAATAAAAAGTAATTAAAACTTGCACCAATCGCAGTAATAGATATCTTTATATATCATAGTGACATGTCCGAAGTTTTCATCGGTGGGGGACCAAGCACTGAGGCCCCCACCGATCGCTAAAATGAAGCAGCAGAAGTGCTCGGGTGAGCGCTGTGCCGCTTCATTTATGATCGAATTTCAGCCGAGTGAGTGGTGTACGGACTCCTAGACTTTCTATTGAGCCTGTACACTGCTCCAAGGAAAGCCAAACAGAATTGAAGCGGCACACCGCTCACCCGAGCACTTCTGCTGCTTCGTTTTAGCGACTAGTGGAGGTGTCTCAGTGCTCGGACCCCACTGATCAAAACTTCTGACATGTCAACATTTTTAAAAAAAGTTGTTACACTTTTAAGAGAATATTTCACCTGCCCACAGATTTGCATTTCAGTGCAGCATGTAATGGGGAGGGCTGCACAAACTCTGGGGCACTTTATATATTTTTTCCTACCCTCTTTCCATACTTAGATATCTTTGCTGTAATATTTGGCGCCCGATATTTAAATAACCCCATGAACTGCCAATGGGGCGGTAATTGGCAAGGGGATGTGTAACATCGCTGTGACACTGCCCAATCCGCTGCGGACAATGTCAACAGCAAGAGCTGGAGAGAGGAGATCATGTGCACACGCACGCTCTCACTCTTCAGCTCTCGGCAGGCAAGTACAAGACTGTGATCTCAGGTGAGAGATCAGTCTTGTCGTCCTTGTCTGCCGAGAGCTAAAGAGTGAGAGCGTGCGTGCGCGCACAGCTCCGATGCCATGAAACAGAAGAATTCACACTCTTCTTCTCCTCTTGTGTTCCTTAGTGGTGGCGGAGCTGCGCGCACGCGCTCTCTCTCCAGCTCTTGCTGTAACGCTGACCATAGCTGATTGGACAGTGTCACAGCGATGTTACACACCCCCTTGCCAATTACCTCCCCATTGACAGTTCAGGGGGTTATTTAAATATCGGCCGCCAAATATTACAGCACCGATATCTAAATAACGAAGGAGGCTAGGAAAAAAATGTAAAGTGCCCCAGAGTTTGTGCGCCCCCCCCCCCCCATTACATGCTGCACTCCGCTGTACATGGATGGGGAGGTGAAAGGTTCTCTTTAAAAGAAAGGTGTTATAATTTATTTTTTTTATTTGATATGTTTTATTTTATGGGCCTCATTTTTCTAATTATTTTAATATGTTTCCGAAGGTAGCTAT
This sequence comes from Rhinoderma darwinii, assembly GCF_050947455.1. Lineage (NCBI taxonomy): Eukaryota > Metazoa > Chordata > Amphibia > Anura > Rhinodermatidae > Rhinoderma > Rhinoderma darwinii. Next base: position 242,220,190 of record NC_134690.1, read on the forward strand.
TTATTCATATGTTTGTATGTCTGTGGGGGCAGCCAACTTTATTTTTATTTTTCATACTGCTAATTTTTGTTTTGCAGGTTCCGCTGGACCATTTGGACTACGTCGTAGATTCGTTGGACTACTTCGCTGATTTAAGCTTTATTTTTATTTTTTGAATAAAATGGTTAAAGTGGATTCTGTGGAAGAGTTGTCATTTCAATAAAATAAATTTCTTTATGTCTCTGTTTTTTAATACTTCATTACCGCCTTAGTAATGGCTGCTGTCTGATCGAGAGCGTCCATTACTAAGAAGGGGCTTAGTGTTAGCCAGTAATAAGGCTAGCACTAACCCCTATTATTACCCCGGTACCCACCGCCACCAGGAGTACTGGGAAGAGCTGGGTACGATCCAGCACCCGACTGTCTGAAGAGAAGGGTGGGTACTGGGGTGGCCGCAGGCTGGTACTATCAGGCTCGGAATGGCCAAAAACCATGGCCCTTCCCACCCTGGTAATGCTAGGCTGCTGCTGCTTTATTGTATCTGGCTGGTTATGAAAAATGGAGGGGATCTCACGTAATTTTTTTTCTATTTATTTTTTTAAAAAGACGTGGGGTTCCCGCTATTTTTCACAACCAGCCAGATACAATACAGCAGCTGCAGCCTAGCATCACCAGGGTGGCAAGGGCCACGTTTTTTATCCCTTCCCAGCCTGGTAAAACCAGCCTGTGGCCGCCCTGCTGCCTTACCGTCGCTTCAGATGGTCGGGTACTGGATCGTACTCCCCTCGCGGCAGGGTAATAATAGGGGTTAGTGATAGCCTTTTTACTGGCTAACACGAAGCCCCTTAGTAATGGACGCTCTCAATCAGACAACAGCCATTACCAAGGCCATAATAAAGTATTAAAAAAAACAGACATAAGAAAAACTTTTATTCAAATCTCAACTCCCCCTTGCAACCCTCTTTCACCATTTTATTTTTCTTTAAAAAGTAGATCATCGGAGTAGTCCAATGAATCTACGACGTAGTCCAAACGCTGCAGCGGAACCTACCAAAAAAAAAGCAGTGTAAAAATGTTAAAAACTTAAATTTGCCACAATAGTCACTCGATATAACTATACTGTAATCACTTATATGGTCTGCAGATATCTTGTCTATAACTGGCATCTACCTCTATAAGGTCACTATATGGTGGTAATATTGGTCTATATATAGTGTGATTTATTCACGAACAGTATGGTGGGTTTTTTCTGACACAATGTTGTAGTAATATGTGATCATGGTTTGGTAGTTTTATTCAGTAACCGTATGGAAGTATTATTCAGTAATAGTATAAAGGTATTATTCAGTAACAATATGGGGGTATTATTCAGTAACAGTATGGGGGTATTATTCAGTAACAGTATGGGGGTATTATTCAGTAACAGTATGGAAGTATTATTCAGTAACAGTATGGGGTATTATTCAGTCACTATGTGGTTATGGTTTGGCGGTATTATTCAGTAACAGTATGGAGGTATTATTCAGTAACAGTATGGGGGTATTATTCAGTAACCGTATGGAGGTATTATTCAGTAACAGTATGGGGGTATTATTCAGTAACAGTATGGGGTATTATTCAGTAACAGTATGGGGGTATTATTCAGTAACAGTATGGAGATATTATTCAGTAACCGTATGGAGGTATTATTCAGTAACAGTATAAATGTATTATTCAGTAACAGTATGGGGGTATTATTCAGTAACAGTATGGGGGTATTATTCAGTAACAGTATGGGGGTATTATTCAGTAACAGTATGGAAGTATTATTCAGTAACAGTATGGGGTATTATTCAGTCACTATGTGGTTATGGTTTGGCGGTATTATTCAGTAACAGTATGGAGGTATTATTCAGTAACAGTATGGGGGTATTATTCAGTAACCGTATGGAGGTATTATTCAGTAACAGTATGGGGGTATTATTCAGTAACAGTATGGGGTATTATTCAGTAACAGTATGGGGGTATTATTCAGTAACAGTATGGAGATATTATTCAGTAACCGTATGGAGGTATTATTCAGTAACAGTATAAATGTATTATTCAGTAACAGTATGGGGGTATTATTCAGTAACAGTATGGGGGTATTATTCAGTAACAGTATGGGGGTATTATTCAGTAACAGTATGGAGGTATTATTCAGTAACAGTATGGAGGTATTATTCAGTAACAGTATGGGGGTATTATTCAGTAACAGTATGGAGGTATTATTCAGTAACAGTATGGGGGTATTATTCAGTAACAGTATGGAGGTATTATTCAGTAACAGTATGGAGGTATTATTCAGTAACAGTATGGAGGTATTATTCAGTAACAGTATAAATGTATCATTCAGTAACAGTATGGGGGTATTATTCAGTAACAGTATGCAGGTATTATTCAGTAACCGTATGGAGGTATTATTCAGTAACAGTATAAATGTATTATTCAGTAACAGTATGGGGGTATTATTCAGTAACAGTATGGGGGTATTATTCAGTAACAGTATGGAGGTATTATTCAGTAACAGTATGGAGGTATTATTCAGTAACAGTATAAATGTATTATTCAGTAACAGTATGGGGGTATTATTCAGTAACAGTATGGAGGTATTATTCAGTAACAGTATGGGGGTATTATTCAGTAACAGTATGGGGGTATTATTCAGTAACAGTATGGAGGTATTATTCAGTAACAGTATGGAGGTATTATTCAGTAACAGTATAAATGTATTATTCAGTAACAGTATGGGGGTATTATTCAGTAACAGTATGCAGGTATTATTCAGTAACCGTATGGAGGTATTATTCAGTAACAGTATAAATGTATTATTCAGTAACAGTATGGGGGTATTATTCAGTAACAGTATGGGGGTATTATTCAGTAACAGTATGGAGGTATTATTCAGTAACAGTATGGAGGTATTATTCAGTAACAGTATGGAGGTATTATTCAGTAACAGTATGGAGGTATTATTCAGTAACAGTATGGGGGTATTATTCAGTAACAGTATGGGGGTATTATTCAGTAACAGTATGGGGGTATTATTCAGTAACAGTATGGAGGTATTATTCAGTAACAGTATGGGGGTATTATTCAGTAACAGTATGGAGGTATTATTCAGTAACAGTATGGAGGTATTATTCAGTAACTGTATGGAGGTATTATTCAGTAACAGTATGGAGGTATTATTCAGTAACAGTATGGGGGTATTATTCAGTAACAGTATGGAGGTATTATTCAGTAACAGTATGGGGGTATTATTCAGTAACAGTATGGGGGTATTATTCAGTAACAGTATGGGGGTATTATTCAGTAACAGTATGGGGTATTATTCAGTAACAGTATGGGGGTATTATTCAGTAACAGTATGGGGGTATTATTCAGTAACAGTATGGAGGTATTATTCAGTAACAGTATGGAGGTATTATTCAGTAACAGTATGGGGGTATTATTCAGTAACAGTATGGGGGTATTATTCAGTAACAGTATGGGGGTATTATTCAGTAACAGTATCGGGGTATTATTCAGTAACAGTATAAATGTATTATTCAGTAACAGTATGGGGGTATTATTCAGTAACAGTATGGAGGTATTATTCAGTAACAGTATGGGGGTATTATTCAGTAACAGTATGGGGGTATTATTCAGTAACAGTATGGAGGTATTATTCAGTAACAGTATGGAGGTATTATTCAGTAACAGTATGGGGATATTATTCAGTAACAGTATGGGGGTATTATTCAGTAACAGTATGGGGGTATTATTCAGTAACAGTATGGGGGTATTATTCAGTAACAGTATGGGGGTATTATTCAGTAACAGTATGGGGGTATTATTCAGTAACTGTATGGGGGTATTATTCAGTAACAGTATGGGGTATTATTCAGTAACAGTATGGGGGTATTATTCAGTAACAGTATGGGGGTATTATTCAGTAACAGTATGGAGGTATTATTCAGCAACAGTATGGAGGTATTATTCAGTAACAGTATGGGGGTATTATTCAGTAACAGTATGGGGGTATTATTCAGTAACAGTATGGGGGTATTATTCAGTAACAGTATGGAGGTATTATTCAGTAACAGTATGGAGGTATTATTCAGTAACAGTATGGGGGTATTATTCAGTAACAGTATGGGGGTATTATTCAGTAACAGTATGGGGGTATTATTCAGTAACAGTATGGGGGTATTATTCAGTAACAGTATGGAGGTATTATTCTGTAACAGTATGGAGGTATTATTCAGTAACCGTATGGGGGTATTATTCAGTAACAGTATGGGGGTATTATTCAGTAACAGTATGGGGTATTATTCAGTAACAGTATGGAGGTATTATTCAGTAACAGTATGGAGGTATTATTCAGTAACAGTATGGAGGTATTATTCAGTAACAGTATGGAGGTATTATTCAGTAACAGTATGGGGGTATTATTCAGTAACAGTATGGAGGTATTATTCAGTAACAGTATGGAGGTATTATTCAGTAACTGTATGGAGGTATTATTCAGTAACAGTATGGAGGTATTATTCAGTAACAGTATGGGGGTATTATTCAGTAACAGTATGGAGGTATTATTCAGTAACAGTATGGGGGTATTATTCAGTAACAGTATGGGGGTATTATTCAGTAACAGTATGGGGGTATTATTCAGTAACAGTATGGAGGTATTATTCAGTAACAGTATGGGGTATTATTCAGTAGCAGTATGGCGGTATTATTGGTAATGTTGGTCTTACAATCTATGTAAATTACTGTGGTGGGGGCTGTGGGGAAGTGTGAGTGTGGCAGCAGATGATCAGGCTAAGAGACAGTCTGCAGAGTGGCATGTGATGTACTTTGACATGTAGATGTTACTTACGTGTGGGATGTGGGCCCATAACTTGTGTACAGCCCAGGGCCAAAGATCATATTAATCCACCACTGGCATCGAGCCAGCACAGGCAGACCACTACAATACAGCAGGTAGAGCAAAGAAACCAGCCCAGGACGTGCCGCTTCAAAACAGCGCTAAGCGCGACCCGTCCTGGACTGGCCGTAATGTAATTGCAGAGAGTGACGCCGCAAATGAGACTGGCTTGCGAGGAGAGATATGGGGTTGTGCAGACTGTACTATTTGCACTGCACTGATTGGCAGTAAGAAGAATTCTTTAAATGTTTTCCATACTTCAAACAGCACTTTAAGGCTGTGTTCACACTGAGTTTTTTGGGATTTTGAGGCAGATTTTGTCCTTCCTGCACGTCGTTTGCCGCGATTTTCACCGCATTTTTCGCTCACGGCCATTGAGTGCTACGGGCAAAAAACTCAGCGAAATACCCTCTCTCTGCCTCCCATTGATGTCAATAGGAGGTCAGAGGCGTAAACGTGCGAAGATAGGGCATGTCCCTTCTTTCTCGGGAGGCATTTTCGGCCGGTTTTTGACGAGTTTTGCGGAGCGGTTTCCGCGCACAAAAACTCGTCAAAATACTCTGTGTGAACAGGGCCTAACAAATAAACATCAAATGTTTTCCTATTTAAAAAATTTATGTATTGCGTGTTTGATGTGTAAAGTTAGGAATGAGAAAACTCTGATAGATTTGTGGGGGGGGGCGCCTTTTTATAGTTCGCCTCAGGCGGCAGACGGGCTAGGTTCACCCCTGACTGCTGTAATCTACATTACAGCGCCGAACACATCATGTACAATATAGGCCACTTATAATGTGGTGACAGAGCCTCTCTAAGAAATGTTGCCTTAAAACGTTGTCACTGTTATTTTCATTATCCTCATTCTAGCTAATGTCAATTGTTGAAGCTGCCGTGTTGTTTTCTTGTGAAAAGTACAATATGTAAAAGTATAATATGCAAAATTGTTAGAAATTTTAGCTATTATATTCACATGCAGCAGTCTAATGCTACACTGTAGTGAATGATTTTTTTTTCAAGCCACAGATTTTAGGATATTCTTCTGTTATTAAATTCCACATCATTCCTTATTGGTTGTGGTTTTATTGCCAAGCATGATAGCCTCTCCATTTGGTTGTCTAGGTCTATAACACTTTTTAAAAAAGTGTTGACTTTCTGCTAATTCTAATTAAATGAAAATGCATAAAATATTGATTTAAGGATACCTCGAACATTATTTGACATAAAACCAGAATAACTGATTAACCACTTAACACAAAATGGTATATACAGAGCCGGATTATAGGGAGGGCACCCGGGGTTGCGTGCCCTGGGCCTCCACCACCCAGAAGAATTTAGGGGGCCTCCACCAAGGACAATATGTGTGCCCCCATTTTTATTTTTTATTTTTACACATCTTGATTTTGCTAAGATTTTCAGCAAATCATAGCAAAATATAGCGGTTTTCATGACGTTGATTAACATCACAGTTATATGATCAAGTTCCTGCACCCAGGCAACACAGAGAAAGAAAGGTAAGTGCGTGCTGTCTATGTATGTGTATAGTGTATAGTGTGTGTATATACAATATTCTCTGTGTATGTAGAAAAAAGGAAAGGATTGGAGCAGCACTGTGAACAAATGCCTGACTAAGCTGGTGCAAAGCTTCAAAAATAAAGGAGTGACCTCTCCTTATGTGTTGGATATCCAAAAAAGAGAACGTGAAGCAGCACTCAAATAAAGTGAATTTATTCATCCAACATGGAACCACAACGTTTCACCTCCTCTATAAAGGCATTTTCAAGTCAAACAATAGTTTGTGTATATACAGTATTCTCTGTGTATGTAGTGTATACTCAGCTGAGTGTATCTGCACCTTCTTGTCAGCGAACCTTACTGCACCTTCTTGTCATATATGGACAGTGACGTCGTCCGGAGTTTCCTCTATGAGCAGAATCCCCGGCCAGAGCGTTGCCGGCGCTCTGGCCGGGGATTCCACTCCAGGGAGAGTGAATGGCAGAGCAGGAAGCGGTTAGTCTCCTGTCTCTGCCATAGTATTCAATTGTATCTGTGTCCTGAGGATATACAATTGAATGTGGCAGTTGCTGGGACAGGTCCCGGGACAGTAATTTGCCGGGACTATCTCTGTAAATTTAGGACTGTCCCGGCAAACTCGGGACTGTTGGCAACTATAGTACTTATTTCACCCTCCTACTGAGCCACCAGCTGGGGATTGTTGGGCGACATCAAGTAACGTTAGCCAGGTGCCAACACAAGGAGTCAGTAAGTATCAGTTTAGTCTAACTTACGTATACTAAGACTGTCCTGCAGTTCCACCCTGGCGGCTCAGTAGGAGGGTTGAAATAGGTAAGACATAGCAACCACCTTGATGCAATTTTGGATGCTCATCTCAAAGTGCGTGTGTGTGTGTGTGTATAAAACCGTGCTTAAAGCAATACAGCATAGGGACTTTTATTGCATATATTGCATAAGTATGAGAATACAAGAAAAAAAATCTATATATAAAAATACGAGGGAAATGGAGCAGCACTGTAGCAGATGAACCTCGCGGCTCGTGCAAGAAGTCGGGAAGCAGCATTCCATATCAAGGAATTTTCTTCACCAAATATTCATCACAACATTTCACCCTCTCTATGACAGGGTGAAAATACCCTCATAGAGTGGGTAAAACGTTGTGGTGATGAATATTTGGTGAATAAAGTTCCTGGAAATGGAGTGCTGCTTCTCTACTACTTTTCTATATATGTATATGCATTAAAAAAAAATACGTTTGGCACCGTCATCACCTAGTGTGGCAATGCGTGGAGGTAAAGAGGGTCTGGGCACGACAGACTTGGGTCTGAATTAATGTAGCAGTCTGGCCTGGTGTCACGAAGCGGGTTAGTGGACCCACTAGGCCGTACCGCCACAGCGGGGAGGCAGCTGGCCAAACAACAGGACACCCCAGAAATACAATGTCCCGCACAAGGGTACCTGAATAGTCCAGATGGTGGCCACAGCTCTGGCACAGATGAGGTGGGTGCAGCAGATGGCGGAAAACGTGGCGGATGACACAGGAGCCGCAAGTTGCGCCAGACGTGGCGGATTCCTCCGGACGTGGCAGATAACACAGGATGTGGCAGATTCCTCCGGACATGGCAGATGACACAGGACGTGGCGGATTCATCCAGACGTGGCAGATTCCTCTGGACGTGGCAGATGACACAGGACTTGGCGGATTCCTCCAGACGTGGCAGATTCCTCTGGACGTGGCACCACTAGATACTAGGGCAAAGCACGGGAAACAGGAATGGGGAACAAGGTACGGGTAACAACAGGAACGGGAAACACTAAGGGACCATTTGCAAGACGGACTGGGAAAACTAACAACGCTCAGGCATCGAACTAGGGGGCTGGACCTCTCTTATAGCCCACGGTACTCACGGGTCAAAGGTCGTTCAAGATGTCCGGCGGAGGTGAGTGGATGCAAGCGCTGGCGTCTCCTGAGGAGGAGGCTGGGGCCAGCGCTTGCCGACTCGTGGCTGCGGCTGTCAGCGGGAGGCTGGAGCTGACAGCCCGCAGCGACGGACATTACACCTGGGGTCTGAATAAATTTTGGAGACTGGTCTGGGTTCTAATTTAATTTTGGGGTCCGGTCTGGTGTCTAAATACATTTAGGAGTCTGGTCTGTGGTCGGAATTTATTTTGGGTGTGGTCTGTAGTCTAAATTTATTTAGGGGTCAGATAGCGAAACCAATAGACAATTATGACCTATTTGTGTGGACCCCAACCTAAATCCAGCTTTGGATGTATATATACATAATCTGTGGGGTCTAATTGCAGCAAAATCACGTACATATACGTCATTCTGATTGCACGGCACAGAAACTCACCATAAAAATAAAGCTGTGACTGAAAGACGGATTCCAGCTGCAATGACCAGGATTGGAGATCACTCCAAACTTGGCCATTTATCCCCTTAGATGTTTCTGTCAATAGCGACGACGGCATCTAAGTGGTTTTAGGAGGGAGTTTCCTTTGTCACCCATCAGCAGTTCCCAGGCCTGCCATGGCTGTATGATCAGATCGGATAGTGACGTCCTCTACTGTGACTTTAAAAATAATTAAATAACGTTTAATTAACCCCTTTAGGACACAGCACGTGTCGCTTCATCTGGTAATAAACTTTGGAATGCTTTAACCTATTCAAGCGATTCAGAGATTGTTTTCTCATGACATATTGTTCTTTATGTTAGTGAAAAAATGTTGTCGATAAATTCAATATTTATTTGTGAGATACTTCAAATTTTAGAGAAAACGTGCAAAAAATAGCATTTATCTAAATATAAATGTATCCACTTGTAAAACAGATAGTAATACCACACAAATAGTTACTAGTTAACATTTCCCATATGTCTACTTTATGTTTGCATTGTTTTTGAACATTCTTTTATTTTTCTAGGACCTCACAAGGCTTAGAACTTTAGCAGCAATTTCTCACATTTTCAAGAAAATTTCAAAAGGCTATTTTTTCAGGGACCAATTCAGTTGTGAAGTGGCTTTGAGGGCCTTATATATTAGAAAGTCTGCATAAATCACCCCATTTTGAAAATGGCACCCCCTAAAGTATTCAAAACAGCATTCAGAAAGTATTTTAACCCTTTAGGCGTTCCACAGGAATTAAAGGAAAGTAGAGGTGAAATGTACAAATAATTTTTTTTTTGCTGAAATTCATTTGTAATACATTTTTTTCTGTAACACAGAAGGTTTTACCAGAGAAACTGAACTCAATATTTATTCTGCAGTTTTTAGAAATATCCAACATGTAGCCCTAGTGTCCAATTGGACTGAAACTCCGGCCTCAGAAACAAAGGAGCATTTAGAGGATTTTGGGGCCTCCTTTTTTTAGGATATATTTTAGGGACCATGTCAGGTTTGAAGTGGTCTTGTGGTGCCTAAACAGTCAAAACCCCCCAAAAGGGACCCCAGTTTTGAAACTACACCCCTCAAGGCACTTTTCTAGGGGTATTGTTAGCATTTTGACCCCAAAGTTTTGTTGCAGATTTTAGTGGAATTAGTCTGTGAACATGAAAGTCACCTTTTTTTCCTGTTAAAACATAGACTTTTTTCATTTTTACAAGGGATAAAAGAGAAAAAGCACCCCAACATTTGTAAAGCAATTTCTCCCGATTACGGCAATACCCCATCTGTGGTCATAAACTGATGATTGGACTCACAGCAATGCTCAGAAGGGAAGGAGAGCCTTTTGGATTTTGGAGCACAGATTTTGCTGGAATGATTTTCGGTGCCATGTCGCGTTTGCAACGCCCTAGAGGAAGCAAAACAGTGGAAACCCTCCAAAAGTGACCCTATTTTGGAAACTACACCCCTCAAGGAATTTTTCTAGTAGTATAGTTAGCATTTTGACCCCACAGTTTGTTTGTGGAATTTAGTGAAATTAGGTAGTGAAAATTAATATCAACATTTTTGTCCACTAAAATGTTGACGTTTTTAATTTTCACAAGGGATAAAAGAGAAAAAGCACCACAAGATTTGTAAAGCAATTTCTACCGTGTACGGCAATACCCCATATGTGGTTATAAAAGTTTGTTTATTAGAAATTAATTAACCCTTTCCAGACTGATCCTTTTTTTGCTTTTTCATTTTCGTTTTTCACTCCCGGCCTTCCAAGAGCCATAACTTTTTTATGTTTCCCTCAATAGAGCAGTGTGAGGGCTTATTTTTTTGCGGAAGGAGTTGTAGTTTCTATTGACACTATTTAAAGTACCATATAATGTACTGGGAACTGAAAAAAAAAATATTTACGGCCTGAAATTGGAAAAAACTGTGATTCCTCCATTGTTTTGGGGGTTTTGTTTTTACATCTTTCACCGTGCGGTAAAAATGACAACTTAGTTTTATTCTGCATCTCAATACAGTTAAGGTGATACCAAAATTATATAGGTTTTTTACATTTTACTGCTTTTACAAAGAAAATACTATTTGTTAAATAAAACATTTTTATTAACTTTTTTTTTTACTTTGTACACTTTATTTTTTTACCTGCAGCTCTCATCGCTGCTAGAAGACATTACACTACCTAGTAGTGCAATGTATTCCAACTGTCAGTGTGATGTCACAGTCACTCTGACAGTAACTCTATAAGGACCAGCCTCTGGCTGGTCCTCATAGGCTTCCTTACATGGCAGATCCGGAGGCCGCTGTCTGGCCTCCGGTTGCCATTTTAAACCCCACAATTGCATGTTGCATGGGGGCTGCCGATGTGCTACAAACCCCCTAAATGTGGCAATAGCAATAGATCGCCGCATTTAAGGGGTTAATTGCCGAAATCAGCGGCGATGAGCCGCTGATCTGCAACACTGGACTGACAGCTGTCGGGGACAGTTGACCTCAGGGTTCCCAAAGCACACTGACTAGAAATTAATAGAAATAATATTTTTTTTCCAATAAGATGTAGTTTTAGATCAACATTTTTCATTTTCACAAGGAATAAAGAAGAAAAAGAACCCCAACATTTGAAGAGCAATTTCTCCGGAGTATGGTAATACCCCATATGTCATTATAAACTGCTGTTTGGACATATGCGAGGGTTCAGAAGAAAAGGAGCGGTATTTGACTTTTGGAGCGTAGATTTTGCTGGAATGGTTTGTGGACACCATGTCGCATTTGCAAAACCCCTGATGTGACAAAAAAAAAGTGACCCCATTTGAGAAACTACACCCCTAAAGGCATTTATCAGGGAGTTTAGTGAGCATCTAGATCCCACGGGTGTTTTTCAGAAATTAATACGCAGTGGATAAAGTGAAAATTGCAATTTTATCCATTGATATTGAAATGGCCGAGGTCGCAGACCGCCAGCATCCTATACTCACCGGCGGCCATGACTGCAGACCGCTGAGTTCCTGCCGGTGTCGCCTCCCTCAGAGACGCCGGTCCACACTGCTATCCAATGGACAACATTGTGTTACTGTGTGAGGACCATGATGGGGTTAATTACTATAAATGTGACGCTCATAGACGTTCAAAATTCATAATACCTTGTGCCTCACATTAATAAGTGAAAGAAAGCAATTGTTATTTTATTTTTTAACAGCACACACCATAAAATACGCTTTAAATTTGTTGTGCAGGTTATTACGGTCGCGACAATACTGAATGTATGTATATTTTATGTATTGAGACTTTTATTTTAATATTTATTGTAATAAATGTGTGTGCATTTGTTTAAAAACATTTTTTGAACATTGATTTTTTTTTTTTTAGGGTTTTTTAAACTTTAACCCCTTCCCTCTTTAGCCACTTTTGACCTTCAGGACAGAGCCTCATTTTTTAAATCTGATATGTTTCACTTTATGTGGTAATAACTTCAGAATGCTTTTACCTATCCAAGCGATTCTGAGACTATTTTCTCGTGACACATTGGACTTTATGTTACTAGCAAAATTTGTTCGATACATCCAGTATTTAATTGTGAAAAACACCAAAACTTTGCGAAAAATTTAAAAAATTAGCATTTTTCAAAATTTTAATGTATCTGCTTGTAATACAGATAGTAATACCACACAAAATTGTTGCTAATTAATATCTCCCATATGTCTACTTTAGATTGGCATCATTTTTTGAACATCCTTTTATTTTTCTAGGATATTACAAGGCTTAGAACTTTAGCAGCAATTTCTCACATTTTCAAGGCTATTTTTACAGGGGCCAGTTCAGTTGTGAAGCGGCATTTAGGGCCTTATATTTTAGAAACCCCCAATAAGTCACCCCATTTTAAAAACTTCACCCCTCAAAGTATTCAAAACAGCATTTAGAAAGTTTCTTAACCCTTTAGACGTTTCACAGGAATTAAAGCAACGTAGAGGTAAAAAATTTTCAAATTTCATATTTTTTTGCAGAAATTCATATTTAATCTATTTTTATTGTAACACAGAAAGTTTTACCAGATAAATGCAAATCAATATATATTGCCCAGATTCTGCCGTTTTTAGAAATATCCCACATCTGGCCCTAGTGTGTTAATGGACTGAAGCACCAGCCCAAGAATCAAAGGAGCACCTAGAGGATTCTGGGGCCTCCTTTTTGTTAGAAAATATTTTAGGCACCATGTCAGGTTTGAAGGGCTCTTGCGGTGCCAAAACAGCAGAAATCCCCCAAAAGTTACCCCATTTATGAAACTACACCCCTTGAGGAAATTATCTAGGGGTATAGTGAGCATATTGACCTCCCAGGTTATTTGCAGAAATTATTGGAAGTAGGCCGTGAAAATGAAAATCTACATACTTTCAAAGAAAACGTAGGTTTAGCTAATTTTTTTCTAATTTCCACAAGGACTAAAGGAGAAAAAGCGCTACGACAGTTGTAAAGCAATTTCTCCCGAGTACGGCAATACCCCATATGTGGTCATAAACCGCTGTTTGAGCACAGAATAGGGCTCAGAATGGAAGGAGTGCAACTTGCTTTTGGAGTGCAGATTTTGCTGGATTGGTTTCTGGTTGCTATGTCGCATTTGCAAAGTCCCTATGGGACCAAAACAGTGGATCCCCCTGAGAAGTGACCCCATTTTGGAAACAACACCCCTCAAGGTATTCACCTAGAGGTGTAGTGAGCTTATTAACCCCGCAGGTGTTTGGCAGAAATTTGTGTGCACTCGATGTTGCAGAGTGAAAATTGCATTTTTTCCATAGATATGCCAATATGGGGTGCCCAGCTTGTGCCACCATAACAAGACAGCTCTTTAATTATTATGCTCTGTTTCCCGGTTTTAGAAACACAGTACATGTGGCCCTAATCTTTTGCCTGGACATTCGACAGTGCTCAGGAGTGAGAGAATACCATACGAAGTTGAGGCCTAATTTGGCGATTTACACAGTATTGGCTCACAATTGCAGAGGCTCTGCATATATGTGGAAGTAAACAGCTGTTTGGGCATGCTTTAGGGTTCAGAAGGGAGGTAGCGTCATTTGGCTTTTGCAGCATGGATTTTGCTTGGTAGTAGTTTTGTTTGGAGTATTACTGATGTTTCCGTTTATAATATGGGGCATATGTGGGCTGGGCAGAGTACATCAGGGGCATAGTCAGGTGGTATAATAATGGGGTAAACAAAATAATAAAATAATCCACAGATGTGTGTTACGCTGTGAACAATCCTTTCTGCACAGGCCAGTGTCGCACTGATAAATGTCCTTCCTTATCCCCCTTTTGGTTCACACTCTGCACATTTGCAGTTTGCGGAATTTTGCTGTGAATTGTTGTCCTGGTATAATACGGGCACCCTTGCTTCCAGCAGATATGTTTGGGCCCTCCCCTTCCTGGTTCCCTAATTTTAGGGCCTTGATAATTCGCCTCTTGAAAAAGAAGAAATGTTCCCCTCTGATCTGCACAACTGGATATTTTCTTTCCTGACTTATTGGCGTCTTAACTTATTTTATTTTTTTCATAGACGTAGTGGTATGAGGGCTGTTTTTTTGCGGGGACGAGCTGTAGTTATTATTGGTACCATTTTGGGGTACATGCGACTTTTTTTATCACTTTTTGTCCTAATTTATAGCATTTTTTTATGTTTTACAACTTTTTGCACAATAAAATAACTTTTGTAAAGAGAAGGCATTTTTTCTGTTGCCATGTTGTGAGAGCCATAACTTTTTAATTTTGTCGTGGATGGAGCTGTATGAGGGCTTGTTTTTTGCGAGACGAGTTATAGTTTTTATAGTTACCATTTTTTGATACATGCGACTTTTTGATAACTTTTTATTTCAATTTTTGGAAGACAAAGTGACCAAAAAAAAAGCAATTATGGCAGTATATTTTAGGTTGTTTTTTACGGCGTTCACGCCGCAGGATAAATAACATAACAGTTTTATAGTTCAGGTAGTTACGGTCGGAGCGATACCAAATATGTATGGTTTATTATATTTTTCAATAATAAATAACTTGATAAGGGAAAAGGGGGGCAACAGTGTTTTATTTTATTACTTGAAACTTTTATTGTATTTTTTACAACTTTTCTTTAGTCCCACTAGGGGACTTGAAGATCCAACAGTATTTTTTATGTTCTAATACATTGCACTACCTATGTAGTGCAATGTATTGGAGCTGTCAGTTGTTCACTGACAGCAAGCCGATCAGGCTCCGCCTCTGGGCGGGGCCTAATTAGCTTCCATAAAGGCAGACAGGAGGCCATTGTTAGGCCTCTTGTTGCCATAGTAGCAGTCGGCATCCTTGCAATCGCATGGCAGGCTGACTATTTTCTAGAAACCGCTAAGATGCAGCGATCGCATTGGATCGCTGCATCGAAGGGGTTAATGGCAGGAATCGGAGATAGCTCCAGTTCCTGCCGATACAGTGGGGCGTCCGCTGTATGTTACATACAGTATGATACCCACTGCTGATGACGCCGGCTCAGCTTCTGAGCCGGAAGCTGAGGCGGGGCCATCTTGCCGAAAGGGGCATAGGAGGCTTCCATTGCTGGAAGACCGGGAGGTAAGTATGAGGGTATGTTCACACGCTTAACAAAAAACATCTGAAAATACGGAGCTGATTTCAGAGAAAACAGCCTCTGATTTTCAGGCATCTTTGAAGCTGAAAATTAAATTTGGAGCTTCTTTTGAGGCTTCTTTTGAGGCGTTTTTGGAGCTGTTTTCAATAGAGTCAATGAAAAACGGCTCCAATTACGTCCCAAGAAGTGTCCTGCACTTCTTTTGACGACGCGTAAAATAACAGGTCGTCGGCACAGTACATCGTAAAGCCCATTGAAAGTAATGGGCAGATGTTTGCCGACGTATTGGAGCCGTTTTTTCAGACGTAATTCGAGGCGTAAAACGCCTCCATTACGTCTAAAAATAGGTCATGTGAACCCAGCCTTAGGCCTCCGATCGCTTTTGCAGCCACCGGCAACCCAGCGATCACGTTGCTGGGGTGCAGGTGGCTAAAACTCCTCACATGCTGCGATCTCTATTGAACGCAGCATGTGAGGGGTTAATTGGCCGGATCGGAGGCTAGCTCCGATCCTGGCCATTACATCAGGGTGCCAGCTGTAACATACAGCTGGCACCCGGCGGTGATGTTGCGGGCTCAGCTCCTGAGCTAGCTTCATCTCCTTCACGTACAGTTACGTGGAAAGGAGTTAAAACACCACTTCCCATCACGTAACTGTATGTGATTTTGCGGGAAGGGGTTGTCCCTCGATCGCGTCACCGGGATTAACTGTGACGTGATCCAAGGGGCATCCCCCTTCTCACTCTCCCCTTGAATGCAGCGGTCAGCTTTGATCGCAGCATTCAAGGGAATAGCCTCTGATCTCAAGGGAATAGCCTCTGACAAGTATGCGCGCACGGTCAGCATGAGGTTATGAAGCCGGCGTTGGCACTGAAGACAGAACATGGGGGTGTTTTGCAGTACGCCTGCCATGTTCTCTGTCTTCAGTGCCGGCGCTCATTAGTGCAGTGCCGGCCGCATCACCTCATATTGACTGTGCGCGCACCCTTGTCAGGAGCAGGGAAATGGCTGTATTACACATTTGTGAGTCCTGCCTCTATGATAGATAAGCTACTGATAGAAATCTTTAAAATCTTGACCCATATTTTTAAAAGGTATTTTCAGAGCAAAATGTAATTTTAGATGAAAAAGTTGCTATTTTGTTGTGTTTTATTCATGTTACCTCTTTCTGATCATGAACAAAAAAACGGAGTTTGAATGTCAGCAGTTTTGCAGTTTTATGAATGACACAAGCATGTTAGCCATATGCAGCAAGCCTTACGTTTTCTGGGACTTGGGGGCTTCAACCACCATGAGTGCTCCACCTAAGTTTGGATGTGTTAATGTGTCTGTATCTGGGGGACCTGGCACATACCACGATAAGTCAAGGGAGGCGACTCTATATTAGGAAAGTGTTTGAGGCTACAGGATTCAAGGACTGTACCAGACACACCGGTTAATACAACCGACTTACACCTCCGTGAATCCTAACAACCACTAGGGTTCATAGCCTGAATCAAGCTCAAGGTAGGTTACCAGATCACCCAAAATTTGTGCCCTATGGTCAGCAGAGGAGTGTTCCATCTTAAAGCAGACTAGTGGCAGCGGAAACTACACTGTCCAAAAAGAAGTAGTCACGCAATAGAAATAGGAAACCTCCCTTCAAAGACCGATCTGCAGCTAAATAATCTAACGCATATTACGGTATGTTCACACAGCCTATTTTCGGACGTTTTTCGGGGAGTAAACGCCCGAAAAACGGCCGACAAATTGAAAGCAGGATGCCTCCAAACATCTGCCCGTTGATTTGAATGGGAAAAACGGCGTTCTGTTCCGACGGGCCGTTTTTTTACGCGGACGTTTTGAAAAACGGCCACGTAAAAAAACAGCCGTGAAAAAAAAGTGTAGTTCACTTCTTGGAACGTTTTTGGAGCCGTTTTTCATTGACTCTATAGAAAACAGCTCCAAAAATGTCCGTAAAAAACGCTGTGAAAAACGCCTAAAAAATCGCAAATGGCTTAAAAAACGTCTGAAAATCAGGAGCTGTTTTCTCATGAAAACAGCTCCGTATTTTTAGACGTTATTAGTCTATCGTGTGAACATACCCTAACAGTTCTTATGGACATCAACAGAAGTTCTGTAACAGCTGAATACAAACATTCTGTGGATGGTAGCGGAGGTAGAGAGAGGAGCACATCATTATTTTGGAGACTGAAATTATGTTTTATTATTATTATTCATGTCTGCTACTATTAATTAGAATTTTTATAAAATAAAAAAAAACAGAAAAAAAATGGAAAAAAAAATAACCACAATGTATGAAGATACCCTTAGCAACTTCCTCTGGTTATTGTATGATAAAAGGGGAATGTGTACAGCATAGAACATTTTCTATATTCTCTTTCTCTATTTTTAATTACTGACGTATAGTGAAAGACGGTACTCTATATGGGCAGAGCTGGGGAGGGGGGCTGACAAAATATGTACACTTGGTACTGGAGGCCGATGGGGAGCAGATAAGCTACACAGGGTTGGGAAATGGAAAACACAACTTTTGTATTCTGTACTGCAGGTATATTACGTTTTAGTAAAAATTCGCTTACCTGGGTCTGCGGTCACATAAGGGTCCATGGTAAATGTGGTTAGATACATAGTTAGATAGACACATAATTATATATTTTCTTTTTTAATGTGTGCCACCCATATGAATATCAGTTTACGCATGAGTAATGCATGTGTGCCACAAATATGAATATCAGTTTAGGCATGAGTAATGCATGTTTGCCCACTTTACCTTGGTTCACATGTTTTCTATTTAGCAGCCACGCAGTGATTTAGTGCATGCACATAACATAGTATGTCCTCTGTATGCCCACTTATTATACTGCGGCTGCATGACCATCCAGCGCTTGTGCATAACCCTCCAATGTTCATCATTACTAGTGTCTACACGTTATCAGTTCATGCACTCCAAGTTATTTATGTGTAGCAGCTCAGACTTGCACATAGTGACCACATTTCATTGGTACATTCATTATATTTTATATTTGTCACGTGTTTCTTGGTCATTTATGTGTCTATATGTACGGTATAATGACTCTACTACACTGAAGGAGAATACACATGGGGCTTCTTAGATGGTGTAGCCTCATATTCACTCTTCATACATTCTTCTCCTTCTTGCATTGGTATTAAGATAATTTTGGGATTCATTACTGACCTATTGACATATTTATACTTATTAAAGCGGTTTTCCCATCACAGACATTTTTTTACATATCCACAGGATATCCAAAAAATAAAGTATTTGAAGCAGCACAAATCCCGATATCAGGAGCGGTGTCACGCTGTAAAATCAGACAAACCCAGTCTGACGTAATGTAATCCTCAGAAAAAGCATGGATCAACAGCAGCACACGTCTCCCAAATTTCAATCAATATATTCTTTTATTGGTCAAACATCCAGTAAAAAATGGCAACGTTTCAACCCGTGACAAGTGGAGGGTCTTTGAGAAAAGTCGAAATGTTGTTATTTTTTACTGGATGTTTAACAAATAAAAGAATATATTGATTGAAATTTGGGAGACGTGTGCTGCTGTTCAACCATGCTTTTTCTGAGGATATCCACAGGATATGTAATAAATGTCAGATAGATACGGGCCCCCATCTGTGACCTGCACCTATCTCTAGAACGGGGCCCCTAAACCCTGTTCTACTTTTTTCTGCTCCCTCTGCCTCCCCCTCCACTTCCTGACTACATGGTCGAGAGTTACGAAAACGGTTTCTGTAACTCCCATAGTAGTAAAAGGCAGTTACGGAAGCAGCGTAGCATAGGAGCTACGCTGTTTCCATAAGTACCATTCAGTTCTATGGGATGTCATGGTTGGAATTCACCTTCTTCTGCCGCAACACAGAGCAGCAGAATGGGGTTTAGATGGTCCCGTTCTAGGGATAGGTGCAGGTCCCAGACGTGGGAACAGTATCTATCGGACATTTATGACATATCCTGTGGACATGTCATAAATGTCTCTCATGGGAAAACCCCTTTAATAATGTGTTATCTATGATTATATTTATACTGGATTCACTATTCTATGGACTTCCATTTTATGTGTAAAATGTTTTTTTCTGTAGTGGTGCTCCTGCATAATCTTTATTGTTGTATTAATAAGATTACTGAATTTCTTAATATTTTATATAATGACATGCTGGACTTTTATTTTTTATTAGAAGTGTTATCATGGCCTAGAACTTGTCAGCCCTTGGGCCCAGGTCTCTTTATCCATGAGAATGACACTAATAACCACACACTGACACTACCACACTTGTCACAAGGATAATATTTTATTTAAATAATACATGTTACATATTATGCAGCCTTTTATTATAAAGCTCAAGACAGAAATAAACCACATTATGTAGTGAAATGACATGATCTCCTTCTATATGGACCCCTCACACATTCATAATTCAGTTACATATATCTCTAGTTAAATAAAGCCCAGGCTCTAGATTGGTCTAACCTGTATAATTGTCACGGGTCTGTGGACCCACTGGGCCGTACCGCCTTGGCGGTAAGGCAACTGGCCAACAGGGTGCAGGACAAGGTCTATAGTTCGTATAGGGAACCTGTGGCAGCTCGGACAGCAGCAGGTAGACGTCAGGTGAGGTGAAGCAGGTCAGACGTGGAGAAGCACGACACGACTTTGGCGCAACACAGTGCTCGACCAAGATGGTATGGAAATGCAAGGAACAGGAACTGGAACAGGTACAGGAACTGGGACAGGTACAGGAACTGGAACACACTAGGATCTGCCCCTTTAAGAGCAGGCACGAGCGTGTGTGCACATCCTACGGGATCCGGCTGAGGTGAGTGGAGCTGTTTGAGTATATAGTCCGTTCATTGCTGGAGGGCCTTAGAAAAACCTACAGAAGAATTTTGGACTGCTTCCAATGCTTCTACATTGTTGCCTATTTATTTCGTTTGTCGGCCCACATGTCTGCCAGCTCTTAAAGTAAGCAGGGTCATAGCCTGTGTGAGTGCCTTTTTAGAAACAACCTGGCGATCGGGGAACCAACAGCAACAACAAGATCTCCATCATAATCATCATCATCAATGGTGTGATCAGATGGATATAGATCAGCAGCACAGGACCAAAGACTAGGTTGGGTGAACGCCTCTTGGGTCACAGTCCAAATGACCCTTCAATGTAGGCAGAAGAAAGTGAGGCAGCACTACCAAAAATGTGAAAAAAACTCTCCTTTTATTCCACGTGCTGTGATCAGAATATTCTCGGGATTCTGTGGTGTGTCGGTGACATTTTTATGGGAGAGTAGGAGATGCTATTGACTTACTTTTCCAAAGCTTGTCTATTTCTCCATGCTGTTTGCGAGGTTCAGGGGTACCGGGTACCTTTTTGTTCTTGACCTTATGTGTCTTAACCATTCTGGACTTGTCGCCGTTAATAAAATTTGGTATTTGCAGTGGTGATACAGAGACTCTCGGAGTTCAAGCTTCCGTTAGCCTCGCAGACGGACTGCGCCCGTTACATATATCTCTGACTGTTCATCCACCAATCACAAACTGACCTCACAGGGATGGGGAGAAACATAATGGAAGGACAGAGGCTGGAGAAACATGGAAGGACAGTGTAATACGGAGTGTAAATGGATGCATGACCGCTCTATGCTTATATCACATCGTCTCATATCTGCACTTACCATCAATATTACACTCACATTATTTACCTTTATGTCATGTCCTCGTAAAGGGTCTGAACAAATCCATAATTGTATTAACAGTGTAAATAAAGTGCTAGATAAATGTGGAGAAAATGGATGAAACGTAGAATCTCTTCAGCCACAAACCTAGGCCACGGCTCTTAGGATAAAGTTCCTTATCCGACTTTGTGTGAGATGTGCTCATGACTGATGTCCTTGTGATTGGAGACAAGGGCAGAATGACAGATCATGATATCTTCTTCTACAGTCGGAGCCTCTTCTATGTCACATGCAGGTCTTGATGCGGAGTAGTGTATCAAGTATTGTTTGGAAGTGTGACTGTAAGGCAAAATCTGTGGGAGAAAAACACCTCATCTTAAAACACCCTAAAAAGGAATACATAAACCAAATAAGTAAAAATACACATTTACCCTAGTTTATAAAGAAGTTCTTACCATATACTAACTACTGGCCTATCACTAGGATGTGATATCAATATATGGTCCGGCTGCTGGATTTTACCATCAATTTATCAACAGCTTCATCAGTTCAAGTGAATGGGGCTACAGACACAGCACATAGACCAAGGTGTTACTGTGTCTGATAAAAGCCAAAGGGCCACGGTGGTCCACCAAGCTCAGCAGCCCCTTCATTCTCATGATCAGTGGGGGTCCCAGCGACCAGACCAGCACCAGTCACATATTGATAGCATATCCTAGCTATGTCATTGATGAGTATTTGCACACAACCCCTAGAAATGACGTTTTACATTCACACACAGAAATAAAAGAATGACTCAGACACAGTAAGGAATGTGTAATGATGTGGAGTTTATTATATGTATGTGTATGTGTTGTGATTGTTATTTACCTCCCATCACTCACGTAGAGGGTACAGCAACACTCAGGGCAGGAAAAACCCCCAGTGGAGGAAACCTGCAGGGAAACCATGGCCGCTGTACTGCCCTTCCTCTGGGCATACTAAGGGAGGTAAACGCTATAAAATGTATGTAGTGCAGGTGTAGGTGCCTACCTAGTGATGCATGTGACTACCTACAGTGATTGTGTCTGTGGATTTGTGATCTTGTGTGTGATTGTTGAGATTGTGTGTGACTATGTACAGTGATTCATGTCTGATCATGTAAAGTGACTGTCTGTGGGGGGTGCAATTGTGTTCATTATATATGTCTATGTGACTAACTTGTGCGATCGTGTGTGTGTGTGTGTGTGTGTGTGTGTGTGTGTGTGTGTGTGCGCGTGCGTGTGTGTGTTTCTGTGTGTGTGCGATCGTGTATGTGTGTATATGTATAACTATGTACATGAATATGTGACGATGTGTGTATGTACATGAGTGCGACAATAAAAAGGATATGTAATCTTTGGTCTTCATCCACCAAGGCTTCTAGATCTTCTTCTCCTTGTTGGTCCTGCAGCTCTTGTCCCCATCCTGGCAGCAGAACATCTTAGTTATAAGTGGAAAGATAAAGAAAGTTGGTCTACATGTCCATTATAGGATCCATAACTTCAATGTTACCAAACAGTCAGAGAGGAGTGATACATATAATACTATATCCAGAAACGAATAATTGGTAGGTAAATATTATCTGATGTGGCCGCAGCCAGTGATAGCTGATACATCGTACAGAGAACCAGTCATTGATGTAGAATGACAGCTGATCTAGTGTCATAGTCTATAAAGAAGATCATGGAGATGATATGTTCTGAATCATATAGTAATGACATATGCCCTTACTAGATACTGATGTTATCTCTTTCTCTGTGTTTCCATTAATGGGATTGAGGATTTAATAAACTATAATGAGATTTTATTCTTACTCTCTTTGAACCTGGTACTTTTTCAGGTTCATAAAAAGGCTCTGTCACCAGATTATAAGTGCCCTATCTCCTACATAGTCTAATCGGCGCTGTAATGTAGATAACAGCAGTGGTTTTTATTTTGAAAAACGATCATTTTTGAGCAAGTTATAAACAATTTTAGATTTATGCTAATTAGTTTCTTAAAGACCAACTGGGCGTGTTTTTACTTTTGACCAACTGGGTGTTGTAAAGAAGTGTATGAGGCTGACCAATCAGTGACCAATCATTGTCATACACTTCTGATTGTTCCAGCCCAGCTTCTTTCACTGCACAATCACACTGTGCTGTGGATCATGCTGGGCTGGAAAAATGAGAAGTGTATGATGCTGATTGGTCTGATTGGTCAGCGTCATACACTTCTTTACAACACCCAGTTGGTCAAAAGTAAAAACAGGCACAGTTGGTCTTTAAGAAACTAATTAGCATAAATCTAAAATTGTTCATAACTTGCTCAAAAATGATCGTTTTTCAAAATAAAAACCACTGCTGTTATCTACATTACAGCGATGATCAGATTATGTAGGAGATAGAGCATTTATAATCTGGTGACAGAGCCTTTTTAATGCTCCCTATTGCCTATAACAGTCAGTGAGGAGGAGATCCTCTCTCCACATAACCAAGTCCTTGTTTAGGAATCTAATATATGAAGTTCTCATTAATAAGTAAAGGTAAATTCATGTATTTCACATTGCAGAGCATTCTGACAGATTACTAACCAATTATCAGATTTTAGTAGCCATATTTATCCTAATTTAATATATGCAGATTAGATTTTAAATTAGGAATAGGTTTGATATTTAAGATTTGATTTAACCACTTGGCAATTTTTCATCTTTCACTCCCCGCCTTCAAGAGCCAAAAATGTTTTCTTTTTCTGTCAATGGATCGGTGTGAAGGCTTATTTTTTGCGGTAGGAGCTGTAGTTTATATTTCCACTATTTAAAGTACCAACTAATGCACAGGGAAATTGGGAAACATTTATTTGTGGGGTGGAATGTTTAAGTCTTTCACCGTGCAGTAAAAACGACAACTTACCATTATTATGCTGGTCAATACATTTACGGCGACACCAAATTTATGTCGTTTTTATTATGTCTTTACAAAGAAAGAACTTTGTTTAAAAAAACTAAATATTTCATATTCCATATTCTGAGAGCCATAACTTTTTAATTTTTATTGATTGACTAGTTAAGGGGGCTTATTTTTTGCGGGACGAGCTGTAGTTCACTAAGGTGAACAAAAAACAGCAATTCTCACATTTCGATCTTTTTTTTTTACAGAGTTCATCGTGCGAGTTAAATAATGTTATATTGTAATAGTTTGGATGTTTACAGAAGCGGCGATACCAATAGTGAAAGGCGTTTTTTTGCAACTTTTTTTCACTACTGAAAACTTTATGTAACTATTTTTAAAATTTGTTATTAATCCCCTCTAGGGGATTTGAACCAGCTTCAAATCGCAATACTAATGTATTGCAGCGTATTGTCATTTTTACACGTGCATGTTAAGCCGGAGGCAGGGCTTAACAGGAACAGAACGAGGGCAGACCTGGGGGTCTTCATTAGGCCTCCGGAAGGCCATGACAAACATCGGCACCCTGCGATCGCATTGTGGGGAGGCCGATAGGTTGCTGGAGGGGCCGTCCCCCTCTTTCTAGCAGCTTCGATGCCGAGGTGGCTATTGACGGTGGGATCTAAGTGGTTTAACGGCCAGGATCAGAGTTATCTCTGTTCTTGGCCACTATTGCGAGGTGTAATCTGTAATACAAGCTGACTCCTCAGCCCGTGTGCCCGCTCTATACTTCAATCCTTGCACCAGGACGTACAGGGACGTCCTGGTGCGTAAAGGGGTTAAAATCCTTCCTCCACACCAGTCTTTCTTACCTTAGATGTTTATAAATCTGCGGTGTCGGGTTCCTCCTTGTTGTCTGTGCGGTACAATTTCCCCTTGCAAGGATGGAAAAGGCTGGTCTCACAAAGCGAGCAGGATGGGGGGATGCTCCATGGGCCATTGATGGTGAATTTATCTCTTCTGAAGTAGTGAACTGCCCAGCTATGATGGTACTGCCTCTGTCTTGTCCATGCCCAATGCAAGGGGTCTTGTGCCATGATCTGGAATTAAACAGTATAAGAATTAGAATAACATTATCACCGCAGGCTCTTCATGAAAGACTCTAGTGTTTGTTTCATTTTTATTCACCAGATCACAGGTGGCCCGGTCTACCCAAGCTCTAAATCCAATCCGGAGGAGTAACTGGCTGCGTTTACGGAGTAGACGTTCCCTCTTCAGAGTCCATTTCTGTCCTAAGGCCCAGGGGTAGATCTCTTGTCGATAATCATCTTCTTCCTCCTCAAACTGGTTGGCTAAGAACCTGGTAAAGGAAATGTAATTAAATAAATGATGGAACTTGTCAGAACAGTGTAGAGCTGAGCAGTTGTATGAAAACAGGGACCTGTGGAAAAGGGGAGAGCTACTATACACTAGGATAAGTAAATGCCATGGAGGCCTTGGTACATTCTCCACATTTCCCTTGGACAATAAATTGTTATTGTTACACTACCGTTTTATTAATCTGCATGTATACACATATTATTAACTCCTTAATGACCAGACCATTTTGCACGTTAATGACCAAAGATTATTTTGTTTTCTCACGATCGCATTTCAACAGTCGTAACTATTTTTTTATTCCGTTGACATAGCCGTATAAGGTTTTGTTTTTGCGGGACGAGTTGTATTTTGCAATTGCACCATTTTTGGATGCATATAATATATCGATTAACTTTTATAAAATTTATTTTAGGAGAGAATTGAAAATAAGCAGCTATTCCAGCATTGATTTTCCCCTTATAAATTTACGCCGTTTACTATGCAGTGTAAATAACATGTTACCTTTATTCCACGATTGTGGGAATACCAAATATGTAAAGGTTTTATATGTTTTCCTACGTTTCCACAATAAAAAGCCTTTTAGAAAAAATGTACATGTTTTTGCATCGCAGGATTCCAAAAGCCTAAACTTCTTTATTTTTTCGTCAATGCTGCCGTATGTGGGCTTGATTTTTGCAGGGCAAGGTGTAGTGTTCATTAGTACTATTATGGGGTAAATGGGACTTATTGTTTAACTTTTATTTATTTTTTTATGGGGGGAATGGAAGAAAAAACAAAGAGTTTTGACATTGTTTTTTGAGTTTTTGTTTGGATGCCGTTTATCCGGCAGTTTAATTAATGTGTTAATTGTATTGTTTGAGTGGTTACGATTGCAGAGTTACCTTATATGTGTATGTGTTATTTGTTTTGACACTTTTACTAAAAAACACTTGTTGGGGAAGAAAAGTGGTTTTATTTTTATTTTTACTGTAATCTTTTTTTTTTTTCATAAACTTTATTTAACTATTTTACTTTCTATTTTTGTCCCGCTAGGGGACTTTAGTTTGCGATCTTTAGATCACAGATATAATGCTTTGGTATACATATTATACCAAAGCATTATTGCCTGTCAGTGTAAAACTGACAGGCAATATATTAGGCCATGCCTCTGGCATGGCCTAATGGACAGTTGCTGAAGGCAGACCTTGGGGCCTTTGTTAGGCCCCGGCTGCCGTGGAAATCTGACAAGATCCCGCAACTTTGTTGCGGGGGCGCCAATGAGATGACAGAGGGAGCTCCCTCCCTCAAACACATTAGATGCCGCTGTCACTATTGACAGCGACATCTATTGGGTTAAACTGCCGGAATCGGAGCGGGCTTCGATTGCATCAGTTGGGGCAAGAGCCTTGCTGTGTATAACAGCCGTGCTCCTGCCGCTGATCACGTGGGTACATTGGCAGTACCCATGTGATCAGAGGACGGATATATCCATCCTTATGCGGTAACTAGCTCCTGCATAGGACGGATATATCCGTCCTTCGTCGTTAAGGAGTTAAAGGGAATCTGTCATCAGGTTTATGCTGCACTATCTGAGGATAGCATAAAGTAATGACAGACCCCGGTTACGACGCTGTGTCACTTACTTTAAAATACTTTGTGTTTTTTTATAAAACTCCTGCTTTCTCCAGCAGCCTGTGTTTAGAAGTTGCGGCTAGCCCAGCTACCACATTTCATGAATATTGAGGGCTAGTTACCGTGTTACTATATAGTTCTCTACATTCATGAGCTGCGGCTAGAAAAACAGGATTTTATAAAAACTACAAAGTATTTCAAAGTAAGGGTCACATTGCCGCAATCTGGTTTTGTTTCCCTCGGATAGAGCAGCCTAAACCTGCTGACAGATTTATTTTACAATAAATAAAACTCACAAAGCTGGAAAGAAGTTCTTTCTATACTCCTTGGTACTTAGTCCGGCTCTTCTGAAGTACTCAAGGACCATCGCCAGGAGATACTAGTGGGATGAGAAGGACAGTTAGAGGCTGGTAGTAAATTTACCTTCTGAATAACTACTATTTTATTATATCTGCGGTCAATATATTCCTATGATTGCTAATAAGGAAACAATGTAACTACACTGTATGTGTGGTTATATGTCCTTATGGCGTCTACTAATGACTATAATGTCACCATGTTATAGAGTGCAGCATGTCTCCAGTCCTATCACATCGGCAGAGGCCCTTTTATTTAAATATGGTAGATATTTTATAATCTGGCAGATTTTCTATTTCTTTCCACAATGTTATAATACCTTGTCCGAAATCTTCATGCAGCTGTCCCTGGCGAGAAAAAGCCTGATGTGTTCATCCTCTAGAGTAAAAAAACAGAAATATAATGATTTAAATTTGATCAATTTATTCAGTAAGTTTCAGGATATAATGTTAGATGTTAATTCAGAAAAGCAACAAAATCCATTTGAGGTTATAGATAAATAGGATTCGGATATATAAGTCCTGGTTAGAAGGAATGAAAGAAAATTAATTAAAGCGTCAATAGTTGGCGAGTCTGATTGTAAAAGAAAGGGGGTGATCCTAGGCACAACCTTGGTATAACGTTTGGGGAGAGGACACTTTACAAAACATAAATTCTTCTGATATATTAAATACATAATGGAGGAGGACATCTCCATGGGATT
The DNA here is from genome assembly GCF_050947455.1 of Rhinoderma darwinii. NCBI lineage: Eukaryota > Metazoa > Chordata > Amphibia > Anura > Rhinodermatidae > Rhinoderma > Rhinoderma darwinii. The sequence goes on from NC_134690.1 coordinate 242,248,229, forward strand.
AAGTCGGTTAATGTGGAACCATTGGAAGCAGCAATGAGTCCTACCAAGGAGACTGAAGAAAGCAGCCATCTCCTCCTGCTGCTGCGTCAGGTCATCCTTCCTCCTCTTCTGGGTCTCTTCTTGGACGGCAGATGGTGAACTGTGGCAGAAGTATAAAATATTACATTAATAACGGTCCAATCTTAAAAATCACTAATACAGACAATTAAGTCTTAAGAATAAAACTTCACATTGTCACCTAAAGAAGATGTTCTACAATCTCTAGTCCTGCGGTAATGCCATAACATTTGTGCAGAGAGGTTGTCATTATGTGTGAATGTTGGGTTGTCACGACTGGACTACTACTCCTCAAAAGCACCCATCATCTGGCCATCACTTTCAAGCATTAAACTAATTTGTCTATAAACTTGAAATAACTTTATAGAGCTTCCCAATGACTCAGGCAGGGTTTAATAGGAGCTAGAAAAAATCACGATATACTGGAGTACATTAGTATTGCAGTATAGTGTACAAGCGATCTCCCGATCACTGGTTCGAATCCTATAGGGGGAGTGTTAAAACTAATCAAACAGAGTTAAATAAAATATTGAACAAAGAAACATAATTTGTATCACCTAAAGTCGAAACTATTACATTACAACATTATTTAACCTGCAGGGTGAATGCCGTAAAAACCAAAATTAACTCCAGAAATGTTGATTTTTGTCACCTCGGCTTTCAAACAAAATGGAATAAAAAGTGATCAAAAAGTCATATGTACCAAAAATGGTATTAATAAAAACTACTGCTTGAGCCACAAAAAATAAGCCCTAACACTGCCCATCCATGGAAAAATAACAGAATATAGTGTTACAAATTATTATTTTTTTTAAATAATTTTTTCTTTGTAAAAGTAGTAAAACATAAAAAACCTATATAAATTTGATATTGCCGTAATCACATTGATGTGTAGAATAAAGTTAAAGAGACACAGAAGTTCTGCAGAGCGCGCTCTCTCTGTCTGTGTGTTCTCGCGGGTGGAAAAACAGCGCAGGCCGCCCTGACACTGTCCATAGCTGATTGGACAGTGTCAGAGCGAAGAGATCACGCCCTCTTGCCATTTAGTTCGATAGAAACGCCCCATTGACAGTTCAGGGGCTTATTTACATATTGGGTGCCAAATATAACGGCGCCGATATGTAAATAACGGAGGAAGATAGGAAAATTATTTCAAGTGAGACAGTTTTTGTAAAGCCCTGCCTATTACATGCTGCACTCAGCTGCACCTGTATGGGCTGGTGAAAGGTTCTCTTTAAGTTGTAATTTTTACTACACGATAAAAGCCGGAAAAGCTAAATCTAAAAACAATGGAAGAATTACCGTTTTTTCCAATTGCACCGCACATAGATTTTTTTTCTGTTTCCCAGTATAAAGTATTTTAAAGAGGCTCTGTCACCAGATTTTGCAACCCCTATCTGCTATTGCAGCAGATAGGCGCTGCAATGTAGATAAGAGTAACGTTTTGATTTTTAAAAAACGAGCATTTTTGGCCAAGTTATGACCATTTTTGTATTTATGCAAATGAGGCTTGCAAAAGTCCAAGTGGGTGTGTTTAAAGTAAAAGTCCAAGTGGGCGTGTATTATGTGCGTACATCGGGGCGTTTTTACTTCTTTTACTAGCTGGGCGTTCTGACGAGAAGTATCATCCACTTCTCTTCAGAACGCCCAGCTTCTGGCAGTGCAGACAGCGTGTTCTCGAGAGATCACGCTGTGACGTCACTCACAGGTCCTGCATCGTGTCGGACGAGCGAGGACACATCGGCACCAGAGGCTACAGTTGATTCTGCAGCAGCATCGGCGTTTGCAGGTAAGTCGATGTAGCTACTTACCTGCAAACGCTGATACTGCTGCAGAATCAACTGTAGCCTCTGGTGCCGATGTGGCCGACACGATGCAGGACCTGGGGCAGGAAGTGAGTGACGTCACAGCGTGATCTCTCGAGAACACGCTCTGTGTCTGCACTGCCAGAAGCTGGCCGTTCTGAAGAGAAGTGGATGATGCTTCTCGTCAGAACGCCCAGCTAGTAAAAGAAGTAAAAACGCAGCGATGTACGCACATAATACACGCCCAGTTGGACTTTTACTTTTCAACACGCCCAGTTGTACTTTTGCAAGCCTCATTTGCATAAATACAAAAATGGTCATAACTTGGCCAAAAATGCTTGTTTTTTAAAAATAAAAACGTTACTGTAATCTACATTGCAGCGCCTATCTGCTGCAATAGCAGATAGGGGTTGCAAAATCTGGTGACAGAGCCTCTTTAAATGGTGCCAATAGAAACGACAGCTTGATTGCAAAAAATAAGCATTCACACGGCTCCATTGACAGAAAAATAAAAATGTTATAGCTCTAGGAAGGCAGGGAGGGAAAAATAAAAAATGGCCTGGTCCTTAAGGGGTTAATATGAAATAGTAAGTTAAAGACGTTGTCCTTTCTTGATATAAAGTCGCCCCGGTGATCAGTCACCCGTGCGTGGATGAATGGGAGAACATGTAATATATTGTTGTGTTGTCCTAAAATGTTGCACTTACGTCTCTTCTTCATAAAGAGCGATGAGCTCTCTCTTCCTCTTGCGGGCGGTCTCTCCTCCTCTTCCTGGGAATCTTAGAGAGACGGAAATATTAACGTGAAAATGTGTGAATCTGGTTCTTTCTGAAGAAGATCTATATATGTAAATTTATCATTATATAAATTCTATTATAGAAAATAAGATAAAATATAAAATTATAGTTTTATATAATTAGATAAAAGCTGCCGCTACCTGACACCAAGGCCCCAGACTTATCCTGTATATGCTAAACTATACATTCTACAAATTGGGCACAGTGCTTATGGCATAAGATAGAAATACTGCGTTTCTATCTGCTATGGCAGATCACAGTCCAGTCACTATAGGCCCTGTCATATATATGTCGTATATGTCCTGTCCCTCCCTATATAGTAACCGAGCCACTACAATATACTTCATAGCTTACCTGGAGCTCATGTCGTCTCTTCTAAACAGAAAAAATACATAAAGAAAATGTTAAGAAAAATCCATCATTAAAATACAATAAAAAATAATTACTGGACAGCTGTATATTTATTCACAATCACCCAAATGTCTCCATATTTATTTATAATCATCCATATATATCTCTATATTTATTCATAATCACCCAATTATCTCCAGATTTATTCAAAATCACAAGTATCTCCATATTTATTTATTCAGTCACCAAACTTTCCCCATATTCATTAACAGTCCCTAATGTTTTCCCATGTTTATTCACAGTCACCAATGTTTCTCCATATTTATTTATAATCACCCAAGTTTCTTCCTTTTTATTCAGTCACCCATGTTTCTCCATATTTATTCAGTCACCCATGTTTCTCCATATTTATTCAGTCACCCATGTTTCTCCATATTTACTCAGTCACCCATGTTTCTCCATATTTATTCAGTCACCCATGTCTCTCCATATTTACTCAGTCACCCATGTTTCTCCATATTTATTCAGTCACAGATGTTTTCTCCATATTTTGGTTAAAGCCACTGACCATTCTCAGTTTTTTAATATAATGGAGTAACCAACTGTCGCTGCCTGGGATGACATAAATCAGCAATTCCATTTATTATATTTGGGTATTTTACCTCTCTTCACTGGCAGTTGGTGGTGAATCTCCCAACACGCTGAACTGGATCCAATAATCAATAAAAAAAAGTCCTGAGTCGCTTTGATCAGAAAAAAAGAAGCCTGTCTTATCTCTAGAAAGAGCATTCGCTGACTGGCACCAACTGATGGTTTTTTTCATACTTTAAATTCAAGTCCTGCATTTCTATTGGTCGTTGTTTGTGGGACCTGCCATGATGATTCATACAGCAGCAAACTTAAAGGGAAATCACACTCATAAGGCTTTAATACATTATTTTAAAGAGGCTCTGTCACCACATTATAAGTGGCCTATATTGTACATGATGTGATCGGCGCTGTAATGTAGATTACAGCAGTGTTTTTTATTTAGAAAAACAATCATTTTTGACGGATTTATGACGTATTTTTGCTTTATGCTAATGAGTTTCTCAATGGACAACTGGGAGTGTTTTACTATATGACCAAGTGGGCGTTGTACATAGGAGTGTATGATGCTGACCAATCAGTGACCAATCAGCGTCATACATTTCTCTCCATTCATTTACACTGCAGATAGCGATATAGCTATATCGCTATGTGCAGCCACATAAACACACTATAGCGTTACTGCAGTGTCCTGACAATGAATATACATTACTTTCAGCCAGGACGTGATGTGTATTCATTCTCCTGACCACTTCTATTGCGTTTCTGTGAGTTACAGCACAGCACAGCGAGATCTCGCTGTGAATGACAGCTTACAGCATAATCTCGCGAGACTATGCCTGCTATGCTGTAACTCACAGAGACGCTACAGAAGTGGTCAGGAGAATGAATACACATCACGTCCTGGCTGGAGGTAATGTATATTCATTGTCATGACACATGAGTAGCGTTATAGTGTGTTTATGTGACTGCACATAGCGATATAACTATATCGCTATCTGCAGTGTAAATGAATGGAGAGAAGTGTATGACGCTGATTGGTCACTGATTGGTCAGCGTCATACACTCCTCTGTACAACGCCCACTTGGTCATATAGTAAAACACGCCCAGTTGTCCATTGAGAAACTCATTACCATAAAGCTAATATAGGTCATAACTCCATCAAAGATCATAGTTTTTCTAAATAAAAAACACTGCTGTCAGTGCCGAACCTGCCATGAGGCCAGGTGAGCCAACGGCCTCAGGCGGCACCACCTACCCAAACGGGGGGGCGGCATTTTCAGCCCGGGACTGGACCGGGGGGAGGGGCCATGCAGACGCTCCGAACGTCTGTAATACTCCTCCTCCTCTCTGACGCTGTACACAGCACATTCAGCCAGAGAGGAGCAAGTCTGCAGGAGGAGCGACGAGCAGCACCAGAAGCACGAGGTAAGTGCCTGCCTTGCTGGGACCGGGACGTGAGTATACTGCAAGGGGGGGGCATTTTACCGACAGCAGAGGGCTCTATGGGGCTGGAATAATCCTCCCCATAGAGCCCTCACATCACTATAATGGAACGATTAGTGTGGGTGGGGGAGGGTCTGACTGTCTGACTTACTGCAGAGAGCTCTATAGGGGGGATTCTGCCCCCACTTTAGAGCAGTCAGTCAGATGCTCAGACCCCCCTAACCTTCCAGTATAGTAACTAGTCAGGGCTCTATGGTGGGGGGATAATTCCCCCCTATAGAGCCCTCTGCTGTCAGTAAAACGACCCCCCCCCCCCCCCCTGCAGTATACTCCTGGCTTTGTAACTTTCCTGTGCTTAATTAGCGTGGGAAAGCTACAATGAGGGCAGTGACTGGTGAGTCTCACAGTCACTCCCAGTGCGCACTGGATGCGGCAGCTGCGGCAGCCAGTCTGACTGTGAGTCTCTGACCAGTCACCACCCACACGCAGCAGAGAGACAGGAGAGACTAATAGTGCCTGTCATTCAATAAACCCTCAAGTACTACAGTTTCACAGGCATTGACTAAAGCTTTCTATAGTGTAGTGGTCAGCTTGTCTGCCTTACACATGTAGGTTGCTGGTTCAAATCCCAGTTGGGTTTTTTTTTTTTAAATTTATTTATTAATATCTTACTTGTATTGGGTTTGTTCACACTAGCATTAATATACATTTACCTCTCTTCCGTCAGAGGAAGAGAGGATCAATACGTTAAACGGAAAGCAACGGCTCCATTAGAATTACCATTGCTTTCAATGGTAATTCTTTTGTATCAGTTGCTTTCCGTTTATCTCCATTCGCTAGGTTTCCGTTCTTTTGAACGGAAATAAAAGTTCTGCAGACTTCACTTTTGTTTCCTTTAAAAAAACGGAAACTTAGAGAACGGAGGCAAACGGAAAGCAACTGATACAAAAGAATTACCATTGAAAGCAATGGTAATTCTAATGGAGCCGTTGCTTTCCGTTTAACGTATCGATCCTCTCTTCCTCTGACGGAAGAGAGGTAAACGTATATTAATGCTAGTGTGAAAGAAGCCTTAGGGCCTGTTCACATCAGCGTTGGCTTTCCGTTCTGGGGTTCCGTCGGAGGTAACCCCGCAACGGAAAGTCAAACTGAAACCACAGCTTCAGTTTCCGTCACCATTAGCGCAGTCGACTGCGCTCTTGATTCCGTCACAAAAACTGAAACCTGCCGGAATGGTGATGAACGGAAACCATTAGCAATGTTTCTGTCACCATTGATTTCAATGGTGACTGAAACGGAAGCTGTGGTTTCAGTTTGACTTTCCGTTGCAGGGGGTTCACCCGACGGAAACCTCCCACGGAACCCCGGAACGGAAAGCCAACGCTGATGTGAACAGGCCCTAATCCTTCCCCATAAACCTGGCCCCGCTAATTAAAATAAATATATTATATAATGTATATAGCGCTGTATCCCGTATCCGTCAGGTCAGCGGGACTGACTGATTCAGTGTCAGCGAGTCCTGCAGGATCGAGCTGTTACCGATCACATCTAAGTTCATAACTTAGATGTGATCGGTAATGGGCGACCTAATGGATTCAGGTCTCAGCGCAATATACAGCTGCTCTGTATACAGGATACAAAGCAGATGTATCTCAAAAAGTGCAAATCATTTTCAATAAAAAGTAATTAAAACTTGCACCAATCGCAGTAATAGATATCTTTATATATCATAGTGACATGTCCGAAGTTTTCATCGGTGGGGGACCAAGCACTGAGGCCCCCACCGATCGCTAAAATGAAGCAGCAGAAGTGCTCGGGTGAGCGCTGTGCCGCTTCATTTATGATCGAATTTCAGCCGAGTGAGTGGTGTACGGACTCCTAGACTTTCTATTGAGCCTGTACACTGCTCCAAGGAAAGCCAAACAGAATTGAAGCGGCACACCGCTCACCCGAGCACTTCTGCTGCTTCGTTTTAGCGACTAGTGGAGGTGTCTCAGTGCTCGGACCCCACTGATCAAAACTTCTGACATGTCAACATTTTTAAAAAAAGTTGTTACACTTTTAAGAGAATATTTCACCTGCCCACAGATTTGCATTTCAGTGCAGCATGTAATGGGGAGGGCTGCACAAACTCTGGGGCACTTTATATATTTTTTCCTACCCTCTTTCCATACTTAGATATCTTTGCTGTAATATTTGGCGCCCGATATTTAAATAACCCCATGAACTGCCAATGGGGCGGTAATTGGCAAGGGGATGTGTAACATCGCTGTGACACTGCCCAATCCGCTGCGGACAATGTCAACAGCAAGAGCTGGAGAGAGGAGATCATGTGCACACGCACGCTCTCACTCTTCAGCTCTCGGCAGGCAAGTACAAGACTGTGATCTCAGGTGAGAGATCAGTCTTGTCGTCCTTGTCTGCCGAGAGCTAAAGAGTGAGAGCGTGCGTGCGCGCACAGCTCCGATGCCATGAAACAGAAGAATTCACACTCTTCTTCTCCTCTTGTGTTCCTTAGTGGTGGCGGAGCTGCGCGCACGCGCTCTCTCTCCAGCTCTTGCTGTAACGCTGACCATAGCTGATTGGACAGTGTCACAGCGATGTTACACACCCCCTTGCCAATTACCTCCCCATTGACAGTTCAGGGGGTTATTTAAATATCGGCCGCCAAATATTACAGCACCGATATCTAAATAACGAAGGAGGCTAGGAAAAAAATGTAAAGTGCCCCAGAGTTTGTGCGCCCCCCCCCCCCCCCATTACATGCTGCACTCCGCTGTACATGGATGGGGAGGTGAAAGGTTCTCTTTAAAAGAAAGGTGTTATAATTTTTTTTTTTTATTTGATATGTTTTATTTTATGGGCCTCATTTTTCTAATTATTTTAATATGTTTCCGAAGGTAGCTATTTATTCATATGTTTGTATGTCTGTGGGGGCAGCCAACTTTATTTTTATTTTTCATACTGCTAATTTTTGTTTTGCAGGTTCCGCTGGACCATTTGGACTACGTCGTAGATTCGTTGGACTACTTCGCTGATTTAAGCTTTATTTTTATTTTTTGAATAAAATGGTTAAAGTGGATTCTGTGGAAGAGTTGTCATTTCAATAAAATAAATTTCTTTATGTCTCTGTTTTTTAATACTTCATTACCGCCTTAGTAATGGCTGCTGTCTGATCGAGAGCGTCCATTACTAAGAAGGGGCTTAGTGTTAGCCAGTAATAAGGCTAGCACTAACCCCTATTATTACCCCGGTACCCACCGCCACCAGGAGTACTGGGAAGAGCTGGGTACGATCCAGCACCCGACTGTCTGAAGAGAAGGGTGGGTACTGGGGTGGCCGCAGGCTGGTACTATCAGGCTCGGAATGGCCAAAAACCATGGCCCTTCCCACCCTGGTAATGCTAGGCTGCTGCTGCTTTATTGTATCTGGCTGGTTATGAAAAATGGAGGGGATCTCACGTAATTTTTTTTCTATTTATTTTTTTAAAAAGACGTGGGGTTCCCGCTATTTTTCACAACCAGCCAGATACAATACAGCAGCTGCAGCCTAGCATCACCAGGGTGGCAAGGGCCACGTTTTTTATCCCTTCCCAGCCTGGTAAAACCAGCCTGTGGCCGCCCTGCTGCCTTACCGTCGCTTCAGATGGTCGGGTACTGGATCGTACTCCCCTCGCGGCAGGGTAATAATAGGGGTTAGTGATAGCCTTTTTACTGGCTAACACGAAGCCCCTTAGTAATGGACGCTCTCAATCAGACAACAGCCATTACCAAGGCCATAATAAAGTATTAAAAAAAACAGACATAAGAAAAACTTTTATTCAAATCTCAACTCCCCCTTGCAACCCTCTTTCACCATTTTATTTTTCTTTAAAAAGTAGATCATCGGAGTAGTCCAATGAATCTACGACGTAGTCCAAACGCTGCAGCGGAACCTACCAAAAAAAAAGCAGTGTAAAAATGTTAAAAACTTAAATTTGCCACAATAGTCACTCGATATAACTATACTGTAATCACTTATATGGTCTGCAGATATCTTGTCTATAACTGGCATCTACCTCTATAAGGTCACTATATGGTGGTAATATTGGTCTATATATAGTGTGATTTATTCACGAACAGTATGGTGGGTTTTTTCTGACACAATGTTGTAGTAATATGTGATCATGGTTTGGTAGTTTTATTCAGTAACCGTATGGAAGTATTATTCAGTAATAGTATAAAGGTATTATTCAGTAACAATATGGGGGTATTATTCAGTAACAGTATGGGGGTATTATTCAGTAACAGTGTGGGGGTATTATTCAGTAACAGTATGGAAGTATTATTCAGTAACAGTATGGGGTATTATTCAGTCACTATGTGGTTATGGTTTGGCGGTATTATTCAGTAACAGTATGGAGGTATTATTCAGTAACAGTATGGGGGTATTATTCAGTAACCGTATGGAGGTATTATTCAGTAACAGTATGGGGGTATTATTCAGTAACAGTATGGGGTATTATTCAGTAACAGTATGGGGGTATTATTCAGTAACAGTATGGAGATATTATTCAGTAACCGTATGGAGGTATTATTCAGTAACAGTATAAATGTATTATTCAGTAACAGTATGGGGGTATTATTCAGTAACAGTATGGGGGTATTATTCAGTAACAGTATGGGGGTATTATTCAGTAACAGTATGGAGGTATTATTCAGTAACAGTATGGAGGTATTATTCAGTAACAGTATGGGGGTATTATTCAGTAACAGTATGGAGGTATTATTCAGTAACAGTATGGGGGTATTATTCAGTAACAGTATGGAGGTATTATTCAGTAACAGTATGGAGGTATTATTCAGTAACAGTATGGAGGTATTATTCAGTAACAGTATAAATGTATCATTCAGTAACAGTATGGGGGTATTATTCAGTAACAGTATGCAGGTATTATTCAGTAACCGTATGGAGGTATTATTCAGTAACAGTATAAATGTATTATTCAGTAACAGTATGGGGGTATTATTCAGTAACAGTATGGGGGTATTATTCAGTAACAGTATGGAGGTATTATTCAGTAACAGTATGGAGGTATTATTCAGTAACAGTATAAATGTATTATTCAGTAACAGTATGGGGGTATTATTCAGTAACAGTATGGAGGTATTATTCAGTAACAGTATGGGGGTATTATTCAGTAACAGTATGGGGGTATTATTCAGTAACAGTATGGAGGTATTATTCAGTAACAGTATGGAGGTATTATTCAGTAACAGTATAAATGTATTATTCAGTAACAGTATGGGGGTATTATTCAGTAACAGTATGCAGGTATTATTCAGTAACCGTATGGAGGTATTATTCAGTAACAGTATAAATGTATTATTCAGTAACAGTATGGGGGTATTATTCAGTAACAGTATGGGGGTATTATTCAGTAACAGTATGGAGGTATTATTCAGTAACAGTATGGAGGTATTATTCAGTAACAGTATGGAGGTATTATTCAGTAACAGTATGGAGGTATTATTCAGTAACAGTATGGGGGTATTATTCAGTAACAGTATGGGGGTATTATTCAGTAACAGTATGGGGGTATTATTCAGTAACAGTATGGAGGTATTATTCAGTAACAGTATGGGGGTATTATTCAGTAACAGTATGGAGGTATTATTCAGTAACAGTATGGAGGTATTATTCAGTAACTGTATGGAGGTATTATTCAGTAACAGTATGGAGGTATTATTCAGTAACAGTATGGGGGTATTATTCAGTAACAGTATGGAGGTATTATTCAGTAACAGTATGGGGGTAATATTCAGTAACAGTATGGGGGTATTATTCAGTAACAGTATGGGGGTATTATTCAGTAACAGTATGGGGTATTATTCAGTAACAGTATGGGGGTATTATTCAGTAACAGTATGGGGGTATTATTCAGTAACAGTATGGAGGTATTATTCAGTAACAGTATGGAGGTATTATTCAGTAACAGTATGGGGGTATTATTCAGTAACAGTATGGGGGTATTATTCAGTAACAGTATGGGGGTATTATTCAGTAACAGTATCGGGGTATTATTCAGTAACAGTATAAATGTATTATTCAGTAACAGTATGGGGGAATTATTCAGTAACAGTATGGAGGTATTATTCAGTAACAGTATGGGGGTATTATTCAGTAACAGTATGGGGGTATTATTCAGTAACAGTATGGAGGTATTATTCAGTAACAGTATGGAGGTATTATTCAGTAACAGTATGGGGATATTATTCAGTAACAGTATGGGGGTATTATTCAGTAACAGTATGGGGGTATTATTCAGTAACAGTATGGGGGTATTATTCAGTAACAGTATGGGGGTATTATTCAGTAACAGTATGGGGGTATTATTCAGTAACTGTATGGGGGTATTATTCAGTAACAGTATGGGGTATTATTCAGTAACAGTATGGGGGTATTATTCAGTAACAGTATGGGGGTATTATTCAGTAACAGTATGGAGGTATTATTCAGCAACAGTATGGAGGTATTATTCAGTAACAGTATGGGGGTATTATTCAGTAACAGTATGGGGGTATTATTCAGTAACAGTATGGGGGTATTATTCAGTAACAGTATGGGGGTATTATTCAGTAACAGTATGGAGGTATTATTCAGTAACAGTATGGAGGTATTATTCAGTAACAGTATGGGGGTATTATTCAGTAACAGTATGGGGGTATTATTCAGTAACAGTATGGGGGTATTATTCAGTAACAGTATGGGGGTATTATTCAGTAACAGTATGGGGGTATTATTCAGTAACAGTATGGGGGTATTATTCAGTAACGGTATGGGGGTATTATTCAGTAACAGTATGGAGGTATTATTCTGTAACAGTATGGAGGTATTATTCAGTAACCGTATGGGGGTATTATTCAGTAACAGTATGGGGGTATTATTCAGTAACAGTATGGGGTATTATTCAGTAACAGTATGGAGGTATTATTCAGTAACAGTATGGAGGTATTATTCAGTAACAGTATGGAGGTATTATTCAGTAACAGTATGGAGGTATTATTCAGTAACAGTATGGGGGTATTATTCAGTAACAGTATGGAGGTATTATTCAGTAACAGTATGGAGGTATTATTCAGTAACTGTATGGAGGTATTATTCAGTAACAGTATGGAGGTATTATTCAGTAACAGTATGGGGGTATTATTCAGTAACAGTATGGAGGTATTATTCAGTAACAGTATGGGGGTATTATTCAGTAACAGTATGGGGGTATTATTCAGTAACAGTATGGGGGTATTATTCAGTAACAGTATGGAGGTATTATTCAGTAACAGTATGGGGTATTATTCAGTAGCAGTATGGCGGTATTATTGGTAATGTTGGTCTTACAATCTATGTAAATTACTGTGGTGGGGGCTGTGGGGAAGTATGAGTGTGGCAGCAGATGATCAGGCTAAGAGACAGTCTGCAGAGTGGCATGTGATGTACTTTGACATGTAGATGTTACTTACGTGTGGGATGTGGGCCCATAACTTGTGTACAGCCCAGGGCCAAAGATCATATTAATCCACCACTGGCATCGAGCCAGCACAGGCAGACCACTACAATACAGCAGGTAGAGCAAAGAAACCAGCCCAGGACGTGCCGCTTCAAAACAGCGCTAAGCGCGACCCGTCCTGGACTGGCCGTAATGTAATTGCAGAGAGTGACGCCGCAAATGAGACTGGCTTGCGAGGAGAGATATGGGGTTGTGCAGACTGTACTATTTGCACTGCACTGATTGGCAGTAAGAAGAATTCTTTAAATGTTTTCCATACTTCAAACAGCACTTTAAGGCTGTGTTCACACTGAGTTTTTTGGGATTTTGAGGCAGATTTTGTCCTTCCCGCACGTCGTTTGCCGCGATTTTCACCGCATTTTTCGCTCACGGCCATTGAGTGCTACGGGCAAAAAACTCAGCGAAATACCCTCTCTCTGCCTCCCATTGATGTCAATAGGAGGTCAGAGGCGTAAACGTGCGAAGATAGGGCATGTCCCTTCTTTCTCGGGAGGCATTTTCGGCCGGTTTTTGACGAGTTTTGCGGAGCGGTTTCCGCGCACAAAAACTCGTCAAAATACTCTGTGTGAACAGGGCCTAACAAATAAACATCAAATGTTTTCCTATTTAAAAAATTTATGTATTGCGTGTTTGATGTGTAAAGTTAGGAATGAGAAAACTCTGATAGATTTGTGGGGGGGGCGCCTTTTTATAGTTCGCCTCAGGCGGCAGACGGGCTAGGTTCACCCCTGACTGCTGTAATCTACATTACAGCGCCGAACACATCATGTACAATATAGGCCACTTATAATGTGGTGACAGAGCCTCTTTAAGAAATGTTGCCTTAAAACGTTGTCACTGTTATTTTCATTATCCTCATTCTATCTAATGTCAATTGTTGAAGCTGCCGTGTTGTTTTCTTGTGAAAAGTACAATATGTAAAAGTATAATATGCAAAATTGTTAGACTTTTTAGCTATTATATTCACATGCAGCAGTCTAATGCTACACTGTAGTGAATGATTTTTTTTTCAAGCCACAGATTTTAGGATATTCTTCTGTTATTAAATTCCACATCATTCCTTATTGGTTGTGGTTTTATTGCCAAGCATGATAGCCTCTTCATTTGGTTGTCTAGGTCTATAACACTTTTTAAAAAAGTGTTGACTTTCTGCTAATTCTAATTAAATGAAAATGCATAAAATATTGATTTAAGGATACCTCGAACATTATTTGACATAAAACCAGAATAACTGATTAACCACTTAACACAAAATGGTATATACAGAGCCGGATTATAGGGAGGGCACCCGGGGTTGCGTGCCCTGGGCCTCCACCACCCAGAAGAATTTAGGGGGCCTCCACCAAGGACAATATGTGTGCCCCCATTTTTATTTTTTATTTTTACACATCTTGATTTTGCTAAGATTTTCAGCAAATCATAGCAAAATATAGCGGTTTTCATGACGTTGATTAACATCACAGTTATATGATCAAGTTCCTGCACCCAGGCAACACAGAGAAAGAAAGGTAAGTGCGTGCTGTCTATGTATGTGTATAGTGTATAGTGTGTGTATATACAATATTCTCTGTGTATGTAGAAAAAAGCAAAGGATTGGAGCAGCACTGTGAACAAATGCCTGACTAAGCTGGTGCAAAGCTTCAAAAATAAAGGAGTGACCTCTCCTTATGTGTTGGATATCCAAAAAAGAGAACGTGAAGCAGCACTCAAATAAAGTGAATTTATTCATCCAACATGGAACCACAACGTTTCACCTCCTCTATAAAGGCATTTTCAAGTCAAACAATAGTTTGTGTATATACAGTATTCTCTGTGTATGTAGTGTATACTCAGCTGAGTGTATCTGCACCTTCTTGTCAGCGAACCTTACTGCACCTTCTTGTCATATATGGACAGTGACGTCGTCCGGAGTTCCTCTATGAGCAGAATCCCCGGCCAGAGCGTTGCCGGCGCTCTGGCCGGGGATTCCACTCCAGGGAGAGTGAATGGCAGAGCAGGAAGCGGATAGTCTCCTGTCTCTGCCATAGTATTCAATTGTATCTGTGTCCTGAGGATATACAATTGAATGTGGCAGTTGCTGGGACAGGTAATTTGCCGGGACTATCTCTGTAAATTTAGGACTGTCCCGGCAAACTCGGGACTGTTGGCAACTATAGTACTTATTTCACCCTCCTACTGAGCCACCAGCTGGGGATTGTTGGGCGACATCAAGTAACGTTAGCCAGGTGCCAACACAAGGAGTCAGTAAGTATCAGTTTAGTCTAACTTACGTATACTAAGACTGTCCTGCAGTTCCACCCTGGCGGCTCAGTAGGAGGGTTGAAATAGGTAAGACATAGCAACCACCTTGATGCAATTTTGGATGCTCATCTCAAAGTGCGTGTGTGTGTGTGTGTATAAAACCGTGCTTAAAGCAATACAGCATAGGGACTTTTATTGCATATATTGCATAAGTATGAGAATACAAGAAAAAAAATCTATATATAAAAATACGAGGGAAATGGAGCAGCACTGTAGCAGATGAACCTCGCGGCTCGTGCAAGAAGTCGGGAAGCAGCATTCCATATCAAGGAATTTTCTTCACCAAATATTCATCACAACATTTCACCCTCTCTATGACAGGGTGAAAATACCCTCATAGAGTGGGTAAAACGTTGTGGTGATGAATATTTGGTGAATAAAGTTCCTGGAAATGGAGTGCTGCTTCTCTACTACTTTTCTATATATGTATATGCATTAAAAAAAAATACGTTTGGCACCGTCATCACCTAGTGTGGCAATGCGTGGAGGTAAAGAGGGTCTGGGCACGACAGACTTGGGTCTGAATTAATGTAGCAGTCTGGCCTGGTGTCACGAAGCGGGTTAGTGGACCCACTAGGCCGTACCGCCACAGCGGGGAGGCAGCTGGCCAAACAACAGGACACCCCAGAAATACAATGTCCCGCACAAGGGTACCTGAATAGACCAGATGGTGGCCACAGCTCTGGCACAGATGAGGTGGGTGCAGCAGATGGCGGAAAACGTGGCGGATGACACAGGAGCCGCAAGTTGCGCCAGACGTGGCGGATTCCTCCGGACGTGGCAGATAACACAGGATGTGGCAGATTCCTCCGGACATGGCAGATGACACAGGACGTGGCGGATTCATCCAGACGTGGCAGATTCCTCTGGACGTGGCAGATGACACAGGACTTGGCGGATTCCTCCAGACGTGGCAGATTCCTCTGGACGTGGCACCACTAGATACTAGGGCAAAGCACGGGAAACAGGAATGGGGAACAAGGTACGGGTAACAACAGGAACGGGAAACACTAAGGGACCATTTGCAAGACGGACTGGGAAAACTAACAACGCTCAGGCATCGAACTAGGGGCTGGACCTCTCTTATAGCCCACGGTACTCACGGGTCAAAGGTCTTTCAAGATGTCCGGTGCGCGCGCTGCCCCTTTAAGAGCGGGGACGAGCGTGCGCGCGCACCCTGCGGGCTCCGGCGGAGGTGAGTGGATGCAAGCGCTGGCGTCTCCTGAGGAGGAGGCTGGGGCCAGCGCTTGCCGACTCGTGGCTGCGGCTGTCAGCGGGAGGCTGGAGCTGACAGCCCGCAGCCACGGACATTACACCTGGGGTCTGAATAAATTTTGGAGACTGGTCTGGGTTCTAATTTAATTTTGGGGTCCGGTCTGGTGTCTAAATACATTTAGGAGTCTGGTCTGTGGTCGGAATTTATTTTGGGTGTGGTCTGTAGTCTAAATTTATTTAGGGGTCAGATAGCGAAACCAATAGACAATTATGACCTATTTGTGTGGACCCCAACCTAAATCCAGCTTTGGATGTATATATACATAATCTGTGGGGTCTAATTGCAGCAAAATCACGTACATATACGTCATTCTGATTGCACGGCACAGAAACTCACCATAAAAATAAAGCTGTGACTGAAAGACGGATTCCAGCTGCAATGACCAGGATTGGAGATCACTCCAAACTTGGCCATTTATCCCCTTAGATGTTTCTGTCAATAGCGACGACGGCATCTAAGTGGTTTTAGGAGGGAGTTTCCTTTGTCACCCATCAGCAGTTCCCAGGCCTGCCATGGCTGTATGATCAGATCGGATAGTGACGTCCTCTACTGTGACTTTAAAAATAATTAAATAACGTTTAATTAACCCCTTTAGGACACAGCACGTGTCGCTTCATGTGGTAATAAACTTTGGAATGCTTTAACCTATTCAAGCGATTCAGAGATTGTTTTCTCATGACATATTGTTCTTTATGTTAGTGAAAAAATGTTGTCGATAAATTCAATATTTATTTGTGAGATACTTCAAATTTTAGAGAAAACGTGCAAAAAATAGCATTTATCTAAATATAAATGTATCCACTTGTAAAACAGATAGTAATACCACACAAATAGTTACTAGTTAACATTTCCCATATGTCTACTTTATGTTTGCATTGTTTTTGAACATTCTTTTATTTTTCTAGGACCTCACAAGGCTTAGAACTTTAGCAGCAATTTCTCACATTTTCAAGAAAATTTCAAAAGGCTATTTTTTCAGGGACCAATTCAGTTGTGAAGTGGCTTTGAGGGCCTTATATATTAGAAAGTCTGCATAAATCACCCCATTTTGAAAATGGCACCCCCTAAAGTATTCAAAACAGCATTCAGAAAGTATTTTAACCCTTTAGGCGTTCCACAGGAATTAAAGGAAAGTAGAGGTGAAATGTACAAATAATTTTTTTTTTGCTGAAATTCATTTGTAATACATTTTTTTCTGTAACACAGAAGGTTTTACCAGAGAAACTCAACTCAATATTTATTCTGCAGTTTTTAGAAATATCCAACATGTAGCCCTAGTGTCCAATTGGACTGAAACTCCGGCCTCAGAAACAAAGGAGCATTTAGAGGATTTTGGGGCCTCCTTTTTTTAGGATATATTTTAGGGACCATGTCAGGTTTGAAGTGGTCTTGTGGTGCCTAAACAGTCAAAACCCCCCAAAAGGGACCCCAGTTTTGAAACTACACCCCTCAAGGCACTTTTCTAGGGGTATTGTTAGCATTTTGACCCCAAAGTTTTGTTGCAGATTTTAGTGGAATTAGTCTATGAACATGAAAGTCACCTTTTTTTCCTGTTAAAACATAGAATTTTTTCATTTTTACAAGGGATAAAAGAGAAAAAGCACCCCAACATTTGTAAAGCAATTTCTCCCGATTACGGCAATACCCCATCTGTGGTCATAAACTGATGTTTGGACTCACAGCAATGCTCAGAAGGGAAGGAGAGCCTTTTGGATTTTGGAGCACAGATTTTGCTGGAATGATTTTCGGTGCCATGTCGCGTTTGCAACGCCCTAGAGGGAGCAAAACAGTGGAAACCCTCCAAAAGTGACCCTATTTTGGAAACTACACCCCTCAAGGAATTTTTCTAGTAGTATAGTTAGCATTTTGACCCCACAGTTTGTTTGTGGAATTTAGTGAAATTAGGTAGTGAAAATTAATATCAACATTTTTGTCCACTAAAATGTTGACGTTTTTAATTTTCACAAGGGATAAAAGAGAAAAAGCACCACAACATTTGTAAAGCAGTTTCTCCCGTGTACGGCAATACCCCATATGTGGTTATAAAAGTTTGTTTATTAGAAATTAATTAACCCTTTCCAGACTGATCCTTTTTTTGCTTTTTCATTTTCGTTTTTTACTCCCGGCCTTCCAAGAGCCATAACTTTTTTATGTTTCCCTCAATAGAGCAGTGTGAGGGCTTATTTTTTTGCGGAAGGAGTTGTAGTTTCTATTGACACTATTTAAAGTACCATATAATGTACTGGGAACTGAAAAAAAATTATTTACGGCCTGAAATTGGAAAAAACTGTGATTCCTCCATTGTTTTGGGGGTTTTGTTTTTACGTCTTTCACCGTGCGGTAAAAATGACAACTTAGTTTTATTCTGCATCTCAATACAGTTAAGGTGATACCAAAATTATATAGGTTTTTTACATTTTACTACTTTTACAAAGAAAATACTATTTGTTAAATAAAACATTTTTATTAACTTTTTTTTTTACTTTGTACACTTTATTTTTTTACCTGCAGCTCTCATCGCTGCTAGAAGACATTACACTACCTAGTAGTGCAATGTATTCCAACTGTCAGTGTGATGTCACAGTCACTCTGACAGTAAGTCTATAAGGACCAGCCTCTGGCTGGTCCTCATAGGCTTCCTTACATGGCAGATCCGGAGGCCGCTGTCTGGCCTCCGGTTGCCATTTTAAACCCCACAATTGCATGTTGCATGGGGGCTGCCGATGTGCTACAAACCCCCTAAATGTGGCAATAGCAATAGATCGCCGCATTTAAGGGGTTAATTGCCGAAATCAGCGGCGATGAGCCGCTGATCTGCAACACTGGACTGACAGCTGTCGGGGACAGTTGACCTCAGGGTTCCCAAAGCACACTGACTAGAAATTAATAGAAATAATATTTTTTTTCCAATAAGATGTAGTTTTAGATCAACATTTTTCATTTTCACAAGGAATAAAGAAGAAAAAGAACCTCAACATTTGAAGAGCAATTTCTCCGGAGTATGGTAATACCCCATATGTCATTATAAACTGCTGTTTGGACATATGCGAGGGTTCAGAAGAAAAGGAGCGGTATTTGACTTTTGGAGCGTAGATTTTGCTGGAATGGTTTGTGGACACCATGTCGCATTTGCAAAACCCCTGATGTGACAAAAAAAAAGTGACCCCATTTGAGAAACTACACCCCTAAAGGCATTTATCAGGGAGTTTAGTGAGCATCTAGATCCCACAGGTGTTTTTCAGAAATTAATACGCAGTGGATAAAGTGAAAATTGCAATTTTATCCATTGATGTTGAAATGGCCGAGGTCGCAGACCGCCAGCATCCTATACTCACCGGCGGCCATGACTGCTATCCAATGGACAACATTGTGTTAATGTGTGAGGACCATGATGGGGTTAATTACTATAAATGTGACGCTCATAGACGTTCAAAATTCATAATACCTTGTGCCTCACATTAATAAGTGAAAGAAAGCAATTGTTATTTTATTTTTTAACAGCACACACCATAAAATACGCTTTAAATTTGTTGTGCAGGTTATTACGGTCGCGACAATACCGAATGTATGTATATTTTATGTATTGAGACTTTTATTTTAATATTTATTGTAATAAATGTGTGTGCATTTGTTTAAAAACATTTTTTGAACATAGATTTTTTTTTTTTTAGGGTTTTTTAAACTTTAACCCCTTCCCTCTTTAGCCACTTTTGACCTTCAGGACAGAGCCTCATTTTTTAAATCTGACATGTTTCACTTTATGTGGTAATAACTTCAGAATGCTTTTACCTATCCAAGCGATTCTGTGACTATTTTCTCGTGACACATTGGACTTTATGTTACTGGCAAAATTTGTTCAATACATCTAGTATTTAATTGTGAAAAACACCAAAACTTTGCGAAAAATTTCAAAAATGAGCATTTTTCTAAATTTTAATGTATCTGCTTGTAATACAGATAGTAATACCACACAAAATTGTTGCTAATTAATATCCCCCATATGTCTACTTTAGATTGGCATCATTTTTTGAACATCCTTTTATTTTTCTAGGATATTACAAGGCTTAGAACTTTAGCAGCAATTTCTCACATTTTCAAGAAAATATCAAAAGGCTATTTTTTACAGGGGCCAGTTCAGTTGTGAAGCGGCATTTAGGGCCTTATATTTTAAAAAACCCCAATAAGTCACCCCATTTTAAAAACTTCACCCCTCAAAGTATTCAAAACAGCATTTAGAAAGTTTCTTAACCCTTTAGACGTTTCACAAGAAAACAACGTAGAGGTGAAATTTTCAAATTTCATATTTTTTTGCAGAAATTCATATTTAATATATTTTTATTGTAACACAGAAAGTTTTACCAGATAAATGCAAATCAATATCTATTGCCAAGATTCTGCCGTTTTTAGAAATATCCCACATCTGGCCCTAGTGTGTTAATGGACTGAAGCACAAGCCCAAGAATCAAAGGAGCACTAGAGGATTCTGGGGCCTCCTTTTTGTTAGAAAATATTTTAGGCACCATGTCACGTTTGAAGGGCTCTTGCGGTGCCAAAACAGCAGAAATGCCCCAAAAGTTACCCCATTTTGGAAACTACACCCCTTGAGGAAATTATCTAGGGGTATAGTGAGCATATTGACCTCCCAGGTTATTTGCAGAAATTATTGGAAGTAGGCCGTGAAAATGAAAATCTACATACTTTCAAAGAAAACGTAGGTTTAGCTAATTTTTTCTAATTTCCACAAGGACTAAAGGAGAAAAAGCGCTACAACAGTTGTAAAGCAATTTCTCCCGAGTACGGCAATACCCCATATGTGGTCATAAACCGCTGTTTGAGCACAGAATAGGGCTCAGAATGGAAGGAGTGCAACTTGCTTTTGGAGTGCAGATTTTGCTGGATTGGTTTCTGGTTGCTATGTCGCATTTGCAAAGTCCCTATGGGACCAAAACAGTGGATCCCCCTGAGAAGTGACCCCATTTTGGAAACAACACCCCTCAAGGTATTCACCTAGAGGTGTAGTGAGCTTATTAACCCCGCAGGTGTTTGGCAGAAATTTGTGTGCACTCGATGTTGCAGAGTGAAAATTGCATTTTTTCCATAGATATGCCAATATGTGGTGCCCAGATTGTGCCACCATAACAAGACAGCTCTTTAATTATTATGCTCTGTTTCCCGGTTTTAGAAACACACTACATGTGGCCCTAATCTTTTGCATGGACATTCGACAGTGCTCAGGAGTGAGAGAATACCATACGAAGTTGAGGCCTAATTTGGCGACTTACACAGTATTGGCTCACAATTGCAGAGGCTCTGATGTGAAATAATAAAAGAAACCCCTGACAAGTGACCCCATTTTGCAAACTGCACCCCTCAAGGCATTTATTAAGGGGTGTAGTGAGCATTTTCACGCACACTTCTTTTCCATAAATGATTGCGCTGCGGATTGTGCAATGTAAAAATTTTAATTTTTTCCTAGATATGCCATTTCAGTGGCAAATATGTCATGCCCAGCTTGTGCCACTGGAGACACACACCCCAAAAATTGTTAAAAGGGTTCTCCCGGGTATGGCGATGCCATATATGTGGAAGTAAACAGCTGTTTGGGCATGCTTTAGGGTTCAGAAGGGAGGTAGCGTCATTTGGCTTTTGCAGCGTGGATTTTGCTTGGTAGTAGTTTTGTTTGGAGTATTACTGATCTTTCTGTTTATAATATGGGGCATATCTGAGCTGGGCAGAGTACATCAGGGGCATAGTCAGGTGGTATAATAATGGGGTAAACAAAATAATAAAATAATCCACAGATGTGTGTTACGCTGTGAACAATCCTTTCTGCACAGGCCGGTGTCGCACTGACAAATGTCCTTCCTTATCCCCCTTTTGGTTCACACTCTGCACATTTGCAGTTTGCGGAATTTTGCTGGGAATTGTTGTCCTGGTATAATACGGGCACCCTCGCTTCCAGCAGATATGTTTGGGCCCTCCCCTTCCTGGTTCCCTAATTTTAGGGCCTTGATAATTCGCCTCTTGAAAAAGAAGAAATGTTCCCCTCTGATCTGCACAACTGGATATTTTCTTTCCTGACTTATTGGCGTCTTAACTTATTTTATTTTTTCATAGACGTAGTGGTATGAGGGCTGTTTTTTTGCGGGGACGAGCTGTAGTTATTATTGGTACCATTTTGGGGTACATGCGACTTTTTTATCACTTTTTGCCCTAATTTATAGCACTTTTTTATGTTTTACAACTTTTTGCACAATAAAATAACTTTTGTAAAGAGAAGGCATTTTTTCTGTCGCCATGTTGTGAGAGCCATAACTTTTTAATTTTGTCGTGGATGGAGCTGTATGAGGGCTTGTTTTTTGCGAGACGAGTTATAGTTTTTATAGGTACCATTTTTTGATACATGCGACTTTTTGCTAACTTTTTATTTCAATTTTTGGAAGACAAAATGACCAAAAAAACAGCAATTATGGCAGTATATTTTAGGTTGTTTTTTACGGCGTTCACGCCACAGGATAAATAACATAACAGTTTTATAGTTCAGGTAGTTATGGTCGCAGCGATACCAAATATGTATGGTTTATTATATTTTTCAATAATAAATAACTTGATAAGGGAAAAGGGGGGCAACAGTGTTTTATTTTATTACTTGAAACTTTTATTGTATTTTTTACAACTTTTCTTTAGTCCCACTAGGGGACTTGAAGATCCAACAGTTTTTTTTATGTTCTAATACATTGCACTACCTATGTAGTGCAATGTATTGGAGCTGTCAGTTGTTCACTGACAGCAAGCCGATCAGGCTCCGCCTCCGGGCGGGGCCTAATTAGCTTCCATAAAGGCAGACAGGAGGCCATTGTTAGGCCTCTTGTTGCCATAGTAGCAGTCGGCATCCTTGCAATCGCATGGCAGGCTGACTATTTTCTAGAAACTGCTAAGATGCAGCGATCGCATTGGATCGCTGCATCGAAGGGGTTAATGGCAGGAGTCGGAGATAGCTCCAGTTCCTGCCGATACAGTGGGGCGTCCGCTGTATGTTACATACAGTATGTTACATACAGTATGATACCCACTGCTGATGACGCCGGCTCAGCTTCTGAGCCGGAAGCTGAGGCGGGGCCATCTTGCCGAGCGGGGCATAGGAGGCTTCCATTGCTGGCAGACCGGTAGGTAAGTATGAGGGTATGTTCACACGCTTAACAAAAAACTTCTGAAAATACGGAGCTGATTTCAGAGAAAATAGCCTCTGATTTTCAGGTATTTTTGAAGCTGAAAATTAAATTTGGAGCTTCTTTTGAGGCTTCTTTTGAGGCGTTTTTGGAGCTGTTTTCAATAGAAGTCAATGAAAAACGGCTCCAATTACGTCCCAAGAAGTGTCCTGCACTTCTTTTGACGAGGCTGTAATTTTACGCGCCGTCTTTTGACAGCGACGCGTAAAATGACAGGTCGTCGGCACAGTACATCGTAAAGCCCATTGAAAGTAATGGGCAGATGTTTGCCGACGTATTGGAGCCGTTTTTTCAGACGTAATTCGAGGCATAAAACGCCTCCATTACGTCTAAAAATAGGTCATGAGAACCCAGCCTTAGGCCTCCGATCGCTTTTGCAGCCACCGGCAACCCAGCGATCACGTTGCTGGGGTGCAGGTGGCTAAAACTCCTCACATGCTGCGATCTCTATTGAACACAGCATGTGAGGGGTTAATTTGCCGGATCGGAGGCTAGCTCCGATCCTGGCCATTACATCAGGGTGCCAGCTGTAACATACAGCTGGCACCCGGCGGTGATGTTGCGGGCTCAGCTCCTGAGCTAGCTCCATCTCCTTCACGTACAGTTACGTGAAAAGGAGTTAAAACACCACTTCACATCACGTAACTGTATGTGATTTTGCGGGAAGGGGTTGTCCCTCGATCGCGTCACCGGGATTAACTGTGACGTGATCCAAGGGGCATCCCCCTTCTCACTCTCCCCTTGAATGCAGCGGTCAGCTTTGATCGCAGCATTCAAGGGAATAGCCTCTGATCTCCGCCGTTAGAGAGGGGCTGCAGCTGTGTAATATAGCCATTGACCCGCGCCTGACAAGTATGCGCGCACGGTCAGCATGAGGTTATGAAGCCGGCGTTGGCACTGAAGACAGAACATGGGGGTGTTTTGCAGTACGCCTGCCATGTTCTCTGTCTTCAGTGCCGGCGCTCATTAGTGCAGTGCCGGCCGCATCACCTCATATTGACTGTGCGCGCACCCTTGTCAGGAGCAGGGAAATGGCTGTATTACACATTTGTGAGTCCTGCCTCTATGATAGATAAGCTACTGATAGAAATCTTTAACATCTTGACCCATATTTTTAAAAGGTATTTTCAGAGCAAAATGTAATTTTAGATGAAAAAGTTGCTATTTTGTTGTGTTTTATTCATGTTACCTCTTTCTGATCATGAACAAAAAAACGGAGTTTGAATGTCAGCAGTTTTGCAGTTTTATGAGTGACACAAGCATGTTAGCCATATGCAGCAAGCCTTACGTTTTCTGGGACTTGGGGGCTTCAACCACCATGAGTGCTCCACCTAAGTTTGGATGTGTTAATGTGTCTGTATCTGGGGGACCTGGCACATACCACGATAAGTCAAGGGAGACGACTCTATATTAGGAAAGTGTTTGAGGCTACAGGATTCAAGGACTGTACCAGACACACCGGTTAATACAACCGACTTACACCTCCGTGAATCCTAACAACCACTAGGGTTCATAGACTGAATCAAGCTCAAGGTAGGTTACCAGATCACCCAAAATTTGTGCCCTATGGTCAGCAGAGGAGTGTTCCATCTTAAAGCAGACTAGTGGCAGCGGAAACTACACTGTCCAAAAAGAAGTAGTCACGCAATAGAAATAGGAAACCTCCCTTCAAAGACCGATCTGCAGCTAAATAATCTAACGCATATTACGGTATGTTCACACAGCCTATTTTCGGCCGTTTTTCGGGGAGTAAACGCCCGAAAAAAGGCCGACAAATTGAAAGCAGGATGCCTCCAAACATCTGCCCGTTGATTTGAATGGGAAAAACGGCGTTCTGTTCCGACGGGCCGTTTTTTTACGCGGACGTTTTGAAAAACGGCCACGTAAAAAAACAGCCGTGAAAAAAAAGTGTAGTTCACTTCTTGGGACGTTTTTGGAGCCGTTTTTCATTGACTCTATAGAAAACAGCTCCAAAAATGTCCGTAAAAAACGCTGTGAAAAACGCCTCAAGAATCGCGAGTGGCTTAAAAAACGTCTGAAAATCAGGAGCTGTTTTCTCATGAAAACAGCTCCGTATTTTTAGACGTTATTAGTCTATCGTGTGAACATACCCTAACAGTTCTTATGGACATCAACAGAAGTTCTGTAACAGCTGAATACAAACATTCTGTGGATGGTAGCGGAGGTAGAGAGAGGAGCACATCATTATTTTGGAGACTGAAATTATGTTTTATTATTATTATTCATGTCTGCTACTATTAATTAGAATTTTTATCAAATAAAAAAAAACTGAAAAAAAATGGCAAAAAAAATAACCACAATGTATGAAGATACCCTTAGCAACTCCCTCTGGTTATTGTATGATAAAAGGGGAATGTGTACAGCATAGAACATTTTCTATATTCTCTTTCTCTATTTTTAATTACTGACGTATAGTGAAAGACGGTACTCTATATGGGCAGAGCTGGGGAGGGGGGCTGACAAAATATGTACACTTGGTACTGGAGGCCGATGGGGAGCAGATAAGCTACACAGGGTTGGGAAATGGAAAACCCAACTTTTGTATTCTGTACTGCAGGTATACTACGTTTTAGTAAAAATTCGCTTACCTGGGTCTGCGGTCACATAAGGGTCCATGGTAAATGTGGTTAGATACATAGTTAGATAGACACATAATTATATATTTTCTTTTTTAATGTGTGCCACCCATATGAATATCAGTTTACGCATGAGTAATGCATGTGTGCCACAAATATGAATATCAGTTTAGGCATGAGTAATGCATGTTTGCCCACTTTACCTTGGTTCACATGTTTTCTATATAGCAGCCACGCAGTGATTTAGTGCATGCACATAACATAGTATGTCCTCTGTATGCCCATTTATTATACTGCGGCTGCATGACCATCCAGCGCTTGTGCATAACCCTCCAATGTTCATCATTACTAGTGTCTACACATTATCAGTTCAGGCACTCCAAGTTATTTATGTGTAGCAGCTGAGTCTTGCACATAGTGACCACATTTCATTGGTACATTCATTATATTTTATATTTGTCACGTGTTTCTTGGTCATTTATGTGTCTATATGTACGGTATAATGACTCTACTACACTGAAGGAGAATACACATGGGGCTTCTTAGATGGTGTAGCCTCATATTCACTCTTCATACATTCTTCTCCTTCATGCATTGGTATTAAGATAATTTTGGGATTCATTACTGACCTATTGACATATTTATACTTATTAAAGCGGTTTTCCCATCACAGACATTTTTTTACATATCCACAGGATATCCAAAAAATAAAGTATTTGAAGCAGCACAAATCCCGATATCAGGAGCGGTGTCACGCTGTAAAATCAGACAAACCCAGTCTGACGTAATGTAATCCTCAGAAAAAGCATGGATCAACAGCAGCACACGTCTCCCAAATTTCAATCAATATATTCTTTTATTGGTCAAACATCCAGTAAAAAATGGCAACGTTTCAACCCGTGACAAGTGGAGGGTCTTTGAGAAAAGTCGAAATGTTGTTATTTTTTACTGGATGTTTAACAAATAAAAGAATATATTGATTGAAATTTGGGAGACGTGTGCTGCTGTTCAACCATGCTTTTTCTGAGGATATCCACAGGATATGTAATAAATGTCAGATAGATACGGGCCCCCATCTGTGACCTGCACCTATCTCTAGAACGGGGCCCCTAAACCCTGTTCTACTTTTTTCTGCTCCCTCTGCCTCCCCCTCCACTTCCTGACTACATGGTCGAGAGTTACGAAAACGGTTTCTGTAACTCCCATAGTAGTAAAAGGCAGTTACGGAAGCAGCGTAGCATAGGAGCTACGCTGTTTCCATAAGTACCATTCAGTTCTATGGGATGTCATGGTTGGAATTCACCTTCTTCTGCCGCAACACAGAGCAGCAGAATGGGGTTTAGATGGTCCCGTTCTAGGGATAGGTGCAGGTCCCAGACGTGGGAACAGTATCTATCGGACATTTATGACATATCCTGTGGACATGTCATAAATGTCTCTCATGGGAAAACCCCTTTAATAATGTGTTATCTATGATTATATTTATACTGGATTCACTATTCTATGGACTTCCATATTATGTGTAAAATGTTTTTTCTGTAGTGGTGCTCCTGCATAATCTTTATTGTTGTATTAATAAGATTACTGAATTTCTTAATATTTTATATAATGACATGCTGGACTTTTATTTTTTATTAGAAGTGTTATCATGGCCTAGAACTTGTCAGCCCTTGGGCCCAGGTCTCTTTATCCATGAGAATGACACTAATAACCACACACTGACACTACCACACTTGTCACAAGGATAATATTTTATTTAAATAATACATGTTACATATTATGCAGCCTTTTATTATAAAGCTCAAGACAGAAATAAACCACATTATGTAGTGAAATTACATGATCTCCTTCTATATGGACCCCTCACACATTCATAATTCAGTTACATATATCTCTAGTTAAATAAAGCCCAGGCTCTAGATTGGTCTAACCTGTATAATTGTCACGGGTCTGTGGACCCACTGGGCCGTACCGCCTTGGCGGTAAGGCAACTGGCCAACCGGGTGCAGGACAAGGTCTATAGTTCGTATAGGGAACCTGTGGCAGCTCGGACAGCAGCAGGTAGACGTCAGGTGAGGTGAAGCAGGTCAGACGTGGAGAAGCACGACACGACTTTGGCGCAACACAGTGCTCGACCAAGATGGTATGGAAATGCAAGGAACAGGAACTGGAACAGGTACAGGAACTGGGACAGGTACAGGAACTGGAACACACTAGGATCTGCCCCTTTAAGAGCAGGCACGAGCGTGTGCGCACATCCTACGGGATCCGGCTGAGGTGAGTGGAGCTGTTTGAGTATATAGTCCGTTCATTGCTGGAGGGCCTTAGAAAAACATACAGAAGAATTTTGGACTGCTTCCAATGCTTCTACATTGTTGCCTATTTATTTTGTTTGTCGGCCCACATGTCTGCCAGCTCTTAAAGTAAGCAGGGTCATAGCCTGTGTGAGTGCCTTTTTAGAAACAACCTGGCGATCGGGGAACCAACAGCAACAACAAGATCTCCATCATAATCATCATCATCAATGGTGTGATCAGATAGATATAGATCAGCAGCAAAGGACCAAAGACTAGGTTGGGTGAACGCCTCTTGGGTCACAGTCCAAATGACCCTTCAATGTAGGCAGAAGAAAGTGAGGCAGCACTACCAAAAATGTGAAAAAAACTCTCCTTTTATTCCACGTGCTGTGATCAGAATATTCTCGGGATTCTGTGGTGTGTCGGTGACATTTTTATGGGAGAGTAGGAGATGCTATTGACTTACTTTTCCAAAGCTTGTCTATTTCTCCATGCTGTTTGCGAGGTTCAGGGGTACCGGGTACCTTTTTGTTCTTGACCTTATGTGTCTTAACCATTCTGGACTTGTCGCCGTTAATAAAATTTGCTATTTGCAGTGGTGATACAGAGACGCTCAGAGTTCAAGCTTCCGTTAGCCTCGCAGACGGACTGCGCCCGTTACATATATCTCTGACTGTTCATCCACCAATCACATACTGACCTCACAGAGATGGGGAGAAACATAATGGAAGAACAGAGGCTGGAGAAACATGGAAGGACAGTGTAATACTGAGTGTAAATGGATGCATGGCCGCTCTATGCTTATATCACATCGTCTGATATCTGCACTTACCATCAATATTACACTGACATTATTTACCTTTATGTCATGTCCTCGTAAAGGGTCTGAACAAATCCATAATTGTATTAACAGTGTAAATAAAGTGCTAGATAAATGTGGAGAAAATGGATGAAACGTAGAATCTCTTCAGCCACATCCTAGGCCACGGCTCTTAGGATAAAGTTCCTTATCTGACTTTGTGTGAGATGTGCTCATGACTGATGTCCTTGTGATTGGAGGCAAGGGCAGAATGACAGATCATGATATCTTCTTCTACAGTCGGAGCCTCTTCTATGTCACATGCAGGTCTTGATGCGGAGTAGTGTATCATGTATTGTTAGGAAGTGTGACTGTAAGGCAAAATCTGTGGGAGAAAAACACCTTATCTTAAAACACCCTAAAAAGGAATACATAAACCAAATAAGTAAAAATACACATTTACCCTTGTTTATAAAGAAGTTCTTACCATATACTAACTACTGGCCTATCACTAGGATGTGATATCAATATATGGTCCAGTCGCTGGATTTTACCATCAATTTATCAACAGCTTCATCAGTTCAAGTGAATGGGGCTACAGACACAGGACAAAGACCAAGGTGTTACTGTGTCTGGTAAAAGCCAAAGGGCCACGGTGGTCCACCAAGCTCAGCAGCCCCTTCATTCTCATGATTAATGGGGGTCCCAGCGGCCAGACCAGCACCAGTCACATATTGATAGCATATCCTAGCTATGTCATTGATGAGTATTTGCACACAACCCCTAGAAATGACGTTTTACATTCACACACAGAAATAAAAGAATGACTCAGACACAGTAAGGAATGTGTAATGATGTGGAGTTTATTATATGTATGTGTATGTGTTGTGATTGTTATTTACCTCCCATCACTCACGTAGAGGGTACAGCAACACTCAGGGCAGGAAAAACCCCCAGTGGAGGAAACCTGCAGGGAAACCATGGCCGCTGTACTGCCCTTCCTCTGGGCATACTAAGGGAGGTAAATGCTATAAAATGTATGTAGTGCAGGTGTAGGTGCCTACCTAGTGACTGCATGTGACTACCTACAGTGATTGTGTCTGTGGATTTGTGATCTTGTGTGTGATTGTTGAGATTGTGTGTGACTATGTACAGTGATTCATGTCTGATCATGTAAAGTGACTTTCTGTGGGGGGTGCAATTGTGTTCATTATATATGTCTATGTGACTAACTTGTGCGATCGTGTGTGTGTGTGTGCGTGTGCGTGTGTGTGTGTGTGTGTATGTATGTGTGTATATGTATAACTATGTACATGAATATGTGACGATGTGTGTATGTACATGAGTGCGACAATAAAAAGGATATGTAATCTTTGGTCTCCATCAGGGCTTCTAGATCTTCTTCTCCTTGTTGGTCTTGCAGCTCTTGTCCCCATCCTGGCAGCAGAACATCTTAGTTATAAGTGGAAAGATAAAGAAAGTTGGTCTACATGTCCATTATAGGATCCATAAATTCAATGTTACCAAACAGTCAGAGAGGAGTGATACATATAATACTATATCCAGAAACGAATAATTGGTAGGTAAATATTATCTGATGTGGCCGCAGCCAGTGATAGCTGATACATCGTACAGAGAACCAGTCATTGATGTAGAATGACAGCTGATCTAGTGTCATAGTCTATAAAGAAGATCATGGAGATGATATGTTCTGAATCATATAGTAATGACATATGTCCTTACTAGATACTGATGTTATCTCTTTCTCTGTGTTTCCATTAATGGGATTGAGGATTTAATAAACTATAATGAGATTTTATTCTTACTCTCTTTGAACCTGGTACTTTTTCAGGTTCATAAAAAGGCTCTGTCACCAGATTATAAATGCCCTATCTCCTACATAATCTGATCGGCGCTGGAATGTAGATAACAGCAGTGGTTTTTATTTTGAAAAACGATCATTTTTGAGCAAGTTATAAACAATTTTAGATTTATGCTAATTAGTTTCTTAAAGACCAACTGGGCGTGTTTTTACTTTTGACCAACTGGGTGTTGTAAAGAAGTGTATGAGGCTGACCAATCAGTGACCAATCAGTGTCATACACTTCTCATTGTTCCAGCCCAGCTTCTTTCACTGCACAATCACACTGTGCTGTGGATCATGCTGGGCTGGAAAAATGAGAAGTGTATGATGCTGATTGGTCTGATTGGTCAGCGTCTTACACTTCTTTACAAACACACAGTTGGTCAAAAGTAAAAACAGGCACAGTTGGTCTTTAAGAAACTAATTAGCATAAATCTAAAATTGTTCATAACTTGCTCAAAAATGATCGTATTTCAAAATAAAAACCACTGCTGTTATCTACATTACAGCGCCGATTAGACTATGTAGGAGATAGGGCACTTATAATCTGGTGACAGAGCCTTTTTAATGCTCCCTATTGCCTATAACAGTCAGTGAGGAGGAGATCCTCTCTCCACATAACCAAGTCCTTGTTTAGGAATCTACTATATGAAGTTCTCATTAATAAGTAAAGGTAAATTCATGTATTTCACATTGTAGAGCATTCTGACAGATTACTAACCAATTATCAGATTTTAGTAGCCATATTTATCCTAATTTAATATATGCAGATTAGATTTGAAATTAGGAATAGGTTTGATATTTAAGATTTGATTTAACCCCTTGGCAATTTTTCATCTTTCACTCCCCGCCTTCAAGAGCCAAAAATGTTTTCTTTTTCTGTCAATGGATCGGTGTGAAGGCTTATTTTTTGCGGTAGGAGCTGTAGTTTATATTTCCACTATTTAAAGTACCAACTAATGCACAGGGAAATTGGGAAACATTTATTTGTGGGGTGGAATGTTTAAGTCTTTCACCGTGCAGTAAAAACGACAACTTACCATTATTATGCTGGTCAATACATTTACTGCGACACCAAATTTATGTCGTTTTTATTATGTCTTTACAAAGAAAGAACTTTGTTTAAAAAAACTAAATATTTCATATTCCATATTCTGAGAGCCATAACTTTTTAATTTTTATTGATTGACTAGTTAAGGGGGCTTATTTTGCGGGACGAGCTGTAGTTCACTAAGGTGAACAAAAAACAGCAATTCTCACATTTCGATCTTTTTTTTTTACAGAGTTCATCGTGCGAGTTAAATAATGTTATATTGTAATAGTTTGGATGTTTACAGAAGCGGCGATACCAATAGTGAAAGGCGTTTTTTTGCAACTTTTTTTCACTACTGAAAACTTTATGTAACTATTTTTAAAATTTGTTATTAATCCCCTCTAGGGGATTTGAACCAGCTTCAAATCGCAATACTAATGTATTGCAGCGTATTGTCATTTTTACACGTGCATGTTAAGCCGGAGGCAGGGCTTAACAGGAACAGAACGAGGGCAGACCTGGGGGTCTTCATTAGGCCTCCGGAAGGCCATGACAAACATCGGCACCCTGCGATCGCATTGTGGGGAGGCCGATAGGCTGCTGGAGGGGCCGTCCCCCTCTTTCTAGCAGCTTCGATGCCGAGGTGGCTATTGACGGTGGGATCTAAGTGGTTTAACGGCCAGGATCAGAGTTATCTCTGTTCTTGGCCACTATTGCGAGGTGTAATCTGTAATACAAGCTGACTCCTCAGCCCGTGTGCCCGCTCTATACTTCAATCCTTGCACCAGGATGTACAGGGACGTCCTGGTGCGTAAAGGGGTTAAAATCCTTCCTCCACACCAGTCTTTCTTACCTAAGATGTTTATAAATCTGCGGTGTCGGGTTCCTCCTTGTTGTCTGTGCGGTACAATTTCCCCTTGCAAGGATGGAGAAGGCTGGTCTCACAAAGCGAGCAGGATGGGGGGATGCTCCATGGGCCATTGATGGTGAATTTATCTCTTCTGAAGTAGTGAACTGCCCAGCTATGATGGTACTGCCTCTGTCTTTTCCATGCCCAATGCAAGGGGTCTTGTGCCATGATCTGTAATTTAACAGTATAAGAATTAGAATAACATTATTACCGCAGGCTCTTCATGAAAGACTCTAGTGTTTGTTTCATTTTTATTCACCAGATCACAGGTGGCCCGGTCTACCCAAGCTCTAAATCCAATCCGGAGGAGTAACTGGCTGCGTTTACGGAGTAGACGTTCCCTCTTCAGAGTCCATTTCTGTCCTAAGGCCCAGGGGTAGATCTCTTGTCGATAATCATCTTCTTCCTCCTCAAACTGGTTGGCTAAGAACCTGGTAAAGGAAATGTAATTAAATAAATGATGGAACTTGTCAGAACAGTGTAGAGCTGAGCAGTTGTATGAAAACAGAGACCTGTGGAAAAGGGGAGAGCTACTATACACTAGGATAAGTAAATGCCATGGAGGCCTTGGTACATTCTCCACATTTCCCTTGGACAATAAATTGTTATTGTTACACTACCGTTTTATTAATCTGCATGTATACACATATTATTAACTCCTTAATGACCAGACCATTTTGCACGTTAATGACCAAAGATTATTTTGTTTTCTCACGATCGCATTTCAACAGTCGTAACTATTTTTTTATTCCGTTGACATAGCCGTATAAGGTTTTGTTTTTGCGGGACGAGTTGTATTTTGCAATTGCACCATTTTTGGATGCATATAATATATCGATTAACTTTTATAAAATTTATTTTAGGAGAGAATTGAAAATAAGCAGCTATTCCAGCATTGATTTTCCCCTTATAAATTTACGCCGTTTACTATGCAGTGTAAATAACATGTTACCTTTATTCCACGATTGTGGGAATACCAAATATGTAAAGGTTTTATATGTTTTCCTACGTTTCCACAATAAAAAGCCTTTTAGAAAAAATGTACATGTTTTTGCATCGCAGGATTCCAAAAGCCTAAACTTCTTTATTTTTTCGTCAATGCTGCCGTATGTGGGCTTGATTTTTGCAGGGCAAGGTGTAGTGTTCATTAGTACTATTATGGGGTAAATGGGACTTATTGTTTAACTTTTATTTATTTTTTTATGGGGGGAATGGAAGAAAAAACAAAGAGTTTTGACATTGTTTTTTGAGTTTTTGTTTGGATGCCGTTTATCCGGCAGTTTAATTAATGTGTTAATTGTATTGTTTGAGTGGTTACGATTGCAGAGTTACCTTATATGTGTATGTGTTATTTGTTTTGACACTTTTACTAAAAAACACTTGTTGGGGAAGAAAAGTGGTTTTATTTTTATTTTTACTGTAATCTTTTTTTTTTTTCATAAACTTTATTTAACTATTTTACTTTCTATTTTTGTCCCGCTAGGGGACTTTAGTTTGCGATCTTTAGATCACAGATATAATGCTTTGGTATACATATTATACCAAAGCATTATTGCCTGTCAGTGTAAAACTGACAGGCAATATATTAGGCCATGCCTCTGGCATGGCCTAATGGACAGTTGCTGAAGGCAGACCTTGGGGCCTTTGTTAGGCCCCGGCTGCCGTGGAAATCTGACAAGATCCCGCAACTTTGTTGCGGGGGCGCCAATGAGATGACAGAGGGAGCTCCCTCCCTCAAACACATTAGATGCCGCTGTCACTATTGACAGCGACATCTATTGGGTTAAACTGCCGGAATCGGAGCGGGCTTCGATTGCATCAGTTGGGGCAAGAGCCTTGCTGTGTATAACAGCCGTGCTCCTGCCGCTGATCACGTGGGTACATTGGCAGTACCCATGTGATCAGAGGACGGATATATCCATCCTTATGCGGTAACTAGCTCCTGCATAGGACGGATATATCCGTCCTTCGTCGTTAATGAGTTAAAGGGAATCTGTCATCAGGTTTATGCTGCACTATCTGAGGATAGCATAAAGTAATGACAGACCCCGGTTACGACGCTGTGTCACTTACTTTAAAATACTTTGTGTTTTTTTATAAAACTCCTGCTTTCTCCAGCAGCCTGTGTTTAGAAGTTGCGGCTAGCCCAGCTACCACATTTCATGAATATTGAGGGCTAGTTACCGTGTTACTATATAGTTCTCTACATTCATGAGCTGCGGCTAGAAAAACAGGATTTTATAAAAACTACAAAGTATTTCAAAGTAAGGGTCACATTGCCGCAATCTGGTTTTGTTTCCCTCGGATAGAGCAGCCTAAACCTGCTGACAGATTTATTTTACAATAAATAAAACTCACAAAGCTGGAAAGAAGTTCTTTCTATACTCCTTGGTACTTAGTCCGGCTCTTCTGAAGTACTCAAGGACCATCGCCAGGAGATACTAGTGGGATGAGAAGGACAGTTAGAGGCTGGTAGTAAATTTACCTTCTGAATAACTACTATTTTATTATATCTGCGGTCAATATATTCCTATGATTGCTAATAAGGAAACAATGTAACTAGACTGTATGTGTGGTTATATGTCCTTATGGCGTCTACTAATGACTATAATGTCACCATGTTATAGAGTGCAGCATGTCTCCAGTCCTATCACATCGGCAGAGGCCCTTTTATTTAAATATGGTAGATATTTTATAATCTGGCAGATTTTCTATTTCTTTCCCCAATGTTATAATACCTTGTCCGAAATCTTCATGCAGCTGTCCCTGGCGAGAAAAAGCCTGATGTGTTCATCCTCTAGAGTAAAAAAACAGAAATATAATGATTTAAATTTGATCAATTTATTCAGTAAGTTTCAGGATATAATGTTAGATGTTAATTCAGAAAAGCAACAAAATCCATTTGAGGTTATAGATAAATAGGATTCGGATATATAAGTCCTGGTTAGAAGGAATGAAAGAAAATTAATTAAAGCGTCAATAGTTGGCGAGTCTGATTGTAAAAGAAAGGGGGTGATCCTAGGCACAACCTTGGTATAACGTTTGGGGAGAGGACACTTTACAAAACATAAATTCTTCTGATATATTAAATACATAATGGAGGAGGACATCTCCATGGGATTAAGTCGGTTAATGTGGAACCATTGGAAGCAGCAATGAGTCCTACCAAGGAGACTGAAGAAAGCAGCCATCTCCTCCTGCTGCTGCGTCAGGTCATCCTTCCTCCTCTTCTGGGTCTCTTCTTGGACGGCAGATGGTGAACTGTGGCAGAAGTATAAAATATTACATTAATAACGGTCCAATCTTAAAAATCACTAATACAGACAATTAAGTCTTAAGAATAAAACTTCACATTGTCACCTAAAGAAGATGTTCTACAATCTCTAGTCCTGCGGTAATGCCATAACATTTGTGCAGAGAGGTTGTCATTATGTGTGAATGTTGGGTTGTCACGACTGGACTACTACTCCTCAAAAGCACCCATCATCTGACCATCACTTTCAAGCATTAAACTAATTTGTCTATAAACTTGAAATAACTTTATAGAGCTTCCCAATGACTCAGGCAGGGTTTAATAGGAGCTAGAAAAAATCACGATATACTGGAGTACATTAGTATTGCAGTATAGTGTACAAGCGATCTCCCGATCACTGGTTCGAATCCTATAGGGGGAGTGTTAAAACTAATCAAACAGAGTTAAATAAAATATTGAACAAAGAAACATAATTTGTATCACCTAAAGTCGAAACTATTACATTACAACATTATTTAACCTGCAGGGTGAATGCCGTAAAAACCAAAATTAACTCCAGAAATGTTGATTTTTGTCACCTCGGCTTTCAAACAAAATGGAATAAAAAGTGATCAAAAAGTCATATGTACCAAAAATGGTATTAATAAAAACTACTGCTTGAGCCACAAAAAAATAAGCCCTAACACTGCCCATCCATGGAAAAATAACAGAATATAGTGTTACAAATTATTATTTTTTTTAAATAATTTTTTCTTTGTAAAAGTAGTAAAACATAAAAAACCTATATAAATTTGATATTGCCGTAATCACATTGATGTGTAGAATAAAGTTAAAGAGACACAGAAGTTCTGCAGAGCGCGCTCTCTCTGTCTGTGTGTTCTCGCGGGTGGAAAAACAGCGCAGGCCGCCCTGACACTGTCCATAGCTGATTGGACAGTGTCAGAGCGAAGAGATCACGCCCTCTTGCCATTTAGTTCGATAGAAACGCCCCATTGACAGTTCAGGGGCTTATTTACATATTGGGTGCCAAATATAACGGCGCCGATATGTAAATAACGGAGGAAGATAGGAAAATTATTTCAAGTGAGACAGTTTTTGTGAAGCCCTGTCTATTACATGCTGCACTCAGCTGCACCTGTATGGGCTGGTGAAAGGTTCTCTTTAAGTTGTAATTTTTACTACACGATAAAAGCCGGAAAAGCTAAATCTAAAAACAATGGAAGAATTACCGTTTTTTCCAATTGCACCGCACATAGATTTTTTTTCTGTTTCCCAGTATAAAGTATTTTAAAGAGGCTCTGTCACCAGATTTTGCAACCCCTATCTGCTATTGCAGCAGATAGGCGCTGCAATGTAGATAAGAGTAACGTTTTTATTTTTAAAAAACGAGCATTTTTGGCCAAGTTATGACCATTTTTGTATTTATGCAAATGAGGCTTGCAAAAGTCCAAGTGGGTGTGTTTAAAGTAAAAGTCCAAGTGGGCGTGTATTATGTGCTTACATCGGGGCGTTTTTACTTCTTTTACTAGCTGGGCGTTCTGACGAGAAGTATCATCCACATCTCTTCAGAACGCCCAGCTTCTGGCAGTGCAGACAGCGTGTTCTCGAGAGATCACGCTGTGACGTCACTCACAGGTCCTGCATCGTGTCGGACGAGCGAGGACACATCGGCACCAGAGGCTACAGTTGATTCTGCAGCAGCATCAGCGTTTGCAGGTAAGTAGCTACATCGACTTACCTGCAAACGCCGATGCTGCTGCAGAACCAACTGTAGCCTCTGGTGCCGACACGATGCAGGACTTGTGAGTGACGTCACAGTGCTGCACTGCCAGAAGCTGGGCGTTGTGAAGAGAAGTGGATGACACTTCTATACACAACGCCCAGCTAGTAAAAGTAGTAAACACGCCCCGATGTACGCACATAATACACGCCCAGTTGTACTTTTACTTTTCAACATGCCCAGTTGTACTTTTGCAAGCCTCATTTGCATAAATACGAAAATGGTCATAACTTGGCCAAAAATGCTCGTTTTTTAAAAATAAAAACGTTACTGTAATCTACATTGCAGCGCCTATCTGCTGCAATAGCAGATAGGGGTTGCAAAATCTGGTGACAGAGCCTCTTTAAATGGTGCCAATAGAAACGACAGCTTGATTGCAAAAAATAAGCATTCACACGGCTCCATTGACAGAAACATAAAAATTTTATAGCTCTAGGAAGGCAGGGAGGGAAAAATAAAAAATGGCCTGGTCCTTAAGGGGTTAATATGAAATAGTAAGTTAAAGAGGTTGTCCTTTCTTGATATAAAGTCGCCCCGGTGATCAGTCACCCGTGCGTGGATGAATGGGAGAACATGTAATATATTGTTGTGTTGTCTTAAAATGTTGCACTTACGTCTCTTCTTCATAAAGAGCGATGAGCTCTCTCTTCCTCTTGCGGGCGGTCTCTCCTCCTCTTCCTGGGAATCTTAGAGAGACGGAAATATTAACGTGAAAATGTGTGAATCTGGTTCTTTCTGAAGAAGATCTATATATGTAAATTTATCATTATATAAATTCTATTATAGAAAATAAGATAAAATATAAAATTATAGTTTTATATAATTAGATAAAAGCTGCCGCTACCTGACACCAAGGCCCCAGACTTATCCTGTATATGCTAAACTATACATTCTACAAATTGGGCACAGTGCTTATGGCATAAGATAGAAATGCTGTGTTTCTATCTGCTATGGCAGATCACAGTCCAGTCACTATAGGCCCTGTCATATCTGTATATGTCCTGTCCCTCCCTATATAGTAACCGAGCCACTACAATATACTTCATAGCTTACCTGGAGCTCATGTCGTCTCTTCTAAACAGAAAAAATACATAAAGAAAATGTTAAGAAAAATCCATCATTAAAATACAATAAAAAATAATTACTGGACAGCTGTATATTTATTCACAATCACCCAAATGTCGCCATATTTATTTATAATCATCCATATATATCTCTATATTTATTCATAATCACCCAATTATCTCTATATTTATTCATAATCACCCAATTATCTCCATATTTATTCAAAATCACAAGTATCTCCATATTTATTTATTCAGTCACCAAACTTTCCCCATATTCATTAACAGTCCCTAATGTTTTCCCATGTTTATTCACAGTCACCAATGTTTCTCCATATTTATTTATAATCACCCAAGTTTCTTCCTTTTTATTCAGTCACCCATGTTTCTCCATATTTATTCAGTCACCCATGTTTCTCCATATTTATTCAGTCACAGATGTTTTCTCCATATTTATTCAGTCACAGATGTTTTCTCCATATTTAT
Source organism: Rhinoderma darwinii (assembly GCF_050947455.1). Lineage (NCBI taxonomy): Eukaryota > Metazoa > Chordata > Amphibia > Anura > Rhinodermatidae > Rhinoderma > Rhinoderma darwinii. The sequence continues at coordinate 242,287,706 of NC_134690.1, forward strand.
TCAGTCACAGATGTTTTCTCCATATTTATTCAGTCACCCATGTTTCTCCATATTTATTCAGTCACCCATGTTTCTCCATATTTATTCAGTCACAGATGTTTTCTCCATATTTTGGTTAAAGCCACTGACCATTCTCAGTTTTTTATTATAAAGGAGTAACCAACTGTCGCTGCCTGGGATGACATAAATCAGCAATTCCATTTATTATATTTGGGTATTTTACCTCTCTTCACTGGCAGTTGGTGGTGAATCTCCCAACACGCTGAACTGGATCCAATAATCAATAACAAAAAGTCCTGAGTCGCTTTGATCAGAAAAAAAGAAGCCTGTCTTATCTCTAGAAAGAGCATTCGCTGACTGGCACCAACTGATGGTTTTTTTCATACTTTAAATTCAAGTCCTGCATTTCTATTGGTCGTTGTTTGTGGGACCTGCCATGATGATTCATACAGCAGCAAACTTAAAGGGAAATCACACTCATAAGGCTTTAATACATTATTTTAAAGAGGCTCTGTCACCACATTATAAGTGGCCTATATTGTACAGGATGTGATCGGCGCTGTAATGTAGATTACAGTAGTGTTTTTTATTTAGAAAAACAATCATTTTTGACGGATTTATGACGTATTTTTGCTTTATGCTAATGAGTTTCTCAATGGACAACTGGGAGTGTTTTACTATATGACCAAGTGGGCGTTGTACATAGGAGTGTATGATGCTGACCAATCAGCGTCATACACTTCTCTCCATTCATTTACACTGCAGATAGCGATATAGCTATATCGCTATGTGCAGCCACATAAACACACTATAGCGTTACTGCAGTGTCCTGACAATGAATATACATTACTTTCAGCCAGGACGTGATGTGTATTCATTCTCCTGACCACTTCTATTGCGTTTCTGTGAGTTACAGCACAGCACAGCGAGATCTCGCTGTGAATGACAGCTTACAGCATAATCTCGCGAGACTATGCCTGCTATGCTGTAACTCACAGAGACGCTACAGAAGTGGTCAGGAGAATGAATACACATCACGTCCTGGCTGGAGGTAATGTATATTCATTGTCATGACACATGAGTAGCGTTATAGTGTGTTTATGTGACTGCACATAGCGATATAACTATATCGCTATCTGCAGTGTAAATGAATGGAGAGAAGTGTATGACGCTGATTGGTCACTGATAGGTCAGCGTCATACACTCCTCTGTACAACGCCCACTTGGTCATATAGTAAAACACGCCCAGTTGTCCATTGAGAAACTCATTACCATAAAGCTAATATAGGTCATAACTCCATCAAAGATGATAGTTTTTCTAAATAAAAAACACTGCTGTAATCTACATTACAGCGCCGAACACATCATGTACAATATAGGCCACTTATAATGTGGTGACAGAGCCTCTTTAAGAAATGTTGCCTTAAAACGTTGTCACTGTTATTTTCATTATCCTCATTCTATCTAATGTAAATTGTTGAAGCTGCTAATTCTGCTAAAGTGTTGACTTTCTGCTAATTCTAATTAAATGAAAATGCATAAAATATTGATTTAAGGATACCTCGAACATTATTTGACATAAAACCAGAATAACTGATTAACCACTTAACACAAAATGGTATATACAGAGCCGGATTATAGGGAGGGCACCCGGGGTTGCGTGCCCTGGGCCTCCACCACCCAGAGGAATTTAGGGGGCCTCCACCAAGGACAATATGTGTGCCCCCATTTTTATTTTTTATTTTTACACATCTTGATTTTGCTAAGATTTTCAGCAAATCATAGCAAAATATAGCGGTTTTCATGATGTTGATTAACATCACAGTTATAAGATCAAGTTCCTGTACCCCCGGCAACGCAGAGAAAGAAAGGTAAGTGCGTGCTGTCTATGTATGTGTATAGTGTATAGTGTGTGTATATACAATATTCTCTGTGTATGTAGAAAAAAGCAAAGGATTGGAGCAGCACTGTGAACAAATGCCTAACTAGGCTGGTGCAAAGCTTCAAAAATAAAGGAGTGACCTCTCGTTATGTGTTGGATATCCAAAAAAGAGAGCGTGAAGCAGCACTCAAATAAAGTGAATTTATTCATCCAACATGGAACCACAACGTTTCACCTCCTCTATGAAGGCATTTTCAAGTCAAACAATAGTTTGTGTATATACAGTATTCTCTGTGTATGTAGTGTATGCTCAGCTGAGTGTATCTGCACCTTCTTGTCAGCGAACCTTCCTGCACCTTCTTGTCATATATGGACAGTGACGTCGTCCGGAGTTTCCTCTATGAGCAGAATCACCGGCCAGAGCGTTGCGGACGCTCTGGCTGGGGATTCCACTCCAGGGGGAGTGAATGGCAGAGCAGGAAGCGGATAGTTTCCTGTCTCTGCCATAGTATTCAATTGTATCTGTGTCCTGAGGATATACAATTGAATGTGGCAGTTGCTGGGACAGGTCCCGGGACAGTAATTTGCCGGGACTATCTCTGTAAATTTAGGACTGTCCCGGCAAACTCGGGACTGTTGGCAACTATAGTACTTATTTCACCCTCCTACTGAGCTACCAGCTGGGGATTGTTGGGCGACATCAAGTAACGTTAGCCAGGTGCCAACACAAGGAGTCAGTAAGTATCAGTTTAGTCTAACTTACGTATACTAAGACTGTCCTGCAGTTCCACCCTGGCGGCTCAGTAGGAGGGTTGAAATAGGTAAGACATAGCAACCACCTTGATGCAATTTTGGATGCTCATCTCAAAGTGTGTGTGTGCGTGCGTGCGTGTGTGTGTGTGTGTGTGTGTGTGTGTGTGTGTGTGTGTGTGTATAAAACCGTGCTTAAAGCAATACAGCATAGGGACTTTTATTGCATATATTGCATAAGTATGAGAATACAAGAAAAAAAAAATATATATAAAAATACGAGGGAAATGGAGCAGCACTGTAGCAGATGAACATCGCGGCTCGTGCAAGAAGTCGGGAAGCAGCATTCCATATCAAGGAATTTTATTCACCAAATATTCATCACAACGTTTCACCCTCTCTATGACAGGGTGAAAATACCCTCATAGAGTGGGTAAAACGTTGTGGTGATGAATATTTGGTGAATAAATTCCTGGAAATGGAGTGCTGCTTCTCTACTACTTTTCTATATATGTATATGCATAAAAAAAAATACGTTTGGCACCGTCATCACCTAGTGTGGCAATGCGTGGAGGTAAAGAGGGTCTGGGCACGACAGACTTGGGTCTGAATTAATGTAGCAGTCTGGCCTGGGGTCTGAATAAATTTTGGAGACTGGTCTGGGTTCTAATTTAATTTTGGGGTCTGGTCTGGTGTCTAAATACATTTAGGCCTCATGCACACGACCGTAGTGTTTTTCTGGTCCGCAAATTCCAGGACCGTGTTCCGTGAAATGTCATCCGCAGTTCATCCGTATGTCCTCCGCAGTTCATCCGTATGTAATCCGCAAAATGCGGATGAAAAATAAAAAGCCTAGGTAAAACATGATGACGACAGAACTCATTCCCGGTCGTCGCCTAGCAACACTTCCGCAAATCCGCAAAACTGCGGATGACACACGGCGGTGTATCCGCAATTTCCACGGGCCCATTGACTTCTATTGGCATGTCCGCACCGCATTTGCGGCCCATAATAGGACATGTCCGTAGTTTCTGCGGCACGGATGTGCGGACATGCGGAGAGCCGTGAAAACACGGATAGTGTGTATGGGCCCATAGAAATGAATGGGTCCGCAATTTACCCGTGGATTTGCGGTTGAATTGCGGACGCAAAAACACGGTCGTGTGCATGAGGCCTTAGGAGTCTGGTCTGTGGTCGGAATTTATTTTGGGTCGTCTGTAGTCTAAATTTATTTAGGGGTCAGATAGCGAAACCAATAGACAATTATGACCTATTTGTGTGGACCCCAACCTAAACCCGGATTTGGATGTATATATACATAATCTGTGGGGTCTAATTCCAGCAAAATCACGTACATATACGTCATTCTGATTGCACGGCACAGAAACTCACCATAAAAATAAAGCTGTGACTGAAAGACGGATTCCGGCTGCAATGGCCAGGATTGGAGATCACTCCAAACTTGACCATTTATCCCCTTAGATGTTTCTGTCAATAGCGACCACGGCATCGAAGTGGTTTTAGGAGGGAGTTTCCTTTGTCACCCATCAGCAGTTCCCAGGCCTGCCATGGCTGTATGATCAGATCGGATAGTGACGTCCTCTACTGTGACTTTAAAAATAATTAAATAAAGTTTAATTAACCCCTTTAGGACACAGCCTGTTTTGGCCTTGTGGACTCAGAAGATTTTTTCAAATCTGACATGTGTCGCTTCATGTGGTAATAAACTTTGGAATGCTTTAACCTATTCAAGCGATTCAGAGATTGTTTTCTCATGACATATTGTTCTTTATGTTAGTGAAAAAATGTTGTCGATAAATTCAATATTTATTTGTGAGATACTTCAAATTTTAGAGAAAACGTGCAAAAAATAGCATTTATCTAAATATAAATGTATCCACTTGTAAAACAGATAATAATACCACACAAATATTTACTAGTTAACATTTCCCATATGTCTACTTTATGTTTGCATTGTTTTTTTCACGTCCTTTTATTTTTCTAGGACATTACAAGGCTTAGAACTTTAGCAGCAATTTCTCACATTTTCAAGAAACTTTCAAAAGGCTATTTTTTCAGGGACCAGTTCAGTTGTGAAGTGGCTTTCAGGGCCTTATATATTAGAAAGTCCCCATAAATCACCCCATTTTGAAAATGGCACCCCCTAAAGTATTCAAAACAGCATTAAAAAAGTATTTTAACCCTTTAGGCGTTTCACAGGAATTAAAGGAAAGTAGAGGTGAAATTTACAAATTACATTTTTTTTGCTGAAATTCATTTGTAATAAAAAAAATTCTGTAACACAGAAGGTTTTACCCGAGAAATGCAAGTCAATATTTATTCTGCAGTTTTTAGAAATATCCAACATGTAGCCCTAGTGTCCAATTGGACTGAAACACCGGCCTCAGAAACAAAGGAGCATTTAGAGGATTTTGGGGCCTCCTTTTTTTAGGATATATTTTAGGGACCATGTCAGGTTTGAAGTGGTCTTGTGGTGCCTAAACAGTCAAAAACCCCCAAAAGGGACCCCAGTTTGGAAACTACACCCCTCAAGGCACTTTTCTAGGGGTATTGTTAGCATTTTGACCCCAAAGTTTTGTTGCAGATTTTAGTGGAATTAGTCTGTGAACATGAAAGTCACCTTTTTTTCCTGTTAAAACATAGAATTGTTTCATTTTTACAAGGGATAAAAGAGAAAAAGCACCCCAACATTTGTAAAGCTATTTCTCCCGATTACGGCAATACCCCATCTGTGGTCATAAACTGATGTTTGGACTCACAGCAATGCTCAGAAGGGAAGGAGAGCCTTTTGGATTTTGGAGCACAGATTTTGCTGGAATGATTTTCGGTGCCATGTCGCGTTTGCAACGCCCTAGAGGGAGCAAAACAGTGGAAACCCTCCAAAAGTGACCCTATTTTGGAAACTACACCCCTCAAGGAATTTTTCTAGTAGTATAGTTAGCATTTTGACCCCACAGTTTGTTTGTGGAATTTAGTGAAATTAGGTAGTGAAAATTAATATCAACATTTTTGTCCACTAAAATGTTGACGTTTTTAATTTTCACAAGGGATAAAAGAGAGAAAGCACCACAACATTTGTAAAGCAATTTCTCCCGTGTACGGCAATACCCCATATGTGGTTATAAAAGTTTGTTTATTAGAAATTAATTAACCCTTTCCAGACTGATCCTTTTTTTGCTTTTTCATTTTCGTTTTTCACTCCCGGCCTTCCAAGAGCCATAACTTTTTTATGTTTCCCTCAATAGAGCAGTGTGAGGGCTTATTTTTTTGCGGAAGGAGTTGTAGTTTCTATTGACACTATTTAAAGTACCATATAATGTACTGGGAACTGAAAAAAAATTATTTACGGCCTGAAATTGGAAAAAACTGTGATTCCTCCATTGTTTTGGGGGTTTTGTTTTTACGTCTTTCACCGTGCGGTAAAAATGACAACTTAGTTTTATTCTGCATCTCAATACAGTTAAGGTGATACCAAAATTATATAGGTTTTTTACATTTTACTACTTTTACAAAGAAAATACTATTTGTTAAATAAAACATTTTTATTAACTTTTTTTTTTACTTTTTACACTTTATTTTTTTACCTGCAGCTCTCATCGCTGCTAGAAGACATTACACTACCTAGTAGTGCAATGTATTCCAACTGTCAGTGTGATGTCACAGTCACTCTGACAGTAAGTCTATAAGGACCAGCCTCTGGCTGGTCCTCATAGGCTTCCTTACATGGCAGATCCGGAGGCCGCTGTCTGGCCTCCGGTTGCCATTTTAAACCCCACAATTGCATGTTGCATGGGGGCTGCCGATGTGCTACAAACCCCCTAAATGTGGCAATAGCAATAGATCGCCGCATTTAAGGGGTTAATTGCCGAAATCAGCGGCGATGAGCCGCTGATCTGCAACACTGGACTGACAGCTGTCGGGGACAGTTGACCTCAGGGTTCCCAAAGCACACTGACTAGAAATTAATAGAAATAATATTTTTTTTCCAATAAGATGTAGTTTTAGATCAACATTTTTCATTTTCACAAGGAATAAAGAAGAAAAAGAACCTCAACATTTGAAGAGCAATTTCTCCGGAGTATGGTAATACCCCATATGTCATTATAAACTGCTGTTTGGACATATGCGAGGGTTCAGAAGAAAAGGAGCGGTATTTGACTTTTGGAGCGTAGATTTTGCTGGAATGGTTTGTGGACACCATGTCGCATTTGCAAAACCCCTGATGTGACAAAAAAAAAGTGACCCCATTTGAGAAACTACACCCCTAAAGGCATTTATCAGGGAGTTTAGTGAGCATCTAGATCCCACAGGTGTTTTTCAGAAATTAATACGCAGTGGATAAAGTGAAAATTGCAATTTTATCCATTGATATTGAAATGGCCGAGGTCGCAGACCGCCAGCATCCTATACTCACCGGCGGCCATGACTGCAGACCGCTGAGTTCCTGCCGGTGTCGCCTCCCTCAGAGACGCCGGTCCACACTGCTATCCAATGGACAACATTGTGTTAATGTGTGAGGACCATGATGGGGTTAATTACTATAAATGTGACGCTCATAGACGTTCAAAATTCATAATACCTTGTGCCTCACATTAATAAGTGAAAGAAAGCAATTGTTATTTTATTTTTTAACAGCACACACCATAAAATACGCTTTCAATTTGTTGTGCAGGTTATTACGGTCGGGACAATACCGAATGTATGTATATTTTATGTATTGAGACTTTTATTTTAATATTTATTGTAATAAATGTGTGTGCATTTGTTTAAAAACATTTTTTGAACATTGATTTTTTTTTTTTTTAGGGATTTTTAAACTTTAACCCCTTCCCTCTTTAGCCACTTTTGACCTTCAGGACAGAGCCTCATTTTTTAAATCTGACATGTTTCACTTTATGTGGCAATAACTTCAGAATGCTTTTACCTATCCAAGCGATTCTGAGACTATTTTCTCGTGACACATTGGACTTTATGTTACTAGGAAAATTTGTTCAATACATCCAGTATTTAATTGTGAAAAACACCAAAACTTTGCGAAAAATTTCAAAAATTAGCATTTTTCTAAATTTTAATGTATCTGCTTGTAATACAGATAGTAATACCACACAAAATTGTTGCTAATTAATATCCCCCATATGTCTACTTTAGATTGGCATCATTTTTTGAACATCCTTTTATTTTTCTAGGATATTGCAAGGCTTAGAACTTTAGCAGCAATTTCTCACATTTTCAAGAAAATATCAAAAGGCTATTTTTACAGGGGCCAGTTCAGTTGTGAAGCGGCATTTAGGGCCTTATATTTTAAAAACCCCCAATAAGTCACCCCATTTTAAAAACTTCACCCCTCAAAGTATTCAAAACAGCATTTAGAAAGTTTCTTAACCCTTTAGACGTTTCACAGGAATTAAAGCAACGTAGAGGTGAAATTTTCAAATTTCATATTTTTTTGCAGAAATTCATATTTAATCTATTTTTATTGTAACACAGAAAGTTTTACCAGATAAATGCAAATCAATATCTATTGCCAAGATTCTGCCGTTTTTAGAAATATCCCACATCTGGCCCTAGTGTGTTAATGGACTGAAGCACAAGCCCAAGAATCAAAGGAGCACTAGAGGATTCTGGGGCCTCCTTTTTGTTAGAAAATATTTTAGGCACCATGTCAGGTTTGAAGGGCTCTTGCGGTGCCAAAACAGCAGAAATCCCCCAAATGTTACCCCATTTTGGAAACTACACCCCTTGAGGAAATTATCTAGGGGTATAGTGAGCATATTGACCTCCCAGGTTATTTGCAGAAATTATTGGAAGTAGGCCGTGAAAATGAAAATCTACATACTTTCAAAGAAAACGTAGGTTTAGCTAATTTTTTCTCATTTCCACAAGGACTAAAGGAGAAAAAGCGCTACAACAGTTGTAAAGCAATTTCTCCCGAGTACGGCAATACCCCATATGTGGTCATAAACCGCTGTTTGAGCACAGAATAGGGCTCAGAATGGAAGGAGTGCAACTTGCTTTTGGAGTGCAGATTTTGCTGGATTGGTTTCTGGTTGCTATGTCGCATTTGCAAAGTCCCTATGGGACCAAAACAGTGGATCCCCCTGAGAAGTGACCCCATTTTGGAAACAACACCCCTCAAGGTATTCACCTAGAGGTGTAGTGAGCTTATTAACCCCGCAGGTGTTTGGCAGAAATTTGTGTGCACTCGATGTTGCAAAGTGAAAATTGCATTTTTTCCATAGATATGCCAATATGTGGTGCCCAGATTGTGCCACCATAACAAGACAGCTCTTTAATTATTATGCTCTGTTTCCCGGTTTTAGAAACACACTACATGTGGCCCTAATCTTTTGCCTGGACATTCGACAGTGCTCAGGAGTGAGAGAATACCATACGAAGTTGAGGCCTAATTTGGCGACTTACACAGTATTGGCTCACAATTGCAGAGGCTCTGATGTGAAATAATAAAAGAAACCCCTGACAAGTGACCCCATTTTGCAAACTGCACCCCTCAAGGCATTTATTAAGGGGTGTAGTGAGCATTTTCACGCACACTTCTTTTCCATAAATGATTGCGCTGCGGATGGTGCAATGTAAAAATTTTAATTTTTTCCTAGATATGCCATTTCAGTGGCAAATATGTCATGCCCAGCTTGTGCCACTGGAGACACACACCCCAAAAATTGTTAAAAGGGTTCTCCCGGGTATGGCGATGCCATATATGTGGAAGTAAACAGCTGTTTGGGCATGCTTTAGGGTTCAGAAGGGAGGTAGCGTCATTTGGCTTTTGCAGCGTGGATTTTGCTTGGTAGTAGTTTTGTTTGGAATATTACTGATGTTTCTGTTTATAATATGGGGCATATCTGAGCTGGGCAGAGTACATCAGGGGCATAGTCAGGTGGTATAATAATGGGGTAAACAAAATAATAAAATAATCCACAGATGTGTGTTACGCTGTGAACAATCCTTTCTGCACAGGCCAGTGTCGCACTGACAAATGTCCTTCCTTATCCCCCTTTTGGTTCACACTCTGCACATTTGCAGTTTGCGGAATTTTGCTGGGAAGTGTTGTCCTGGTATAATACGGGCACCCTTGCTTCCAGCAGATATGTTTTGGCCCTCCCCTTCCTGGTTCCCTAATTTTAGGGCCTTGATAATTCGCCTCTTGAAACAGAAGAAATGTTCCCCTCTGATCTGCACAACTGGATATTTTCTTTCCTGACTTATTGGCGTCTTAACTTATTTTATTTTTTTCATAGACGTAGTGGTATGAGGGCTGTTTTTTTGCGGGGACGAGCTGTAGTTATTATTGGTACCATTTTGGGGTACATGCGACTTTTTTATCACTTTTTGCCCTAATTTATAGCACTTTTTTATGTTTTACAACTTTTTGCACAATAAAATAACTTTTGTAAAGAGAAGGCATTTTTTCTGTCGCCATGTTGTGAGAGCCATAACTTTTTAATTTTGTCGTGGATGGAGCTGTATGAGGGCTTGTTTTTTGCGAGACGAGTTATAGTTTTTATAGGTACCATTTTTTGATACATGCGACTTTTTGATAACTTTTTATTTCAATTTTTGGAAGACAAAGTGACCAAAAAAACAGCAATTATGGCAGTATATTTTAGGTTGTTTTTTACGGCGTTCACGCCGCAGGATAAATAACATAACAGTTTTATAGTTCAGGTAGTTACGGTCGCAGCGATACCAAATATGTATGGTTTATTATATTTTTCAATAATAAATAACTTGATAAGGGAAAAGGGGGGCAACAGTGTTTTATTTTATTACTTGAAACTTTTATTGTATTTTTTACAACTTTTCTTTAGTCCCACTAGGGGACTTGAAGATCCAACAGTTTTTTTTATGTTCTAATACATTGCACTACCTATGTAGTGCAATGTATTGGAGCTGTCAGTTGTTCACTGACAGCAAGCCGATCAGGCTCCGCCTCCGGGCGGGGCCTAATTAGCTTCCATAAAGGCAGACAGGAGGCCATTGTTAGGCCTCTTGTTGCCATAGTAGCAGTCGGCATCCTTGCAATCGCATGGCAGGCTGACTATTTTCTAGAAACTGCTAAGATGCAGCGATCGCATTGGATCGCTGCATCGAAGGGGTTAATGGCAGGAATCGGAGATAGCTCCAGTTCCTGCCGATACAGTGGGGCGTCCGCTGTATGTTACATACAGTATGTTACATACAGTATGATACCCACTGCTGATGACGCCGGCTCAGCTTCTGAGCCGGAAGCTGAGGCGGGGCCATCTTGCCGAGCGGGGCATAGGAGGCTTCCATTGCTGGCTGACCGGGAGGTAAGTATGAGGGTATGTTCACACGCTTAACAAAAAACGTCTGAAAATACGGAGCTGATTTCAGAGAAAACAGCCTCTGATTTTCAGGCATTTTTGAAGCTGAAAATTAAATTTGGAGCTTCTTTTGAGGCTTCTTTTGAAGCGTTTTTGGAGCTGTTTTCAATAGAGTCAATGAAAAACGGCTCCAATTACGTCCCAAGAAGTGTCCTGCACTTCTTTTGACGAGGCTGTAATTTTACGCGCCGTCTTTTGACAGCGACGCGTAAAATGACAGGTCGTCGGCACAGTACATCGTAAAGCCCATTGAAAGTAATGGGCAGATGTTTGCCGACGTATTGGAGCCGTTTTTTCAGACGTAATTCGAGGCGTAAAACGCCTCCATTACGTCTAAAAATAGGTCATGTGAACCCAGCCTTAGGCCTCCGATCGCTTTTGCAGCCCCCGGCAACCCAGCGATCACGTTGCTGGGGTGCAGGTGGCTAAAACTCCTTACATGCTGCGATCTCTATTGAACGCAGCATGTGAGGGGTTAATTGGCCGGATCGGAGGCTAGCTCCGATCCTGGCCATTACATCAGGGTGCCAGCTGTAACATACAGCTGGCACCCGGCGGTGATGTTGCGGGCTCAGCTCCTGAGCTAGCTCCATCTCCTTCACGTACAGTTACGTGGAAAGGAGTTAAAACACCACTTCCCATCACGTAACTGTATGTGATTTTGCGGGAAGGGGTTGTCCCTCGATCGCGTCACCAGGATTAACTGTGACGTGATCCAAGGGGCATCCCCCTTCTCACTCTCCCCTTATATTGACTGTGCGCGCACCCTTGTCAGGAGCAGGGAAATGGCTGTATTACACATTTGTGAGTCCTGCCTCTATGATAGATAAGCTACTGATAGAAATCTTTAACATCTTGACCCATATTTTTAAAAGGTATTTTCAGAGCAAAATGTAATTTTAGATGAAAAAGTTGCTATTTTGTTGTGTTTTATTCATGTTACCTCTTTCTGATCATGAACAAAAAAACGGAGTTTGAATGTCAGCAGTTTTGCAGTTTTATGAGTGACACAAGCATGTTAGCCATATGCAGCAAGCCTTACGTTTTCTGGGACTTGGGGGCTTCAACCACCATGAGTGCTCCACCTAAGTTTTAATGTGTTAATATGTCTGTATCTGGGGGACCTGGCACATACCACGATAAGTCAAGGGAGACGACTCTATATTAGGAAAGTGTTTGAGGCTACAGGATTCAAGGACTGTACCAGACACACCGGTTAATACAACCGACTTACACCTCCGTGAATCCTAACAACCACTAGGGTTCATAGCCTGAATCAAGCTCAAGGTAGGTTACCAGATCACCCAAAATTTGTGCCCTATGGTCAGCAGAGGAGTGTTCCACCTTAAAGCAGACTAGTGGCAGCGGAAACTACACTGTCCAAAAAGAAGTAGTCACGCAATAGAAATAGGAAACCTCCCTTCAAAGACCGATCTGCAGCTAAATAATCTAACGCATATTACGGTATGTTCACACAGCCTATTTTCTGCCGTTTTTCGGGGAGTAAACGCCCGAAAAAAGGCCGACAAATTGAAAGCAGGATGCCTCCAAACATCTGCCCGTTGATTTGAATGGGAAAAACTGCGTTCTGTTCCGACGGGCCGTTTTTTTACGCGGACGTTTTGAAAAACGGCCACGTAAAAAAACAGCCGTGAAAAAAAAGTGTAGTTCACTTCTTGGGACGTTTTTGGAGCCGTTTTTCATTGACTCTATAGAAAACAGCTCCAAAAATGTCCGTAAAAAACGCTGTGAAAAACGCCTCAAGAATCGCGAGTGGCTTAAAAAACGTCTGAAAATCAGGAGCTGTTTTCTCATGAAAACAGCTCCGTATTTTTAGACGTTATTAGTCTATCGTGTGAACATACCCTAACAGTTCTTATGGACATCAACAGAAGTTCTGTAACAGCTGAATACAAACATTCTGTGGATGGTAGTGGAGGTAGAGAGAGGAGCACATCATTATTTTGGAGACTGAAATTATGTTTTATTATTATTATTCATGTCTGCTACTATTAATTAGAATTTTTATCAAATAAAAAAAAACTGAAAAAAAATGGCAAAAAAAATAACCACAATGTATGAAGATACCCTTAGCAACTCCCTCTGGTTATTGTATGATAAAAGGGGAATGTGTACAGCATAGAACATTTTCTATATTCTCTTTCTCTATTTTTAATTACTGACGTATAGTGAAAGACGGTACTCTATATGGGCAGAGCTGGGGAGGGGGGCTGACAAAATATGTACACTTGGTACTGGAGGCCGATGGGGAGCAGATAAGCTACACAGGGTTGGGAAATGGAAAACCCAACTTTTGTATTCTGTACTGCAGGTATACTACGTTTTAGTAAAAATTCGCTTACCTGGGTCTGCGGTCACATAAGGGTCCATGGTAAATGTGGTTAGATACATAGTTAGATAGACACATAATTATATATTTTCTTTTTTAATGTGTGCCACCCATATGAATATCAGTTTAGGCATGAGTAATGCATGTGTGCCCACTTTACCTTGGTTCACATGTTTTCTATATAGCAGCCACGCAGTGATTTAGTGCATGCACATAACATAGTATGTCCTCTGTATGCCCACTTATTATACTGCGGCTGCATGACCATCCAGCGCTTGTGCATAACCCTCCAATGTTCATCATTACTAGTGTCTACACATTATCAGTTCAGGCACTCCAAGTTATTTATGTGTAGCAGCTCAGACTTGCACATAGTGACCACATTTCATTGGTACATTCATTATATTTTATATTTGTCACGTGTTTCTTGGTCATTTATGTGTCTATATGTACGGTATAATGACTCTACTACACTGAAGGAGAATACACATGGGGCTTCTTAGATGGTGTAGCCTCATATTCACTCTTCATACATTCTTCTCCTTCATGCATTGGTATTAAGATAATTTTGGGATTCATTACTGACCTATTGACATATTTATACTTATTAAAGCGGTTTTCCCATCACAGACATTTTTTTACATATCCACAGGATATCCAAAAAATAAAGTATTTGAAGCAGCACAAATCCCGATATCAGGAGCGGTGTCACGCTGTAAAATCAGACAAACCCAGTCTGACGTAATGTAATCCTCAGAAAAAGCATGGATCAACAGCAGCACACGTCTCCCAAATTTCAATCAATATATTCTTTTATTGGTCAAACATCCAGTAAAAAATGGCAACGTTTCAACCCGTGACAAGTGGAGGGTCTTTGAGAAAAGTCGAAATGTTGTTATTTTTTACTGGATGTTTAACAAATAAAAGAATATATTGATTGAAATTTGGGAGACGTGTGCTGCTGTTCAACCATGCTTTTTCTGAGGATATCCACAGGATATGTAATAAATGTCAGATAGATACGGGCCCCCATCTGTGACCTGCACCTATCTCTAGAACGGGGCCCCTAAACCCTGTTCTACTTTTTTCTGCTCCCTCTGCCTCCCCCTCCACTTCCTGACTACATGGTCGAGAGTTACGAAAACGGTTTCTGTAACTCCCATAGTAGTAAAAGGCAGTTACGGAAGCAGCGTAGCATAGGAGCTACGCTGTTTCCATAAGTACCATTCAGTTCTATGGGATGTCATGGTTGGAATTCACCTTCTTCTGCCGCAACACAGAGCAGCAGAATGGGGTTTAGATGGTCCCGTTCTAGGGATAGGTGCAGGTCCCAGACGTGGGAACAGTATCTATCGGACATTTATGACATATCCTGTGGACATCCAAAGAAGTAGTAGGACAACAGCACACGTCTTCAAATCATCAAAGTGGTTTTATTGTCAAGACATCCACAAACGACAAGCAACGTTTCGACCCATAGTGAGTGAAGGGTCTTTGTCAAGCCTTCACTCACTATGGGTCGAAACGTTGCTTGTCGTTTGTGGATGTCTTGACAATAAAACCACTTTGATGATTTGAAGACGTGTGCTGTTGTCCTACTACTTCTTTGGATATACATCGTGCTGGAGTTGGTTTGCCTGGCTTGACAGCGTGCACCGCACCATACTCGGGACTAGTGCTGCTTCAAAAATCTCCTTTTTTCTGATATCCTGTGGACATGTCATAAATGTCTCTCATGGGAAAACCCCTTTAATAATGTGTTATCTATGATTATATTTATACTGGATTCACTATTCTATGGACTTCCATATTATGTGTAAAATGTTTTTTCTGTAGTGGTGCTCCTGCATAATCTTTATTGTTGTATTAATAAGATTACTGAATTTCTTAATATTTTATATAATGACATGCTGGACTTTTATTTTTTATTAGAAGTGTTATCATGGCCTAGAACTTGTCAGCCCTTGGGCCCAGGTCTCTTTATCCATGAGAATGACACTAATAACCACACACTGACACTACCACACTTGTCACAAGGATAATATTTTATTTAAATAATACATGTTACATATTATGCAGCCTTTTATTATAAAGCTCAAGACAGAAATAAACCACATTATGTAGTGAAATTACATGATCTCCTTCTATATGGACCCCTCACACATTCATAATTCAGTTACATATATCTCTAGTTAAATAAAGCCCAGGCTCTAGATTGGTCTAACCTGTATAATTGTCACGGGTCTGTGGACCCACTGGGCCATACCGCCTTGGCGGTAAGGCAACTGGCCAACAGGGTGCAGGACAAGGTCTATAGTTCGTATAGGGAACCTGTGGCAGCTCGGACAGCAGCAGGTAGACGTCAGGTGAGGTGAAGCAGGTCAGACGTGGAGAAGCACGACACGACTTTGGCGCAACACAGTGCTCGACCAAGATGGTATGGAAATGCAAGGAACAGGAACTGGAACAGGTACAGGAACTGGGACAGGTACAGGAACTGGAACACACTAGGATCTGCCCCTTTAAGAGCAGGCACGAGCGTGTGCGCACATCCTACGGGATCCGGCTGAGGTGAGTGGAGCTGTTTGAGTATATAGTCCGTTCATTGCTGGAGGGCCTTAGAAAAACCTACAGAAGAATTTTGGACTGCTTCCAATGCTTCTACATTGTTGCCTATTTATTTTGTTTGTCGGCCCACATGTCTGCCAGCTCTTAAAGTAAGCAGGGTCATAGCCTGTGTGAGTGCCTTTTTAGAAACAACCTGGCGATCGGGGAACCAACAGCAACAACAAGATCTCCATCATAATCATCATCATCAATGGTGTGATCAGATAGATATAGATCAGCAGCACAGGACCAAAGACTAGGTTGGGTGAACGCCTCTTGGGTCACAGTCCAAATGACCCTTCAATGTAGGCAGAAGAAAGTGAGGCAGCACTACCAAAAATGTGAAAAAAACTCTCCTTTTATTCCACGTGCTGTGATCAGAATATTCTCGGGATTCTGTGGTGTGTCGGTGACATTTTTATGGGAGAGTAGGAGATGCTATTGACTTACTTTTCCAAAGCTTGTCTATTTCTCCATGCTGTTTGCGAGGTTCAGGGGTACCGGGTACCTTTTTGTTCTTGACCTTATGTGTCTTAACCATTCTGGACTTGTCGCCGTTAATAAAATTTGCTATTTGCAGTGGTGATACAGAGACGCTCAGAGTTCAAGCTTCCGTTAGCCTCGCAGACGGACTGCGCCCGTTACATATATCTCTGACTGTTCATCCACCAATCACAAACTGACCTCACAGGGATGGGGAGAAACATAATGGAAGGACAGAGGCTGGAGAAACATGGAAGGACAGTGTAATACTGAGTGTAAATGGATGCATGGCCGCTCTATGCTTATATCACATCGTCTGATATCTGCACTTACCATCAATATTACACTGACATTATTTACCTTTATGTCATGTCCTCGTAAAGGGTCTGAACAAATCCATAATTGTATTAACAGTGTAAATAAAGTGCTAGATGAATGTGGAGAAAATGGATGAAACGTAGAATCTCTTCAGCCACATCCTAGGCCACGGCTCTTAGGATAAAGTTCCTTATCCGACTTTGTGTGAAATATGCTCATGACTGACGTCCTTGTGATTGGAGACAAGGGCAGAATGACAGATCATGATATCTTCTTCTACAGTCGGAGCCTCTTCTATGTCACATGCAGGTCTTGATGCGGAGTAGTGTATCAAGTATTGTTTGGAAGTGTGACTGTAAGGCAAAATCTGTGGGAGAAAAACACCTTATCTTAAAACACCCTAAAAAGGAATACATAAACCAAATAAGTAAAAATACACATTTACCCTAGTTTATAAAGAAGTTCTTACCATATACTAACTACTGGCCTATCACTAGGATGTGATATCAATATATGGTCCGGCCGCTGGATTTTACCATCAATTTATCAACAGCTTCATCAGTTCAAGTGAATGGGGCTACAGACACAGGACAAAGACCAAGGTGTTACTGTGTCTGGTAAAAGCCAAAGGGCCACGGTGGTCCACCAAGCTCAGCAGCCCCTTCATTCTCATGATTAGTGGGGGTCCCAGCGGCCAGACCAGCACCAGTCACATATTGATAGCATATCCTTGCTATGTCATTGATGAGTATTTGCACACAACCCCTATTAATGATGTTTTACATTCACACACAGAAATAAAAGAATGACTCAGACACAGTAAGGAATGTGTAATGATGTGGAGTTTATTATATGTATGTGTATGTGTTGTGATTGTTATTTACCTCCCATCACTCACGAAGAGGGTACAGCAACACTCAGGGCAGGAAAAACCCCCAGTGGAGGAAACCTGCAGGGAAACCATGGCCGCTGTACTGCCCTTCCTCTGGGCATACTAAGGGAGGTAAACGCTATAAAATGTATGTAGTGCAGGTGTAGGTGCCTACCTAGTGACTGCATGTGACTACCTACAGTGATTGTGTCTGTGGATTTGTGATCTTGTGTGTGATTATTGAGATTGTGTGTGACTATGTACAGTGATTCATGTCTGATCATGTAAAGTGACTGTCTGTGGGGTTGCAATTGTGTTCATTATATATGTCTATGTGACTAACTTGTGCGATCGTGTGCGTGCGTGCGTGCGTGTGTGTGTGTGTGTGTATGTATGTGTGTATATGTATAACTATGTACATGAATATGTGACGATGTGTGTATTTACATGAGTGCGACAATAAAAAGGATATGTAATCTTTGGTCTTCATCCATCAAGGCTTCTAGATCTTCTTCTCCTTGTTGGTCCTACAGCTCTTGTCCCCATCCTGACAGCAGAACATCTTAGTTATAAGTGGAAAGATAAAGAAAGTTGGTCTACATGTCCATTATAGGATCCATAACTTCAATGTTACCAAACAGTCAGAGAGGAGTGATACATATAATACTATATCTAGAAACAAATAATTGATCGGTAAATATTATCTGATGTGGCCGCAGCCAGTGATAGCTGATACATCGTACAGAGAACCAGTCATTGATGTAGAATGACAGCTGATCTAGTGTCATAGTCTATAAAGAAGATCATGGAGATGATATGTTCTGAATCATATAGTAATGACATATGTCCTTACTAGATACTGATGTTATCTCTTTCTCTGTGTTTCCATTAATGGGATTGAGGATTTAATAAACTATAATGAGATTTTATTCTTACTCTCTTTGAACCTGGTACTTTTTCAGGTTCATAAAAAGGCTCTGTCACCAGATTATAAGTGCCCTATCTCCTACATAGTCTGATCGGCGCTGGAATGTAGATAACAGCAGTGGTTTTTATTTTGAAAAACGATCATTTTTGAGCAAGTTATAAACAATTTTAGATTTATGCTAATTAGTTTCTTAAAGACCAACTGGGCCTGTTTTTACTTTTGACCAACTGGGTGTTGTAAAGAAGTGTAAGAGGCTGACCAATCAGTGACCAATCAGTGTCATACACTTCTGATTGTTCCAGCCCAGCTTCATTCACTGCACAATCACACTTTGCTGTGGATCATGCTGGGCTAGAACAATCAGAAGTGTATAAAGCTGATTGGTCACTGATTGGTCAGCCTCATACACTTCTTTACAACACCCAGTTGGTCAAAAGTAAAAACACGCCCAGTTGGTCTTTAAGAAACTAATTAGTATAAATCTAAAATTGTTCATAACTTGCTCAAAAATGATCGTTTTTCAAAATAAAAACCACTGCTGTTATCTACATTACAGCGATGATCAGATTATGTAGGAGATAGGGCACTTATAATCTGGTGACAGAGCCTTTTTAATGCTCCCTATTGCCTATAACAGTCAGTGAGGAGGAGATCCTCTCTCCACATAACCAAGTCCTTGTTTAGGAATCTACTATATGAAGTTCTCATTAATAAGTAAAGGTAAATTCATGTATTTCACATTGTAGAGCATTCTGACAGATTACTAACCAATTATCAGATTTTAGTAGCCATATTTATCCTAATTTAATATATGCAGATTAGATTTTAAATTAGGAATAGGTTTGATATTTAAGATTTGATTTAACCCCTTGGCAATTTTTCATCTTTCACTCCCCGCCTTCAAGAGCCAAAAATGTTTTCTTTTTCTGTGAATGGATCGGTGTGAAGGCTTATTTTTTGCGGTAGGAGCTGTAGTTTATATTTCCACTATTTAAAGTACCAACTAATGCACAGGGAAATTGGGAAACATTTATTTGTGGGGTGGAATGTTTAAGTCTTTCACCGTGCAGTAAAAACGACAACTTACCATTATTATGCTGGTCAATACATTTACTGCGACACCAAATTTATGTCGTTTTTATTATGTCTTTACAAAGAAAGAACTTGGTTTAAAAAAACTAAATATTTCATATTCCATATTCTGAGAGCCATAACTTTTTAATTTTTATTGATTGACTAGTTAAGGGGGCTTATTTTTTGCGGGACGAGCTGTAGTTCACTAAGGTGAACAAAAAACAGCAATTCTCACATTTCGATCTTTTTTTTTTACAGAGTTCATCGTGCGAGTTAAATAATGTTATATTGTAATAGTTTGGATGTTTACAGAAGCGGCGATACCAATAGTGAAAGGCGTTTTTTTGCAACTTTTTTTCACTACTGAAAACTTTATGTAACTATTTTTAAAATTTGTTATTAATCCCCTCTAGGGGATTTGAACCAGCTTCAAATCGCAATACTAATGTATTGCAGCGTATTGTCATTTTTACACGTGCATGTTAAGCCGGAGGCAGGGCTTAACAGGAACAGAACGAGGGCAGACCTGGGGGTCTTCATTAGGCCTCCGGAAGGCCATGACAAACATCGGCACCCTGCGATCGCATTGTGGGGAGGCCGATAGGCTGCTGGAGGGGCCGTCCCCCTCTTTCTAGCAGCTTCGATGCCGAGGTGGCTATTGACGGTGGGATCTAAGTGGTTTAACGGCCAGGATCAGAGTTATCTCTGTTCTTGGCCACTATTGCGAGGTGTAATCTGTAATACAAGCTGACTCCTCAGCCCGTGTGCCCGCTCTATACTTCAATCCTTGCACCAGGACGTACAGGGACGTCCTGGTGCGTAAAGGGGTTAAAATCCTTCCTCCACACCAGTCTTTCTTACCTAAGGTATTTATAAATCTGCGGTGTCGGGTTCCTCCTTGTTGTCTGTGTGGCACAATTTCCCCTTGCAAGGATGGAGAAGGCTGGTCTCACAAAGCGAGCAGGATGGGGGGATGTTCCATGGGCCATTGATGGTGAATTTATCTCTTCTGAAGTAGTGAACTGCCCAGCTATGATGGTACTGCCTCTGTCTTTTCCATGCCCAATGCAAGGGGTCTTGTGCCATGATCTGGAATTAAACAGTATAAGAATTAGAACAACATTATTACCGCAGGCTCTACATGAAAGACTCTAGTGTTTGTTTCATTTTTATTCACCAGATCACAGGTGGCCCGGTCTACCCAAGCTCTAAATCCAATCCGGAGGAGTAACTGGCTGCGTTTACGGAGTAGACGTTCCCTCTTCAGAGTCCATTTCTGTCCTAAGGCCCAGGGGTAGATCTCTCGTCGATAATCATCTTCTTCCTCCTCAAACTGGTTGGCTAAGAACCTGGTAAAGGAAATGTAATTAAATAAATGATGGAACTTGTCAGAACAGTGTAGAGCTGAGCAGTTGTATGAAAACAGAGACCTGTGGAAAAGGGGAGAGCTACTATACACTAGGATAAGTAAATGCCATGGAGGCCTTGGTACATTCTCCACATTTCCCTTGGACAATAAATTGTTATTGTTACACTACCGTTTTATTAATCTGCATGTATACACATATTATTAACTCCTTAATGACCAGACCATTTTGCACGTTAATGACCAAAGATTATTTTGTTTTCTCACGATCGCATTTCAACAGTCGTAACTATTTTTTTATTCCGTTGACATAGCCGTATAAGGTTTTGTTTTTGCGGGACGAGTTGTATTTTGCAATTGCACCATTTTTGGATGCATATAATATATCGATTAACTTTTATAAAATTTATTTTAGGAGAGAATTGAAAATAAGCAGCTATTCCAGCATTGATTTTCCCCTTATAAATTTACGCCGTTTACTATGCAGTGTAAATAACATGTTACCTTTATTCCACGATTGTGGGAATACCAAATATGTAAAGGTTTTATATGTTTTCCTACGTTTCCACAATAAAAAGCCTTTTAGAAAAAATGTACATGTTTTTGCATCGCAGGATTCCAAAAGCCTAAACTTCTTTATTTTTTCGTCAATGCTGCCGTATGTGGGCTTGATTTTTGCAGGGCAAGGTGTAGTGTTCATTAGTACTATTATGGGGTAAATGGGACTTATTGTTTAACTTTTATTTATTTTTTTATGGGGGGAATGGAAGAAAAAACAAAGAGTTTTGACATTGTTTTTTGAGTTTTTGTTTGGATGCCGTTTATAAAAACACTTGTTGGGGAAGAAAAGTGGTTTTATTTTTATTTTTACTGTAATCTTTTTTTTTTTTCATAAACTTTATTTAACTATTTTACTTTCTATTTTTGTCCCGCTAGGGGACTTTAGTTTGCGATCTTTAGATCACAGATATAATGCTTTGGTATACATATTATACCAAAGCATTATTGCCTGTCAGTGTAAAACTGACAGGCAATATATTAGGCCATGCCTCTGGCATGGCCTAATGGACAGTTGCTGAAGGCAGACCTGGGGGCCTTTGTTAGGCCCCGGCTGCCGTGGAAATCTGACAAGATCCCGCAACTTTGTTGCGGGGGCGCCAATGAGATGACAGAGGGAGCTCCCTCCCTCAAACACATTAGATGCCGCTGTCACTATTGACAGCGACATCTATTGGGTTAAACTGCCGGAATCGGAGCGGGCTTCGATTGTATCAGTTGGGGCAAGAGCCTTGCTGTGTATAACAGCCGTGCTCCTGCCGCTGATCACGTGGGTACATTGGCAGTACCCATGTGATCAGAGGACGGATATATCCATCCTTATGCGGTAACTAGCTCCTGCATAGGACGGATATATCCGTCCTTCGTCGTTAAGGAGTTAAAGGGAATCTGTCATCAGGTTTATGCTGCACTATCTGAGGATAGCATAAAGTAATGACAGACCCCGGTTACGACGCTGTGTCACTTACTTTAAAATACTTTGTGTTTTTTTATAAAACTCCTGCTTTCTCCAGCAGCCTGTGTTTAGAAGTTGCGGCTAGCCCAGCTACCACATTTCATGAATATTGAGGGCTAGTTACCGTGTTACTATATAGTTCTCTACATTCATGAGCTGCGGCTAGAAAAACAGGATTTTATAAAAACTACAAAGTATTTCAAAGTAAGGGTCACATTGCCGCAATCTGGTTTTGTTTCCCTCGGATAGAGCAGCCTAAACCTGCTGACAGATTTATTTTACAATAAATAAAACTCACAAAGCTGGAAAGAAGTTCTTTCTATACTCCTTGGTACTTAGTCCGGCTCTTCTGAAGTACTCAAGGACCATCGCCAGGAGATACTAGTGGGATGAGAAGGACAGTTAGAGGCTGGTAGTAAATTTACCTTCCGAATAACTACTATTTTATTATATATGCGGTCAATATATTCCTATGATTGCTAATAAGGAAACAATGTAACTACACTGTATGTGTGGTTATATGTCCTTATGGCGTCTACTAATGACTATAATGTCACCATGTTATAGAGTGCAGCATGTCTCCAGTCCTATCACATCGGCAGAGGCCCTTTTATTTAAATATGGTAGATATTTTATAATCTGGCAGATTTTCTATTTCTTTCCCCAATGTTATAATACCTTGTCCGAAATCTTCATGGAGCTGTCCCTGGCGAGAAAAAGCCTGATGTGTTCATCCTCTAGAGTAAAAAAACAGAAATATAATGATTTAAATTTGATCAATTTATTCAGTAAGTTTCAGGATATAATGTTAGATGTTAATTCAGAAAAGCAACAAAATCCATTTGAGGTTATAGATAAATAGGATTCGGATATATAAGTCCTGGTTAGAAGGAATGAAAGAAAATTAATTAAAGCGTCAATAGTTGGCGAGTCTGATTGTAAAAGAAAGGGGGTGATCCTAGGCACAACCTTGGTATAACGTTTGGGGAGAGGACACTTTACAAAACATAAATTCTTCTGATATATTAAATACATAATGGAGGAGGACATCTCCATGGGATTAAGTCGGTTAATGTGGAACCATTGGAAGCAGCAATGAGTCCTACCAAGGAGACTGAAGAAAGCAGCCATCTCCTCCTGCTGCTGGGTCAGGTCATCCTTCCTCCTCTTCTGGGTCTCTTCTTGGACGGCAGATGGTGAACTGTGGCAGAAGTATAAAATATTACATTAATAACGGTCCAATCTTAAAAATCACTAATACAGACAATTAAGTCTTAAGAATAAAACTTCACATTGTCACCTAAAGAAAAAGAAGTTCTACAATCTCTAGTCCTGCGGTAATGCCATAACATTTGTGCAGAGAGGTTGTCATTATGTGTGAATGTTGGGTTGTCACGACTGGACTACTACTCCTCAAAAGCACCCATCATCTGACCATCACTTTCAAGCATTAAACTAATTTGTCTATAAACTTGAAATAACTTTATAGAGCTTCCCAATGACTCAGGCAGGGTTTAATAGGAGCTAGAAAAAATCACGATATACTGGAGTACATTAGTATTGCAGTATAGTGTACAAGCGATCTCCCGATCACTGGTTCGAATCCTATAGGGGGAGTGTTAAAACTAATCAAACAGAGTTAAATAAAATATTGAACAAAGAAACATAATTTGTATCACCTAAAGTCGAAACTATTACATTACAACATTATTTAACCTGCAGGGTGAATGCCGTAAAAACCAAAATTAACTCCAGAAATGTTGATTTTTGTCACCTCGGCTTTCAAACAAAATGGAATAAAAAGTGATCAAAAAGTCATATGTACCAAAAATGGTATTAATAAAAACTACTGCTTGAGCCACAAAAAAATAAGCCCTAACACTGCCCATCCATGGAAAAATAACAGAATATAGTGTTACAAATTATTATTTTTTTTAAATAATTTTTTCTTTGTAAAAGTAGTAAAACATAAAAAACCTATATAAATTTGATATTGCCGTAATCACATTGATGTGTAGAATAAAGTTAAAGAGACACAGAAGTTCTGCAGAGCGCGCTCTCTCTGTCTGTGTGTTCTCGCGGGTGGAAAAACAGCGCAGGCCGCCCTGACACTGTCCATAGCTGATTGGACAGTGTCAGAGCGAAGAGATCACGCCCTCTTGCCATTTAGTTCGATAGAAACGCCCCATTGACAGTTCAGGGGCTTATTTACATATTGGGTGCCAAATATAACGGCACCGATATGTAAATAACGGAGGAAGATAGGAAAATTATTTAAAGTGAGACAGTTTTTGTGAAGCCCTGTCTATTACATGCTGCACTCAGCTGCACCTGTATGGGCTGGTGAAAGGTTCTCTTTAAGTTGTAATTTTTACTACACGATAAAAGCCGGAAAAGCTAAATCTAAAAACAATGGAAGAATTACCGTTTTTTCCAATTGCACCGCACATAGATTTTTTTTCTGTTTCCCAGTATAAAGTATTTTAAAGAGGCTCTGTCACCAGATTTTGCAACCCCTATCTGCTATTGCAGCAGATAGGCGCTGCAATGTAGATAAGAGTAACGTTTTTATTTTAAAAAAACGAGCATTTTTGGCCAAGTTATGACCATTTTTGTATTTATGCAAATCAGGCTTGCAAAAGTCCAAGTGGGCGTGTTTAAAGTAAAAGTCCAAGTGGGCGTGTATTATGTGCGTACATCGGGGCGTTTTTACTTCTTTTACTAGCTGGGCGTTCTGACGAGAAGTATCATCCACATCTCTTCAGAACGCCCAGCTTCTGGCAGTGCAGACAGCGTGTTCTCGAGAGATCACGCTGTGATGTCACTCACAGGTCCTGCATCGTGTCGGACGAGCGAGGACACATCGGCACCAGAGGCTACAGTTGATTCTGCAGCAGCATCGGCGTTTGCAGGTAAGTAGCTACATCGACTTACCTGCAAACGCTGATGCTGCTGCAGAATCATCTGTAGCCTCTGGTGCCGATGTGTCCTCGCTCGTCTGACACGATGCAGGACCTGGGGAAGTGACGTCACAGCGTGATCTGCCAGAAGCTGGCCGTTCTGAAGAGAAGTGGATGATGCTTCTCGTCAGAACGCCCAGCTAGTAAAAGAAGTAAAAACGCAGCGATGTACACACATAATACACGCCCAGTTGGACTTTTACTTTTCAACACGCCCAGTTGTACTTTTGCAAGCCTCATTTGCATAAATACAAAAATGGTCATAACTTGGCCAAAAATGCTCGTTTTTTAAAAATAAAAACGTTACTGTAATCTACATTGCAGCGCCTATCTGCTGCAATAGCAGATAGGGGTTGCAAAATCTGGTGACAGAGCCTCTTTAAATGGTGCCAATAGAAACGACAGCTTGATTGCAAAAAATAAGCATTCACACGGCTCCATTGACAGAAACATAAAAATGTTATAGCTCTAGGAAGGCAGGGAGGGAAAAATAAAAAATGGCCTGGTCCTTAAGGGGTTAATATGAAATAGTAAGTTAAAGAGGTTGTCCTTTCTTGATATAAAGTCGCCCCGGTGATCAGTCACCCGTGCGTGGATGAATGGGAGAACATGTAATATATTGTTGTGTTGTCTTAAAATGTTGCACTTACGTCTCTTCTTCATAAAGAGCGATGAGCTCTCTCTTCCTCTTGCGGGCGGTCTCTCCTCCTCTTCCTGGGAATCTTAGAGAGACGGAAATATTAACGTGAAAATGTGTGAATCTGGTTCTTTCTGAAGAAGATCTATATATGTAAATTTATCATTATATAAATTCTATTATAGAAAATAAGATAAAATATAAAATTATAGTTTTATATAATTAGATAAAAGCTGCCGCTACCTGACACCAAGGCCCCAGACTTATCCTGTATATGCTAAACTATACATTCTACAAATTGGGCACAGTGCTTATGGCATAAGATAGAAATGCTGCGTTTCTATCTGCTATGGCAGATCACAGTCCAGTCACTATAGGCCCTGTCATATCTGTATATGTCCTGTCCCTCCCTATATAGTAACCGAGCCACTACAATATACTTCATAGCTTACCTGGAGCTCATGTCGTCTCTTCTAAACAGAAAAAATACATAAAGAAAATGTTAAGAAAAATCCATCATTAAAATACAATAAAAAATAATTACTGGACAGCTGTATATTTATTCACAATCACCCAAATGTCTCCATATTTATTTATAATCATCCATATATATCTCCATGTTTATTAATAATCACCCAATTATCTCCATATTTATTCATAATCACAAGTATCTCCATATTTATTTATTCAGTCACCAAACTTTCCCCATATTCATTAACAGTCCCTAATGTTTTCCCATGTTTATTCACAGTCACCCATGTTTCTCCATATTTATTTATAATCACCCAAGTTTCTTCCTTTTTATTCAGTCACCCATGTTTCTCCATATTTATTCAGTCACCCATGTTTCTCCATATTTATTCAGTCACCCATGTCTCTCCATATTTACTCAGTCACCCATGTTTCTCCATATTTATTCAGTCACCAATGTCTCTCCATATTTATTCAGTCACCCATGTCTCTCCATATTTATTCAGTCACCCATGTCTCTCCATATTTATTCAGTCACCCATGTCTCTCCATATTTATTCAGTCACAGATGTTTTCTCCATATTTATTCAGTCACAGATGTTTTCTCCATATTTATTCAGTCACCCATGTTTCTCCATATTTATTCAGTCACAGATGTTTTCTCCATATTTATTCAGTCACCCATGTTTCTCCATATTTATTCAGTCACAGATGTTTTCTCCATATTTTGGTTAAAGCCACTGACCATTCTCAGTTTTTTAATATAAAGGAGTAACCAACTGTCGCTGTCTGGGACGACATAAATCAGCAATTGCATTTATTATATTTGGGTATTTTACCTCTCTTCACTGGCAGTTGGTGGTGAATCTCCCAACACGCTGAACTGGATCCAATAATCAATAACAAAAAGTCCTGAGTCGCTTTGATCAGAAAAAAAGAAGCCTGTCTTATCTCTAGAAAGAGCATTCGCTGACTGGCACCAACTGATGGTTTTTTTCATACTTTAAATTCAAGTCCTGCATTTCTATTGGTCGTTGTTTGTGGGACCTGCCATGATGATTCATACAGCAGCAAACTTAAAGGGAAATCACACTCATAAGGCTTTAATACATTATTTTAAAGAGGCTCTGTCACCACATTATAAGTGGCCTATATTGTACAGGATGTGATCGGCGCTGTAATGTAGATTACAGTAGTGTTTTTTATTTAGAAAAACAATCATTTTTGACGGATTTATGACGTATTTTTGCTTTATGCTAATGAGTTTCTCAATGGACAACTGGGAGTGTTTTACTATATGACCAAGTGGGCGTTGTACATAGGAGTGTATGATGCTGACCAATCAGCGTCATACACTTCTCTCCATTCATTTACACTGCAGATAGCGATATAGCTATATCGCTATGTGCAGCCACATAAACACACTATAACGTTACTGCAGTGTCCTGACAATGAATATACATTACTTTCAGCCAGGACGTGATGTGTATTCATTCTCCTGACCACTTCTATTGCGTTTCTGTGAGTTACAGCACAGCACAGCGAGATCTCGCTGTGAATGACAGCTTACAGCATAATCTCGCGAGACTATGCCTGCTATGCTGTAACTCACAGAGACGCTACAGAAGTGGTCAGGAGAATGAATACACATCACGTCCTGGCTGGAGGTAATGTATATTCATTGTCATGACACATGAGTAGCGTTATAGTGTGTTTATGTGACTGCACATAGCGATATAACTATATCGCTATCTGCAGTGTAAATGAATGGAGAGAAGTGTATGACGCTGATTGGTCACTGATTGGTCAGCGTCATACACTCCTCTGTACAACGCCCACTTGGTCATATAGTAAAACACGCCCAGTTGTCCATTGAGAAACTCATTACCATAAAGCTAATATAGGTCATAACTCCATCAAAGATGATAGTTTTTCTAAATAAAAAACACTGCTGTAATCTACATTACAGCGCCGAACACATCATGTACAATATAGGCCACTTATAATGTGGTGACAGAGCCTCTTTTAGAAATGTTGCCTTAAAACGTTGTCACTGTTATTTTCATTATCCTCATTCTATCTAATGTAAATTGTTGAAGCTGCCGTGTTGTTTTCTTGTGAAAAGTACAATATGTAAAAGTATAAGGCCCTGTTCACACGGAGTTTTTTGCAGGAGGAAAATTCCTCCTGTAAAAACTGACCCTGGAGGTTTTCATGTTTGATGTGGTTTTTGACGTGGTTTTTGACGTGGTTTTTGACGTGGTTTTTGACGTGGTTTTTGAGGCGGTTTTCCAGGCGATTTTTGCCGAGGTTTTCACACGCATGAGGCTGGGTTCACACAACCATGTTACGTACATAATGTACGGAACGTATTTCGGCCGGAAGACCCGGACCGAAGACAGTGCAGGGAGCCGGGCTCCTAGCATCATAGTGATGTACGACGCTAGGAGTCCCTGCCTCTGCGTGGAACTACTGTCCCGTACTGTAATCATGATTACAGTACGGGACAGTCGTCCTGCAGCGAGGCAGGGACTCCTAGCGTCGTACATCACTATGATGCTAGGAGCCCGGCTCCCTGCACTGTCTTCGGTCCGGGTCTTCCGGCTGAAATACGTTCCGTACATTACGGACGTAACATGGTCGTGTGAACCCAGCCTGACATCCTTCTGTCAACGGATCTGTCACCATTGAAATGAATGGTGATGCAAACGGAACTTACTTCACACTTGCCTTTCCGTTGAGGGGTTCCCCTGACTGAAAGCACCGACGGAACCCCTCAGCAGAAACCACGCTGATGTGAACAGGCCCACATTAAAAAAAACATTGTTTTCTGTTTGCATCATCATTGACTTCAATGCTGATGGATCCGTTGCTAATGGGATTCCCTACACTGCGGTATTGGTTCAGTCGAAACGACAGAACCCTTTGCACAACGGGGACAAACAGAAACCATTAGCAACGGATCTGTCACCACTTCACACTTGCCTTTCCGTTGAGGGGTTCCCCTGACTGAAAGCACCGACGGAACCCCTCAGCGGAAACCACGCTGATGTGAACAGGCCCACATTAAAAAAAAAAAGTATACTTACTTCTTGAATCAATTTCCCAACATCAATGTCCATTCGGTGGTACACCTCTGCTGTCGTCATTTCTGTTCCTGAAATGTTAAAAAAAAATAAAAAAGAGATGACATACATGAACAACTGCATAACAAAATTAAAAAATTAAAAATAAAAAAATTTAAAAAAAAAATTTTAAAAAAAAATTCTAAAAAAAAAAATGCACAGCTCCATACATGTATAGCATGTATGGAACATAGGAGCAAGTGCACTTACTTGTATTTGGATGCAGGACTTCGGTTTTCTGTATCCCTGAGTTCTGTCCACGATGTTTTTCAGCCTCCACGAGCAGACAGGAAATGACAGCCCCTTGCTGGGCTGGACTAGCAGCAGGAGACGACTCCTGCAAAACACTCTGCAATATACTCGTCAGAAAACACCTCACTAGTTCGAGGTGTTTTTTGACGTGTCCCCATTGCTTTCAATGCAGTTTTGGACGCGGAAACCGCATCAAGAAGGGTCATGTCCCTTCTTTTTGCCGCAAGGCGTTTTTTTTACTCGCGGTAAAAAAACGCCTCCGTCTCCCATTGAAATCAATGGGAGTCATTTTGGGTCGTTTTTGGCGCGTTTTCCGACGCGTTTTCCGCGTCAAAAAACGTGTCAAAAAACTCCGTGTGAACAGGGCCTAATATGCAAAATTGTTAGAAATTTTAGCTATTATATTCACATGCAGCAGTCTAATGCTACACTGTAGTGAATGATTTTTTTTTCAAGGCACAGATTTTAGGATATTCTTCTGTTATTAAATTCCACATCATTCCTTATTGGTTGTGGTTTTATTGCCAAGCATGATAGCCTCTTCATTTGGTTGTCTAGGTCTATAACACTTTTTTAAAAAGTGTTGACTTTCTGCTAATTCTAATTAAATGAAAATGCATAAAATATTGATTTAAGGATACCTCGAACATTATTTGACATAAAACCAGAATAACTGATTAACCACTTAACACAAAATGGTATATACAGAGCCGGATTATAGGGAGGGCACCCGGGGTTGCGTGCCCTGGGCCTCCACCACCCAGAGGAATTTAGGGGGCCTCCACCAAGGACAATATGTGTGCCCCCATTTTTATTTTTTATTTTTACACATCTTGATTTTGCTAAGATTTTCAGCAAATCATAGCAAAATATAGCGGTTTTCATGATGTTGATTAACATCACAGTTATAAGATCAAGTTCCTGTACCCCCGGCAACGCAGAGAAAGAAAGGTAAGTGCGTGCTGTCTATGTATGTGTATAGTGTATAGTGTGTGTATATACAATATTCTCTGTGTATGTAGAAAAAAGCAAAGGATTGGAGCAGCACTGTGAACAAATGCCTGACTAGGCTGGTGCAAAGCTTCAAAAATAAAGGAGTGACCTCTCGTTATGTGTTGGATATCCAAAAAAGAGAACGTGAAGCAGCACTCAAATAAAGTGAATTTATTCATCCAACATGGAACCACAACGTTTCACCTCCTCTATGAAGGCATTTTCAAGTCAAACAATAGTTTGTGTATATACAGTATTCTCTGTGTATGTAGTGTATGCTCAGCTGAGTGTATCTGCACCTTCTTGTCAGCGAACCTTCCTGCACCTTCTTGTCATATATGGACAGTGACGTCGTCCGGAGTTTCCTCTATGAGCAGAATCACCGGCCAGAGCGTTGCGGACGCTCTGGCTGGGGATTCCACTCCAGGGGGAGTGAATGGCAGAGCAGGAAGCGGATAGTTTCCTGTCTCTGCCATAGTATTCAATTGTATCTGTGTCCTGAGGATATACAATTGAATGTGGCAGTTGCTGGGACAGGTCCCGGGACAGTAATTTGCCGGGACTATCTCTGTAAATTTAGGACTGTCCCGGCAAACTCGGGACTGTTGGCAACTATAGTACTTATTTCACCCTCCTACTGAGCTACCAGCTGGGGATTGTTGGGCGACATCAAGTAACGTTAGCCAGGTGCCAACACAAGGAGTCAGTAAGTATCAGTTTAGTCTAACTTACGTATACTAAGACTGTCCTGCAGTTCCACCCTGGCGGCTCAGTAGGAGGGTTGAAATAGGTAAGACATAGCAACCACCTTGATGCAATTTTGGAAGCTCATCTCAAAGTGTGTGTGTGTGTGTGTGCGTGCGTGCGTGCGTGCGTGCGTGCGTGTGTGTGTGTGTATAAAACCGTGCTTAAAGCAATACAGCATAGGGACTTTTATTGCATATATTGCATAAGTATGAGAATACAAGAAAAAAAATCTATATATAAAAATACGAGGGAAATGGAGCAGCACTGTAGCAGATGAACCTCGCGGCTCGTGCAAGAAGTCGGGAAGCAGCATTCCATATCAAGGAATTTTATTCACCAAATATTCATCACAACGTTTCACCCTCTCTATGACAGGGTGAAAATACCCTCATAGAGTGGGTAAAACGTTGTGGTGATGAATATTTGGTGAATAAAATTCCTGGAAATGGAGTGCTGCTTCTCTACTACTTTTCTATATATGAATATGCATTAAAAAAAAATACGTTTGGCACCGTCATCACCTAGTGTGGCAATGCGTGGAGGTAAAGAGGGTCTGGGCACGACAGACTTGGGTCTGAATTAATGTAGCAGTCTGGCCTGGTGTCACGAAGCGGGTTAGTGGACCCACTAGGCCGTACCGCCACAGCGGGGAGGCAGCTGGCCAAACAATAGGACACCCCAGAAATACAATGTCCCGCACAAGGGTACCTGAATAGTCCAGATGGTGGCCACAGCTCTGGCACAGATGAGATGGGTGCAGCAGATGGCGCCAAACGTGGCGGATGACACAGGAGCCACAAGATGCGCCAGACGAGGCGGATTCCTCCGAACGTGGCAGATAACACAGGACGTGGCAGATTCCTCCGGACGTGGCAGATGACACAGGACGTGGCGGATTCCTCCAGACGTGGCAGATTCCTCTGGACGTGGCAGATGACACAGGACGTGGCGGATTCCTGCAGACGTGGCAGATTCCTCTGGACGTGGCACCACTAGATACTAGGGCAAAGCACGGGAAACAGGAACGGGGAACAAGGTACGGGTAACAACAGGAACGGGAAACACTAAGGGACCATTTGCAAGACGGACTGGGAAAACTAACAACGCTCAGGCATCGAACTAGGGGGCTGGACCTCTCTTATAGCCCAGGGTACTCACGGGTCAAAGGTCGTTCAAGATGTCCGGTGCGGGCTCCGGCGGAGGTGAGTGGATGCAAGCGCTGGCATCTCCTGAGGAGGAGGCTGGGGCCAGCGCTTGCCGACTCGTGGCTGCGGCTGTCAGCGGGAGGCTGGAGCTGACAGCCCGCAGCCACGGACATTACACCTGGGGTCTGAATAAATTTTGGAGACTGGTCTGGGTTCTAATTTAATTTTGGGGTCCGGTCTGGTGTCTAAATACATTTAGGAGTCTGGTCTGTGGTCGGAATTCATTTTGGGTGTGGTCTGTAGTCTAAATTTATTTAGGGGTCAGATAGCGAAACCAATAGACAATTATAGAACACAAAAAGATGAAAACGACCCCAGGTAGTTGGCAGGCACATTAATGAATTGCAGGAGAAGAAAGTGTCGCCCTCAGGCGACCAGCCTAATTTCCCAACTACCCTACAGAAAAATTAAAAGTATATCTTTATTAGCTACTTATAGCAAGACGACAACATACACAAATTTAAAATTCTCACTGTCAGATGACCGGATAACAATATTTTGCCTGTGGTGCAGGCTTGAAATAGCTACCAATAAGGTACGTATTAGCAAGTGTAGTAAGTTAGATTGTTTGACAATGGTCTACTAAATGGATAACCAAGTGAAACCGGTCAGTGATAGGGTTTAAAAATTAGAAAGCCCCCTCGACATGTTTCGCTACTGAGTAGCGTCCTCAGGGGTACACGTGTACCCCTGAGGACGCTACTCAGTAGCGAAACATGTCGAGGGGGCTTTCTAATTTTTAAACCCTATCACTGACCGGTTTCACTTGGTTATCCATTTAGTAGACCATTGTCAAACAATCTAACTTACTACACTTGCTAATACGTACCTTATTGGTAGCTATTTCAAGCCTGCACCACAGGCAAAATATTGTTATCCGGTCATCTGACAGTGAGAATTTTAAATTTGTGTATGTTGTCGTCTTGCTATAAGTAGCTAATAAAGATATACTTTTAATTTTTCTGTAGGGTAGTTGGGAAATTAGGCTGGTCGCCTGAGGGCGACACTTTCTTCTCCTGCAATAGACAATTATGACCTATTTGTGTGGACCCCAACCTAAATCCAGCTTTGGATGTATATATACATAATCTGTGGGGTCTAATTCCAGCAAAATCACGTACATATACGTCATTC
Organism: Rhinoderma darwinii; assembly: GCF_050947455.1. NCBI lineage: Eukaryota > Metazoa > Chordata > Amphibia > Anura > Rhinodermatidae > Rhinoderma > Rhinoderma darwinii. The sequence goes on from NC_134690.1 coordinate 242,321,756, forward strand.
TGATTGCACGGCACAGAAACTCACCATAAAAATAAAGCTGTGACTGAAAGACGGATTCCGGCTGCAATGACCAGGATTGGAGATCACTCCAAACTTGGCCATTTATCCCCTTAGATGTTTCTGTCAATAGCGACCACGGCATCTAAGTGGTTTTAGGAGGGAGTTTCCTTTGTCACCCATCAGCAGTTCCCAGGCCTGCCATGGCTGTATGATCAGATCGGATAGTGACGTCCTCTACTGTGACTTTAAAAATAATTAAATAACGTTTAATTAACCCCTTTAGGACACAGCCTGTTTTGGCCTTGTGGACTCAGAAGATTTTTTCAAATCTGACGTGTCGCTTCATGTGGTAATAAACTTTGGAATGCTTTAACCTATTCAAGCGATTCAGAGATTGTTTTCTCATGACATATTGTTCTTTATGTTAGTAAAAAAATGTTGTCGATAAATTCAATATTTATTTGTGAGATACTTCAAATTTTAGAGAAAACGTGCAAAAAATAGCATTTATCTAAATATAAATGTATCCACTTGTAAAACAGATAATAATACCACACAAATAGTTACTAGTTAACATTTCCCATATGTCTACTTTATGTTTGCATTGTTTTTTTCACGTCCTTTTATTTTTCTAGGACATTACAAGGCTTAGGACTTTAGCAGCAATTTCTCACATTTTCAAGAAAATTTCAAAAGGCTATTTTTTCAGGGTCCAGTTCAGTTGTGAAGTGGCTTTGAGGGCCTTATATATTAGAAAGTCTGCATAAATCACCCCATTTTGAAAATGGCACCCCCTAAAGTATTCAAAACAGCATTCAGAAAGTATTTTAACCCTTTAGGCGTTTCACAGGAATTAAAGGAAAGTAGAGGTGAAATTTACAAATAATTTTTTTTTTGCTGAAATTCATTTGTAATACATTTTTTTCTGTAACACAGAAGGTTTTACCAGAGAAACGCAACTCAATATTTATTCTGCAGTTTTTAGAAATATCCAACATGTAGCCCTAGTGTCCAATTGGACTGAAACTCCGGCCTCAGAAACAAAGGAGCATTTAGAGGATTTTGGGGCCTCCTTTTTTTAGGATATATTTTAGGGACCATGTCAGGTTTGAAGTGGTCTTGTGGTGCCTAAACAGTCAAAACCCCCCAAAAGGGACCCCAGTTTGGAAACTACACCCCTCAAGGCACTTTTCTAGGGGTATTGTTAGCATTTTGACCCCAAAGTTTTGTTGCAGATTTTAGTGGAATTAGTCTATGAACATGAAAGTCACCTTTTTTTCCTGTTAAAACATAGAATTTTTTCATTTTTACAAGGGATAAAAGAGAAAAAGCACCCCAACATTTGTAAAGCAATTTCTCCCGATTACGGCAATACCCCATCTGTGGTCATAAACTGATGTTTGGACTCACAGCAATGCTCAGAAGGGAAGGAGAGCCTTTTGGATTTTGGAGCACAGATTTTGCTGGAATGATTTTCGGTGCCATGTCGCGTTTGCAACGCCCTAGAGCAGGGGTCAGGAACCTTTTTGGCTAAGAGAGCCGTAAACGCCACATATTTTGAAATATAATTCCGCGAGAGCCGTACAATATGTTTAAAGGGCCATTGACAGATCAATCGCTCCAATGTTCACTTAGTACAGCAAGGAATGCTCCTCCCTGCTGTATAAAGCCACAACTGGACTGAAACAATGGTAATTAGCAGTAAAAAAATTAAATAAATAACTTACATTGTGAGCTTGCGATGCATGACATCAGTCCAGCAGTCTGGCTTCTTCTTTTTCCTGCGCATGACTGGAAGCTGGCATTCTTCCCACCTGATGTTGAGAGAATGCCAGCTTTGAGGCATTCGCAGAAGAAAGAAGCTGGAATGTTGGACATGTCACACAACACATTGTCAGTTATGTCAATTATCTATTTTATTATTTTACAGCGAATTATTGTTTAGGTCCAGCGGTGGCTTAGTGCAGCAGAGAGGAACACTCCTTTGTGTACTAAGTGACCGCTGGAGCAATTGTATCTGTCAGTGGCCCTTTTAAAAGTGTTGGTCTTACAGAAAATGAACAAAAAAGAGAGGCTCAGACCCATAGGGAACTAAAGCATTTACTACTTAAAGTGGTACATACAAGCAGGCACACCCAGCGTAATAAATAATTGAACTTTATTAAATAGTCTCACTGTACATAAAGTGCACACATTGACTTGTATTTAATTTTAAAGAACAACAAATCTCCGAACTCTTTTTTTTATAACATAATAACGTTTTAATGCTGTTGCTAACCAACGACGAATAGAATACTTCCTACCGTTAACGTCCAAGGGAGACACAAGGGAGGAGGCAGATGCCGCTTCACTAGGGGACGCAGGTGCGTGCTTGCAGACGGCGCGGCTATGTAGGGAGTTATGGGAAATGTAGTCCATGCTCCCTGCCGCTCACCACTGCCGCCAATGCTTATCAGGCCATCAAAGAACTACCAATATCAGCGTGCACCGCGGCCTGATGGAGCGCGGTGCACGGGCTGATGGAGCGCGGTGCATGCATCCTTCCCATAGACAGGTAGGAGCAGTGGCGGATTAAGAAGACCATGGGCCCTGGGCTGTTACCCAAACTTGGGCCCCCCTTCTCCACCACCACCCTGCCGCGCCGTAACTATTGCTAACACTACCTAAACACTAGTACACAAAGTAGGCACATTATGCACAAAGTACACACAGTACGCACATTATGCACAAAGTACGCACATTATGCACAAAGTACGCACATTATGCACAAAGTACACACAGTACACAAAGTAGGCACATTATGCACAAAGTACGCACATTATGCACATTATGCACAAAGTACGCACAGTACACAAAGTACCACATTATGCACAAAGTACACAAAGTAGGCACATTATGCACAAAGTACGCACAGTACACAAAGTACCACATTATGCACAAAGTACGCAAATTATGCACAAAGTACGCACATTATGCACAAAGTACGCACATTATGCACATTATGCACAAAGTACGCACATTATGCACAAAGTACACAAAGTAGGCACATTATGCACAAAGTACGCACATTATGCACAAAGTACACAAAGTACCACATTATGCACAAAGTACACAAAGTAGGCACATTATGCACAAAGTACGCACAGTACACAAAGTACCATATTATGCACAAAGTAGGCACATTATGCACAAAGTAAGGACATTATGCACAAAGTACGCACATTATGCACAAAGTACACAAAGTATGCACATTATGCACAAAGTACGCACATTATGCACAAAGTACACAAAGTACGCACATTATGCACAAAGTAGGCACATTATGCACAAAGTACACAAAGTATGCACATTATGCACAAAGTACGCACATTATGCACAAAGTACACAAAGTACGCACATTATGCACAAAGTAGGCACATTATGCACAAAGTACGCACATTATGCACAAAGTACACAAAGTACGCACATTATGCACAAAGTATGCACAGTACACAAAGTACCACATTATGCACAAAGTACGCACATTATGCACAAAGTACACACATTATGCACAAAGTACACAAAGTACGCACATTATGCACAAAGTACCCACATTATGCACAAAGTACACAAAGTACGCACATTATGCACAAAGTAGGCACATTATGCACAAAGTACGCACATTATGCACAAAGTACGCACATTATGCACAAAGTATGCACATTATGCACAAAGTATGCACAGTACACAAAGTACCACATTATGCACAAAGTACGCACATTATGCACAAAGTAGGCACATTATGCACAAAGTACGCACATTATGCACAAAGTACGCACATTATGCACAAAGTAGGCACATTATGCACAAAGTATGCACAGTACACAAAGTACGCACATTATGCACAAAGTACGCACATTATGCACAAAGTACGCACATTATGCACAAAGTACGCACATTATGCACAAAGTATGCACATTATGCACAAAGTATGCACAGTACACAAAGTACCACATTATGCACAAAGTACGCACATTATGCACAAAGTAGGCACATTATGCACAAAGTACGCACATTATGCACAAAGTACGCACATTATGCACAAAGTAGGCACATTATGCACAAAGTATGCACAGTACACAAAGTACGCACATTATGCACAAAGTACGCACATTATGCACAAAGTACGCACATTATGCACAAAGTACGCACAAAGTACGCACATTATGCACAAAGTACGCACAAAGTACGCACATTATGCACAAAGTACGCACAGTACAAAGTACGCACATTATGCACAAAGTACGCACAGTACACAAAGTACACACATTATGCACAAAGTACACAAAGTAGGCACATTATACACAAAGTATGCATAGTACACAAAGTACACACGAGTATGCACATTATACACTAAGTAGGCACATTATACACGAGTATGCACATTATACACAAAGTACACCTTGTAAACACATGAATATGGACATTAAACATACATGAATATGGACATTAAACATACATGAATATGGACATTAAACATACATGAATATGGACATTAAACATACATGAATATGGACATTAAACACACATGAATATGGATATTAAACACACATGCACTTACCTTTTATGTCTTCACTGCAGCTCTTCTCCTGCTCACAGTACAGAGCCCGCCGACAGTCTCCCCTCCCCCATGTCCCGACAGCTAGCAGCAGAGATGTTTAGAGCAGGGAAGGGGGGCTGGAGGGGGAGCTTCTAAAGCAGCACAGACCACGGCTGCTAAGTAGAAGCAAAGCTCCCCTCGCCTGACAGGTGCGGTCCTGGCACCGGGGCTCCCTCCGGTGCTAGCGACGCCACTGGGCATGAGGGGGTTCGGGCGGTCATAGGCTCCTTGGGCCCCCTGGCAGTCTTGGGCCCCGGGCGACCGCCCTAAACGCCCTAATGATAATCCGCCACTGGGTAGGAGCCCTGTCTGCGAGCCAGATACGGCCATCAAAAGAGCCATATCTGGCTCGCGAGCCATAGGTTCCCGACCCCTGCCCTAGAGGGAGCAAAACAGTGGAAACCCTCCAAAAGTGACCCTATTTTGGAAACTACACCCCTCAAGGAATTTTTCTAGTAGTATAGTTAGCATTTTGACCCCACAGTTTGTTTGTGGAATTTAGTGAAATTAGGTAGTGAAAATTAATATCAACATTTTTGTCCACTAAAATGTTGACGTTTTTAATTTTCACAAGGGATAAAAGAGAAAAAGCACCACAACATTTGTAAAGCAATTTCTCCCGTGTACGGCAATACCCCATATGTGGTTATAAAAGTTTGTTTATTAGAAATTAATTAACCCTTTCCAGACTGATCCTTTTTTTGCTTTTTCATTTTCGTTTTTCACTCCTGGCCTTCCAAGAGCCATAACTTTTTTATGTTTCCCTCAATAGAGCAGTGTGAGGGCTTATTTTTTTGCAGAAGGAGTTGTAGTTTCTATTGACACTATTTAAAGTACCATATAATGTACTGGGAACTGAAAAAAAATTATTTACGGCCTGAAATTGGAAAAAAACTGTGATTCCTCCATTGTTTTGGGGGTTTTGTTTTTACGTCTTTCACCGTGTGGTAAAAATGACAACTTAGTTTTATTCTGCATCTCAATACAGTTAAGGTGATACCAAAATTATATAGGTTTTTTACATTTTACTACTTTTACAAAGAAAATACTATTTGTTAAATAAAACATTTTTATTAACTTTTTTTTTTACTTTGTACACTTTATTTTTTTACCTGCAGCTCTCATCGCTGCTAGAAGACATTACACTACCTAGTAGTGCAATGTATTCCAACTGTCAGTGTGATGTCACAGTCACTCTGACAGTAAGTCTATAAGGACCAGCCTCTGGCTGGTCCTCATAGGCTTCCTTACATGGCAGATCCGGAGGCCGCTGTCTGGCCTCCGGTTGCCATTTTAAACCCCACAATTGCATGTTGCATGGGGGCTGCCGATGTGCTACAAACCCCCTAAATGTGGCAATAGCAATAGATCGCCGCATTTAAGGGGTTAATTGCCGAAATCAGCGGCGATGAGGCGCTGATCTGCAACACTGGACTGACAGCTGTCGGGGACAGTTGACCTCAGGGTTCCCAAAGCACACTGACTAGAAATTAATAGAAATAATATTTTTTTTCCAATAAGATGTAGTTTTAGATCAACATTTTTCATTTTCACAAGGAATAAAGAAGAAAAAGAACCTCAACATTTGAAGAGCAATTTCTCCGGAGTATGGTAATACCCCATATGTCATTATAAACTGCTGTTTGGACATATGCGAGGGTTCAGAAGAAAAGGAGCGGTATTTGACTTTTGGAGCGTAGATTTTGCTGGAATGGTTTGTGGACACCATGTCGCATTTGCAAAACCCCTGATGTGACAAAAAAAAAGTGACCCCATTTGAGAAACTACACCCCTAAAGGCATTTATCAGGGAGTTTAGTGAGCATCTAGATCCCAAAGGTGTTTTTCAGAAATTAATACGCAGTGGATAAAGTGAAAATTGCAATTTTATCCATTGATGTTGAAATGGCCGAGGTCGCAGACCGCCAGCATCCTATACTCACCGGCGGCCATGACTGCTATCCAATGGACAACATTGTGTTAATGTGTGAGGACCATGATGGGGTTAATTACTATAAATGTGACGCTCATAGACGTTCAAAATTCATAATACCTTGTGCCTCACATTAATAAGTGAAAGAAAGCAATTGTTATTTTATTTTTTAACAGCACACACCATAAAATACGCTTTAAATTTGTTGTGCAGGTTATTACGGTCGCGACAATACCGAATGTATGTATATTTTATGTATTGAGACTTTTATTTTAATATTTATTGTAATAAATGTGTGTGCATTTGTTTAAAAACATTTTTTGAACATAGATTTTTTTTTTTTTAGGGTTTTTTAAACTTTAACCCCTTCCCTCTTTAGCCACTTTTGACCTTCAGGACAGAGCCTCATTTTTTAAATCTGACATGTTTCACTTTATGTGGTAATAACTTCAGAATGCTTTTACCTATCCAAGCGATTCTGTGACTATTTTCTCGTGACACATTGGACTTTATGTTACTGGCAAAATTTGTTCAATACATCCAGTATTTAATTGTGAAAAACACCAAAACTTTGCGAAAAATTTCAAAAATGAGCATTTTTCTAAATTTTAATGTATCTGCTTGTAATACAGATAGTAATACCACACAAAATTGTTGCTAATTAATATCCCCCATATGTCTACTTTAGATTGGCATCATTTTTTGAACATCCTTTTATTTTTCTAGGATATTACAAGGCTTAGAACTTTAGCAGCAATTTCTCACATTTTCAAGAAAATATCAAAAGGCTATTTTTTACAGGGGCCAGTTCAGTTGTGAAGTGGCATTTAGGGCCTTATATTTTAAAAACCCCCAATAAGTCACCCCATTTTAAAAACTTCACCCCTCAAAGTATTCAAAACAGCATTTAGAAAGTTTCTTAACCCTTTAGACGTTTCACAGGAAAACAACGTAGAGGTGAAATTTTCAAATTTCATATTTTTTTGCAGAAATTCATATTTAATCTATTTTTATTGTAACACAGAAAGTTTTACCAGATAAATGCAAATCAATATCTATTGCCCAGATTCTGCCGTTTTTAGAAATATCCCACATCTGGCCCTAGTGTGTTAATGGACTGAAGCACAAGCCCAAGAATCAAAGGAGCACTAGAGGATTCTGGGGCCTCCTTTTTGTTAGAAAATATTTTAGGCACCATGTCACGTTTGAAGGGCTCTTGCGGTGCCAAAACAGCAGAAATCCCCCAAAAGTTACCCCATTTTGGAAACTACACCCCTTGAGGAAATTATCTAGGGGTATAGTGAGCATATTGACCTCCCAGGTTATTTGCAGAAATTATTGGAAGTAGGCCGTGAAAATGAAAATCTACATACTTTCAAAGAAAACGTAGGTTTAGCTAATTTTTTCTAATTTCCACAAGGACTAAAGGAGAAAAAGCGCTACAACAGTTGTAAAGCAATTTCTCCCGAGTACGGCAATACCCCATATGTGGTCATAAACCGCTGTTTGAGCACAGAATAGGGCTCAGAATGGAAGGAGTGCAACTTGCTTTTGGAGTGCAGATTTTGCTGGATTGGTTTCTGGTTGCTATGTCGCATTTGCAAAGTCCCTATGGGACCAAAACAGTGGATCCCCCTGAGAAGTGACCCCATTTTGGAAACAACACCCCTCAAGGTATTCACCTAGAGGTGTAGTGAGCTTATTAACCCCGCAGGTGTTTGGCAGAAATTTGTGTGCACTCGATGTTGCAGAGTGAAAATTGCATTTTTTCCATAGATATGCCAATATGTGGTGCCCAGATTGTGCCACCATAACAAGACAGCTCTTTAATTATTATAATGCTCTGTTTCCCGGTTTTAGAAACACACTACATGTGGCCCTAATCTTTTGCATGGACATTCGACAGTGCTCAGGAGTGAGAGAATACCATACGAAGTTGAGGCCTAATTTGGCGACTTACACAGTATTGGCTCACAATTGCAGAGGCTCTGATGTGAAATAATAAAAGAAACCCCTGACAAGTGACCCCATTTTGCAAACTGCACCCCTCAAGGCATTTATTAAGGGGTGTAGTGAGCATTTTCACGCACACTTCTTTTCCATAAATGATTGCGCTGCGGATTGTGCAATGTAAAAATTTTAATTTTTTCCTAGATATGCCATTTCAGTGGCAAATATGTCATGCCCAGCTTGTGCCACTGGAGACACACACCCCAAAAATTGTTAAAAGGGTTCTCCCGGGTATGGCGATGCCATATATGTGGAAGTAAACAGCTGTTTGGGCATGCTTTAGGGTTCAGAAGGGAGGTAGCGTCATTTGGCTTTTGCAGCGTGGATTTTGCTTGGTAGTAGTTTTGTTTGGAGTATTACTGATCTTTCTGTTTATAATATGGGGCATATCTGAGCTGGGCAGAGTACATCAGGGGCATAGTCAGGTGGTATAATAATGGGGTAAACAAAATAATAAAATAATCCACAGATGTGTGTTACGCTGTGAACAATCCTTTCTGCACAGGCCAGTGTCGCACTGATAAATGTCCTTCCTTATCCCCCTTTTGGTCCACACTCTGCACATTTGCAGTTTGCGGAATTTTGCTGGGAATTGTTGTCCTGGTATAATACGGGCACCCTCGCTTCCAGCAGATATGTTTGGGCCCTCCCCTTCCTGGTTCCCTAATTTTAGGGCCTTGATAATTCGCCTCTTGAAACAGAAGAAATGTTCCCCTCTGATCTGCACAACTGGATATTTTCTTTCCTGACTTATTGGCGTCTTAACTTATTTTATTTTTTCATAGACGTAGTGGTATGAGGGCTGTTTTTTTGCGGGGACGAGCTGTAGTTATTATTGGTACCATTTTGGGGTACATGCGACTTTTTTATCACTTTTTGCCCTAATTTATAGCACTTTTTTATGTTTTACAACTTTTTGCACAATAAAATAACTTTTGTAAAGAGAAGGCATTTTTTCTGTCGCCATGTTGTGAGAGCCATAACTTTTTAATTTTGTCGTGGATGGAGCTGTATGAGGGCTTGTTTTTTGCGAGACGAGTTATAGTTTTTATAGGTACCATTTTTTGATACATGCGACTTTTTGCTAACTTTTTATTTCAATTTTTGGAAGACAAAATGACCAAAAAAACAGCAATTATGGCAGTATATTTTAGGTTGTTTTTTACGGCGTTCACGCCACAGGATAAATAACATAACAGTTTTATAGTTCAGGTAGTTACGGTCGCAGCGATACCAAATATGTATGGTTTATTATATTTTTCAATAATAAATAACTTGATAAGGGAAAAGGGGGGCAACAGTGTTTTATTTTATTACTTGAAACTTTTATTGTATTTTTTACAACTTTTCTTTAGTCCCACTAGGGGACTTGAAGATCCAACAGTTTTTTTTATGTTCTAATACATTGCACTACCTATGTAGTGCAATGTATTGGAGCTGTCAGTTGTTCACTGACAGCAAGCCGATCAGGCTCCGCCTCCGGGCGGGGGCCTAATTAGCTTCCATAAAGGCAGACAGGAGGCCATTGTTAGGCCTCTTGTTGCCATAGTAGCAGTCGGCATCCTTGCAATCGCATGGCAGGCTGACTATTTTCTAGAAACTGCTAAGATGCAGCGATCGCATTGGATCGCTGCATCGAAGGGGTTAATGGCAGGAGTCGGAGATAGCTCCAGTTCCTGCCGATACAGTGGGGCGTCCGCTGTATGTTACATACAGTATGTTACATACAGTATGATACCCACTGCTGATGACGCCGGCTCAGCTTCTGAGCCGGAAGCTGAGGCGGGGCCATCTTGCCGAGCGGGGCATAGGAGGCTTCCATTGCTAGCAGACCGGTAAGTAAGTATGAGGGTATGTTCACACGCTTAACAAAAAACTTCTGAAAATACGGAGCTGATTTCAGAGAAAATAGCCTCTGATTTTCAGGTATTTTTGAAGCTGAAAATTAAATTTGGAGCTTCTTTTGAGGCTTCTTTTGAGGCGTTTTTGGAGCTGTTTTCAATAGAGTCAATGAAAAACGGCTCCAATTACGTCCCAAGAAGTGTCCTGCACTTCTTTTGACGAGGCTGTAATTTTACGCGCCGTCTTTTGACAGCGACGCGTAAAATGACAGGTCGTCGGCACAGTACATCGTAAAGCCCATTGAAAGTAATGGGCAGATGTTTGCCGACGTATTGGAGCCGTTTTTTCAGACGTAATTCGAGGCGTAAAACGCCTCCATTACGTCTAAAAATAGGTCATGTGAACCCAGCCTTAGGCCTCCGATCGCTTTTGCAGCCACCGGCAACCCAGCGATCACGTTGCTGGGGTGCAGGTGGCTAAAACTCCTCACATGCTGCGATCTCTATTGAACACAGCATGTGAGGGGTTAATTTGCCGGATCGGAGGCTAGCTCCGATCCTGGCCATTACATCAGGGTGCCAGCTGTAACATACAGCTGGCACCCGGCGGTGATGTTGCGGGCTCAGCTCCTGAGCTAGCTCCATCTCCTTCACGTACAGTTACGTGGAAAGGAGTTAAAACACCACTTCCCATCACGTAACTGTATGTGATTTTGCGGGAAGGGGTTGTCCCTCGATCGCGTCACCGGGATTAACTGTGACGTGATCCAAGGGGCATCCCCCTTCTCACTCTCCCCTTGAATGCAGCGGTCAGCTTTGATCGCAGCATTCAAGGGAATAGCCTCTGATCTCCGCCGTTAGAGAGGGGCTGCAGCTGTGTAATATAGCCATTGACCCGCGCCTGACAAGTATGCGCGCACGGTCAGCATGAGGTTATGAAGCCGGCGTTGGCACTGAAGACAGAACATGGGGGTGTTTTGCAGTACGCCTGCCATGTTCTCTGTCTTCAGTGCCGGCGCTCATTAGTGCAGTGCCGGCCGCATCACCTCATATTGACTGTGCGCGCACCCTTGTCAGGAGCAGGGAAATGGCTGTATTACACATTTGTGAGTCCTGCCTCTATGATAGATAAGCTACTGATAGAAATCTTTAACATCTTGACCCATATTTTTAAAAGGTATTTTCAGAGCAAAATGTAATTTTAGATGAAAAAGTTGCTATTTTGTTGTGTTTTATTCATGTTACCTCTTTCTGATCATGAACAAAAAAACGGAGTTTGAATGTCAGCAGTTTTGCAGTTTTATGAGTGACACAAGCATGTTAGCCATATGCAGCAAGCCTTACGTTTTCTGGGACTTGGGGGCTTCAACCACCATGAGTGCTCCACCTAAGTTTGGATGTGTTAATGTGTCTGTATCTGGGGGACCTGGCACATACCACGATAAGTCAAGGGAGACGACTCTATATTAGGAAAGTGTTTGAGGCTACAGGATTCAAGGACTGTACCAGACACACCGGTTAATACAACCGACTTACACCTCCGTGAATCCTAACAACCACTAGGGTTCATAGCCTGAATCAAGCTCAAGGTAGGTTACCAGATCACCCAAAATTTGTGCCCTATGGTCAGCAGAGGAGTGTTCCATCTTAAAGCAGACTAGTGGCAGCGGAAACTACACTGTCCAAAAAGAAGTAGTCACGCAATAGAAATAGGAAACCTCCCTTCAAAGACCGATCTGCAGCTAAATAATCTAACGCATATTACGGTATGTTCACACAGCCTATTTTCGGCCGTTTTTCGGGGAGTAAACGCCCGAAAAACGGCCGACAAATTGAAAGCAGGATGCCTCCAAACATCTGCCCGTTGATTTGAATGGGAAAAACGGCGTTCTGTTCCGACGGGCCGTTTTTTTACGCGGACGTTTTGAAAAACGGCCACGTAAAAAAACAGCCGTGAAAAAAAAGTGTAGTTCACTTCTTGGGACGTTTTTGGAGCCGTTTTTCATTGACTCTATAGAAAACAGCTCCAAAAATGTCCATAAAAAACGCTGTGAAAAACGCCTCAAGAATCGCGAGTGGCTTAAAAAACGTCTGAAAATCAGGAGCTGTTTTCTCATGAAAACAGCTCCGTATTTTTAGACGTTATTAGTCTATCGTGTGAACATACCCTAACAGTTCTTATGGAGATCAACAGAAGTTCTGTAACAGCTGAATACAAACATTCTGTGGATGGTAGCGGAGGTAGAGAGAGGAGCACATCATTATTTTGGAGACTGAAATTATGTTTTATTATTATTATTCATGTCTGCTACTATTAATTAGAATTTTTATCAAATAAAAAAAAACAGAAAAAAAATGGCAAAAAAAATAACCACAATGTATGAAGATACCCTTAGCAACTCCCTCTGGTTATTGTATGATAAAAGGGGAATGTGTACAGCATAGAACATTTTCTATATTCTCTTTCTCTATTTTTAATTACTGACGTATAGTGAAAGACGGTACTCTATATGGGCAGAGCTGGGGAGGGGGGATGACAAAATATGTACACTTGGTACTGGAGGCCGATGGGGAGCAGATAAGCTACACAGGGTTGGGAAATGGAAAACACAACTTTTGTATTCTGTACTGCAGGTATACTACGTTTTAGTAAAAATTCGCTTACCTGGGTCTGCGGTCACATAAGGGTCCATGGTAAATGTGGTTAGATACATAGTTAGATAGACACATAATTATATATTTTCTTTTTTAATGTGTGCCACCCATATGAATATCAGTTTACGCATGAGTAATGCATGTTTGCCCACTTTACCTTGGTTCACATGTTTTCTATATAGCAGCCACGCGGTGATTTAGTGCATGCACATAACACAGTATGTCCTCTGTATGCCCATTTATTATACTGCGGCTGCATGACCATCCAGCGCTTGTACATAACCCTCCAATGTTCATCATTACTGGTGTCTACACATTATCAGTTCAGGCACTCCAAGTTATTTATGTGTAGCAGCTGAGTCTTGCACATAGTGACCACATTTCATTGGTACATTCATTATATTTTATATTTGTCACGTGTTTCTTGTTCATTTATGTGTCTATATGTACGGTATAATGACTCTACTACACAGAAGGAGAATACACATGGGGCTTCTTAGATGGTGTAGCCTCATATTCACTCTTCATACATTCTTCTCCTTCATGCATTGGTATTAAGATAATTTTGGGATTCATTACTGACCTATTGACATATTTATACTTATTAAAGCGGTTTTCCCATCACAGACATTTTTTTACATATCCACAGGATATCCAAAAAATAAAGTATTTGAAGCAGCACAAATCCCGATATCAGGAGCGGTGTCACGCTGTAAAATCAGACAAACCCAGTCTGACGTAATGTAATCCTCAGAAAAAGCATGGATCAACAGCAGCACACGTCTCCCAAATTTCAATCAATATATTCTTTTATTGGTCAAACATCCAGTAAAAAATGGCAACGTTTCAACCCGTGACAAGTGGAGGGTCTTTGAGAAAAGTCGAAATGTTGTTATTTTTTACTGGATGTTTAACAAATAAAAGAATATATTGATTGAAATTTGGGAGACGTGTGCTGCTGTTCAACCATGCTTTTTCTGAGGATATCCACAGGATATGTAATAAATGTCAGATAGATACGGGCCCCCATCTGTGACCTGCACCTATCTCTAGAACGGGGCCCCTAAACCCTGTTCTACTTTTTTCTGCTCCCTCTGCCTCCCCCTCCACTTCCTGACTACATGGTCGAGAGTTACGAAAACGGTTTCTGTAACTCCCATAGTAGTAAAAGGCAGTTACGGAAGCAGCGTAGCATAGGAGCTACGCTGTTTCCATAAGTACCATTCAGTTCTATGGGATGTCATGGTTGGAATTCACCTTCTTCTGCCGCAACACAGAGCAGCAGAATGGGGTTTAGATGGTCCCGTTCTAGGGATAGGTGCAGGTCCCAGACGTGGGAACAGTATCTATCGGACATTTATGACATATCCTGTGGACATGTCATAAATGTCTCTCATGGGAAAACCCCTTTAATAATGTGTTATCTATGATTATATTTATACTGGATTCACTATTCTATGGACTTCCATATTATGTGTAAAATGTTTTTTCCGTAGTGGTGCTCCTGCATAATCTTTATTGTTGTATTAATAAGATTACTGAATTTCTTAATATTTTATATAATGACATGCTGGACTTTTATTTTTTATTAGAAGTGTTATCATGGCCTAGAACTTGTCAGCCCTTGGGCCCAGGTCTCTTTATCCATGAGAATGACACTAATAACCACACACTGACACTACCAGACTTGTCACAAGGATAATATTTTATTTAAATAATACATGTTACATATTATGCAGCCTTTTATTATAAAGCTCAAGACAGAAATAAACCACATTATGTAGTGAAATTACATGATCTCCTTCTATATGGACCCCTCACACATTCATAATTCAGTTACATATATCTCTAGTTAAATAAAGCCCAGGCTCTAGATTGGTCTAACCTGTATAATTGTCACGGGTCTGTGGACCCACTGGGCCGTACCGCCTTGGCGGTAAGGCAACTGGCCAACCGGGTGCAGGACAAGGTCTATAGTTCGTATAGGGAACCTGTGGCAGCTCGGACAGCAGCAGGTAGACGTCAGGTGAGGTGAAGCAGGTCAGACGTGGAGAAGCACGACACGACTTTGGCGCAACACAGTGCTCGACCAAGATGGTATGGAAATGCAAGGAACAGGAACTGGAACAGGTACAGGAACTGGGACAGGTACAGGAACTGGAACACACTAGGATCTGCCCCTTTAAGAGCAGGCACGAGCGTGTGCGCACATCCTACGGGATCCGGCTGAGGTGAGTGGAGCTGTTTGAGTATATAGTCCGTTCATTGCTGGAGGGCCTTAGAAAAACCTACAGAAGAATTTTGGACTGCTTCCAATGCTTCTACATTGTTGCCTATTTATTTTGTTTGTCGGCCCACATGTCTGCCAGCTCTTAAAGTAAGCAGGGTCATAGCCTGTGTGAGTGCCTTTTTAGAAACAACCTGGCGATCGGGGAACCAACAGCAACAACAAGATCTCCATCATAATCATCATCATCAATGGTGTGATCAGATAGATATAGATCAGCAGCACAGGACCAAAGACTAGGTTGGGTGAACGCCTCTTGGGTCACAGTCCAAATGACCCTTCAATGTAGGCAGAAGAAAGTGAGGCAGCACTACCAAAAATGTGAAAAAAACTCTCCTTTTATTCCACGTGCTGTGATCAGAATATTCTCGGGATTCTGTGGTGTGTCGGTGACATTTTTATGGGAGAGTAGGAGATGCTATTGACTTACTTTTCCAAAGCTTGTCTATTTCTCCATGCTGTTTGCGAGGTTCAGGGGTACCGGGTACCTTTTTGTTCTTGACCTTATGTGTCTTAACCATTCTGGACTTGTCGCCGTTAATAAAATTTGCTATTTGCAGTGGTGATACAGAGACGCTCAGAGTTCAAGCTTCCGTTAGCCTCGCAGACGGACTGCGCCCGTTACATATATCTCTGACTGTTCATCCACCAATCACAAACTGACCTCACAGGGATGGGGAGAAACATAATGGAAGGACAGAGGCTGGAGAAACATTGAAGGACAGTGTAATACTGAGTGTAAGTGGATGCATGGCCGCTCTATGCTTATATCACATCGTCTCATATCTGCACTTACCATCAATATTACACTGACATTATTTACCTTTATGTCATGTCCTCGTAAAGGGTCTGAACAAATCCATAATTGTATTAACAGTGTAAATAAAGTGCTAGATGAATGTGGAGAAAATGGATGAAACGTAGAATCTCTTCAGCCACATCCTAGGCCACGGCTCTTAGGATAAAGTTCCTTATCCGACTTTGTGTGAAATATGCTCATGACTGACGTCCTTGTGATTGGAGACAAGGGCAGAATGACAGATCATGATATCTTCTTCTACAGTCGGAGCCTCTTCTATGTCACATGCAGGTCTTGATGCGGAGTAGTGTATCAAGTATTGTTTGGAAGTGTGACTGTAAGGCAAAATCTGTGGGAGAAAAACACCTTATCTTAAAACACCCTAAAAAGGAATACATAAACCAAATAAGTAAAAATACACATTTACCCTAGTTTATAAAGAAGTTCTTACCATATACTAACTACTGGCCTATCACTAGGATGTGATATCAATATATGGTCCGGCCGCTGGATTTTACCATCAATTTATCAACAGCTTCATCAGTTCAAGTGAATGGGGCTACAGACACAGCACATAGACCAAGGTGTTACTGTGTCTGATAAAAGCCAAAGGGCCACGGTGGTCCACCAAGCTCAGCAGCCCCTTCATTCTCATGATTAGTGGGGGTCCCAGCGGCCAGACCAGCACCAGTCACATATTGATAGCATATCCTTGCTATGTCATTGATGAGTATTTGCACACAACCCCTAGAAATGACGTTTTACATTCACACACAGATCTAAAAGAATGACTCAGACACAGTAAGGAATGTGTAATGATGTGGAGTTTATTATATGTATGTGTATGTGTTGTGATTGTTATTTACCTCCCATCACTCACGAAGAGGGTACAGCAACACTCAGGGCAGGAAAAACCCCCAGTGGAGGAAACCTGCAGGGAAACCATGGCCGCTGTACTGCCCTTCCTCTGGGCATACTAAGGGAGGTAAACGCTATAAAATGTATGTAGTGCAGGTGTAGGTGCCTACCTAGTGATGCATGTGACTACCTACAGTGATTGTGTCTGTGGATTTGTGATCTTGTGTATGATTATTGAGATTGTGTGTGACTATGTACAGTGATTCATGTCTGATCATGTAAAGTGACTGTCTGTGGGGTTGCAATTGTGTTCATTATATATGTCTATGTGACTAACTTGTGCGATCGTGTGCGTGCGTGCGTGCGTGTGTGTGTGTGTGTGTGTGTATGTATGTGTGTATATGTATAACTATGTACATGAATATGTGACGATGTGTGTATTTACATGAGTGCGACAATAAAAAGGATATGTAATCTTTGGTCTTCATCCATCAAGGCTTCTAGATCTTCTTCTCCTTGTTGGTCCTACAGCTCTTGTCCCCATCCTGACAGCAGAACATCTTAGTTATAAGTGGAAAGATAAAGAAAGTTGGTCTACATGTCCATTATAGGATCCATAACTTCAATGTTACCAAACAGTCAGAGAGAAGTAATACATATAATACTATATCTAGAAACAAATAATTGATCGGTAAATATTATCTGATGTGGCCGCAGCCAGTGATAGCTGATACATCGTACAGAGAACCAGTCATTGATGTAGAATGACAGCTGATCTAGTGTCATAGTCTATAAAGAAGATCATGGAGATGATATGTTCTGAATCATATAGTAATGACATATGTCCTTACTAGATACTGATGTTATCTCTTTCTCTGTGTTTCCATTAATGGGATTGAGGATTTAATAAACTATAATGAGATTTTATTCTTACTCTCTTTGAACCTGGTACTTTTTCAGGTTCATAAAAAGGCTCTGTCACCAGATTATAAGTGTCCTATCTCCTACATAGTCTGATCGGCGCTGGAATGTAGATAACAGCAGTGGTTTTTATTTTGAAAAACGATCATTTTTGAGCAAGTTATAAACAATTTTAGATTTATGCTAATTAGTTTCTTAAAGACCAACTGGGCCTGTTTTTACTTTTGACCAACTGGGTGTTGTAAAGAAGTGTATGAGGCTGACCAATCAGTGACCAATCAGTGTCATACACTTCTGATTGTTCCAGCCCAGCTTCATTCACTGCACAATCACACTTTGCTGTGGATCATGCTGGGCTAGAACAATCAGAAGTGTATAAAGCTGATTGGTCACTGATTGGTCAGCGTCATACACTTCTTTACAACGCCCAGTTGGTCAAAAGTAAAAACACGCCCAGTTGGTCTTTAAGAAACTAATTAGTATAAATCTAAAATTGTTCATAACTTGCTCAAAAATGATCGTTTTTCAAAATAAAAACCACTGCTGTTATCTACATTACAGCGATGATCAGATTATGTAGGAGATAGAGCATTTATAATCTGGTGACAGAGCCTTTTTAATGCTCCCTATTGCCTATAACAGTCAGTGAGGAGGAGATCCTCTCTCCACATAACCAAGTCCTTGTTTAGGAATCTACTATATGAAGTTCTCATTAATAAGTAAAGGTAAATTCATGTATTTCACATTGTAGAGCATTCTGACAGATTACTAACCAATTATCAGATTTTAGTAGCCATATTTATCCTAATTTAATATATGCAGATTAGATTTTAAATTAGGAATAGGTTTGATATTTAAGATTTGATTTAACCCCTTGGCAATTTTTCATCTTTCACTCCCCGCCTTCAAGAGCCAAAAATGTTTTCTTTTTCTGTGAATGGATCGGTGTGAAGGCTTATTTTTTGCGGTAGGAGCTGTAGTTTATATTTCCACTATTTAAAGTAACAACTAATGCACAGGGAAATTGGGAAACATTTATTTGTGGGGTGGAATGTTTAAGTCTTTCACCGTGCAGTAAAAACGACAACTTACCATTATTATGCTGGTCAATACATTTACTGCGACACCAAATTTATGTCGTTTTTATTATGTCTTTACAAAGAAAGAACTTTGTTTAAAAAAACTAAATATTTCATATTCCATATTCTGAGAGCCATAACTTTTTAATTTTTATTGATTGACTAGTTAAGGGGGCTTATTTTTTGCGGGACGAGCTGTAGTTCACTAAGGTGAACAAAAAACAGCAATTCTCACATTTCGATCTTTTTTTTTTACAGAGTTCATCGTGCGAATTAAATAATGTTATATTGTAATAGTTTGGATGTTTACAGAAGCGGCGATACCAATAGTGAAAGGCGTTTTTTTGCAACTTTTTTTCACTACTGAAAACTTTATGTAACTATTTTTAAAATTTGTTATTAATCCCCTCTAGGGGATTTGAACCAGCTTCAAATCGCAATACTAATGTATTGCAGCGTATTGTCATTTTTACACGTGCATGTTAAGCCGGAGGCAGGGCTTAACAGGAACAGAACGAGGGCAGACCTGGGGGTCTTCATTAGGCCTCCGGAAGGCCATGACAAACATCGGCACCCTGCGATCGCATTGTGGGGAGGCCGATAGGCTGCTGGAGGGGCCGTCCCCCTCTTTCTAGCAGCTTCGATGCCGAGGTGGCTATTGACGGTGGGATCTAAGTGGTTTAACGGCCAGGATCAGAGTTATCTCTGTTCTTGGCCACTATTGCGAGGTGTAATCTGTAATACAAGCTGACTCCTCAGCCCGTGTGCCCGCTCTATACTTCAATCCTTGCACCAGGACGTACAGGGACGTCCTGGTGTGTAAAGGGGTTAAAATCCTTCCTCCACACCAGTCTTTCTTACCTAAGATGTTTATAAATCTGCGGTGTCGGGTTCCTCCTTGTTGTCTGTGCGGTACAATTTCCCCTTGCAAGGATGGAGAAGGCTGGTCTCACAAAGCGAGCAGGATGGGGGGATGCTCCATGGGCCATTGATGGTGAATTTATCTCTTCTGAAGTAGTGAACTGCCCAGCTATGATGGTACTGCCTCTGTCTTTTCCATGCCCAATGCAAGGGGTCTTGTGCCATGATCTGTAATTTAACAGTATAAGAATTAGAATAACATTATTACCGCAGGCTCTTCATGAAAGACTCTAGTGTTTGTTTCATTTTTATTCACCAGATCACAGGTGGCCTGGTCTACCCAAGCCCTAAATCCAATCCGGAGGAGTAACTGGCTGCGTTTACGGAGTAGACGTTCCCTCTTCAGAGTCCATTTCTGTCCTAAGGCCCAGGGGTAGATCTCTTGTCGATAATCATCTTCTTCCTCCTCAAACTGGTTGGCTAAGAACCTGGTAAAGGAAATGTAATTAAATAAATGATGGAACTTGTCAGAACAGTGTAGAGCTGAGCAGTTGTATGAAAACAGAGACCTGTGGAAAAGGGGAGAGCTACTATACACTAGGATAAGTAAATGCCATGGAGGCCTTGGTACATTCTCCACATTTCCCTTGGACAATAAATTGTTATTGTTACACTACCGTTTTATTAATCTGCATGTATACACATATTATTAACTCCTTAATGACCAGACCATTTTGCACGTTAATGACCAAAGATTATTTTGTTTTCTCACGATCGCATTTCAACAGTCGTAACTATTTTTTTATTCCGTTGACATAGCCGTATAAGGTTTTGTTTTTGCGGGACGAGTTGTATTTTGCAATTGCACCATTTTTGGATGCATATAATATATCGATTAACTTTTATAAAATTTATTTTAGGAGAGAATTGAAAATAAGCAGCTATTCCAGCATTGATTTTCCCCTTATAAATTTACGCCGTTTACTATGCAGTGTAAATAACATGTTACCTTTATTCCACGATTGTGGGAATACCAAATATGTAAAGGTTTTATATGTTTTCCTACGTTTCCACAATAAAAAGCCTTTTAGAAAAAATGTACATGTTTTTGCATCGCAGGATTCCAAAAGCCTAAACTTCTTTATTTTTTCGTCAATGCTGCCGTATGTGGGCTTGATTTTTGCAGGGCAAGGTGTAGTGTTCATTAGTACTATTATGGGGTAAATGGGACTTATTGTTTAACTTTTATTTATTTTTTTATGGGGGGAATGGAAGAAAAAACAAAGAGTTTTGACATTGTTTTTTGAGTTTTTGTTTGGATGCCGTTTATAAAAACACTTGTTGGGGAAGAAAAGTGGTTTTATTTTTATTTTTACTGTAATCTTTTTTTTTTTTCATAAACTTTATTTAACTATTTTACTTTCTATTTTTGTCCCGCTAGGGGACTTTAGTTTGCGATCTTTAGATCACAGATATAATGCTTTGGTATACATATTATACCAAAGCATTATTGCCTGTCAGTGTAAAACTGACAGGCAATATATTAGGCCATGCCTCTGGCATGGCCTAATGGACAGTTGCTGAAGGCAGACCTGGGGGCCTTTGTTAGGCCCCGGCTGCCGTGGAAATCTGACAAGATCCCGCAACTTTGTTGCGGGGGCGCCAATGAGATGACAGAGGGAGCTCCCTCCCTCAAACACATTAGATGCCGCTGTCACTATTGACAGCGACATCTATTGGGTTAAACTGCCGGAATCGGAGCGGGCTTCGATTGCATCAGTTGGGGCAAGAGCCTTGCTGTGTATAACAGCCGTGCTCCTGCCGCTGATCACGTGGGTACATTGGCAGTACCCATGTGATCAGAGGACGGATATATCCATCCTTATGCGGTAACTAGCTCCTGCATAGGACGGATATATCCGTCCTTCGTCGTTAAGGAGTTAAAGGGAATCTGTCATCAGGTTTATGCTGCACTATCTGAGGATAGCATAAAGTAATGACAGACCCCGGTTACGACGCTGTGTCACTTACTTTAAAATACTTTGTGTTTTTTTATAAAACTCCTGCTTTCTCCAGCAGCCTGTGTTTAGAAGTTGCGGCTAGCCCAGCTACCACATTTCATGAATATTGAGGGCTAGTTACCGTGTTACTATATAGTTCTCTACATTCATGAGCTGCGGCTAGAAAAACAGGATTTTATAAAAACTACAAAGTATTTCAAAGTAAGGGTCACATTGCCGCAATCTGGTTTTGTTTCCCTCGGATAGAGCAGCCTAAACCTGCTGACAGATTTATTTTACAATAAATAAAACTCACAAAGCTGGAAAGAAGTTCTTTCTATACTCCTTGGTACTTAGTCCGGCTCTTCTGAAGTACTCAAGGACCATCGCCAGGAGATACTAGTGGGATGAGAAGGACAGTTAGAGGCTGGTAGTAAATTTACCTTCTGAATAACTACTATTTTATTATATCTGCGGTCAATATATTCCTATGATTGCTAATAAGGAAACAATGTAACTAGACTGTATGTGTGGTTATATGTCCTTATGGCGTCTACTAATGACTATAATGTCACCATGTTATAGAGTGCAGCATGTCTCCAGTCCTATCACATCGGCAGAGGCCCTTTTATTTAAATATGGTAGATATTTTATAATCTGGCAGATTTTCTATTTCTTTCCCCAATGTTATAATACCTTGTCCGAAATCTTCATGCAGCTGTCCCTGGCGAGAAAAAGCCTGATGTGTTCATCCTCTAGAGTAAAAAAACAGAAATATAATGATTTAAATTTGATCAATTTATTCAGTAAGTTTCAGGATATAATGTTAGATGTTAATTCAGAAAAGCAACAAAATCCATTTGAGGTTATAGATAAATAGGATTCGGATATATAAGTCCTGGTTAGAAGGAATGAAAGAAAATTAATTAAAGCGTCAATAGTTGGCGAGTCTGATTGTAAAAGAAAGGGGGTGATCCTAGGCACAACCTTGGTATAACGTTTGGGGAGAGGACACTTTACAAAACACATAAATTCTTCTGATATATTAAATACATAATGGAGGAGGACATCTCCATGGGATTAAGTCGGTTAATGTGGAACCATTGGAAGCAGCAATGAGTCCTACCAAGGAGACTGAAGAAAGCAGCCATCTCCTCCTGCTGCTGCGTCAGGTCATCCTTCCTCCTCTTCTGGGTCTCTTCTTGGACGGCAGATGGTGAACTGTGGCAGAAGTATAAAATATTACATTAATAACGGTCCAATCTTAAAAATCACTAATACAGACAATTAAGTCTTAAGAATAAAACTTCACATTGTCACCTAAAGAAAAAGAAGTTCTACAATCTCTAGTCCTGCGGTAATGCCATAACATTTGTGCAGAGAGGTTGTCATTATGTGTGAATGTTGGGTTGTCACGACTGGACTACTACTCCTCAAAAGCACCCATCATCTGACCATCACTTTCAAGCATTAAACTAATTTGTCTATAAACTTGAAATAACTTTATAGAGCTTCCCAATGACTCAGGCAGGGTTTAATAGGAGCTAGAAAAAATCACGATATACTGGAGTACATTAGTATTGCAGTATAGTGTACAAGCGATCTCCCGATCACTGGTTCGAATCCTATAGGGGGAGTGTTAAAACTAATCAAACAGAGTTAAATAAAATATTGAACAAAGAAACATAATTTGTATCACCTAAAGTCGAAACTATTACATTACAACATTATTTAACCTGCAGGGTGAATGCCGTAAAAACCAAAATTAACTCCAGAAATGTTGATTTTTGTCACCTCGGCTTTCAAACAAAATGGAATAAAAAGTGATCAAAAAGTCATATGTACCAAAAATGGTATTAATAAAAACTACTGCTTGAGCCACAAAAAAATAAGCCCTAACACTGCCCATCCATGGAAAAATAACAGAATATAGTGTTACAAATTATTATTTTTTTTAAATAATTTTTTCTTTGTAAAAGTAGTAAAACATAAAAAACCTATATAAATTTGATATTGCCGTAATCACATTGATGTGTAGAATAAAGTTAAAGAGACACAGAAGTTCTGCAGAGCGCGCTCTCTCTGTCTGTGTGTTCTCGCGGGTGGAAAAACAGCGCAGGCCGCCCTGACACTGTCCATAGCTGATTGGACAGTGTCAGAGCGAAGAGATCACGCCCTCTTGCCATTTAGTTCGATAGAAACGCCCCATTGACAGTTCAGGGGCTTATTTACATATTGGGTGCCAAATATAACGGCACCGATATGTAAATAACGGAGGAAGATAGGAAAATTATTTCAAGTGAGACAGTTTTTGTGAAGCCCTGTCTATTACATGCTGCACTCAGCTGCACCTGTATGGGCTGGTGAAAGGTTCTCTTTAAGTTGTAATTTTTACTACACGATAAAAGCCGGAAAAGCTAAATCTAAAAACAATGGAAGAATTACCGTTTTTTCCAATTGCACCGCACATAGATTTTTTTTCTGTTTCCCAGTATAAAGTATTTTAAAGAGGCTCTGTCACCAGATTTTGCAACCCCTATCTGCTATTGCAGCAGATAGGCGCTGCAATGTAGATAAGAGTAACGTTTTTATTTTAAAAAAACGAGCATTTTTGGCCAAGTTATGACCATTTTTGTATTTATGCAAATCAGGCTTGCAAAAGTCCAAGTGGGCGTGTTTAAAGTAAAAGTCCAAGTGGGCGTGTATTATGTGCGTACATCGGGGCGTTTTTACTTCTTTTACTAGCTGGGCGTTCTGACGAGAAGTATCATCCACATCTCTTCAGAACGCCCAGCTTCTGGCAGTGCAGACAGCGTGTTCTCGAGAGATCACGCTGTGATGTCACTCACAGGTCCTGCATCGTGTCGGACGAGCGAGGACACATCGGCACCAGAGGCTACAGTTGATTCTGCAGCAGCATCGGCGTTTGCAGGTAAGTAGCTACATCGACTTACCTGCAAACGCTGATGCTGCTGCAGAATCATCTGTAGCCTCTGGTGCCGATGTGTCCTCGCTCGTCTGACACGATGCAGGACCTGGGGAAGTGACGTCACAGCGTGATCTGCCAGAAGCTGGCCGTTCTGAAGAGAAGTGGATGATGCTTCTCGTCAGAACGCCCAGCTAGTAAAAGAAGTAAAAACGCAGCGATGTACACACATAATACACGCCCAGTTGGACTTTTACTTTTCAACACGCCCAGTTGTACTTTTGCAAGCCTCATTTGCATAAATACAAAAATGGTCATAACTTGGCCAAAAATGCTCGTTTTTTAAAAATAAAAACGTTACTGTAATCTACATTGCAGCGCCTATCTGCTGCAATAGCAGATAGGGGTTGCAAAATCTGGTGACAGAGCCTCTTTAAATGGTGCCAATAGAAACGACAGCTTGATTGCAAAAAATAAGCATTCACACGGCTCCATTGACAGAAACATAAAAATGTTATAGCTCTAGGAAGGCAGGGAGGGAAAAATAAAAAATGGCCTGGTCCTTAAGGGGTTAATATGAAATAGTAAGTTAAAGAGGTTGTCCTTTCTTGATATAAAGTCGCCCCGGTGATCAGTCACCCGTGCGTGGATGAATGGGAGAACATGTAATATATTGTTGTGTTGTCTTAAAATGTTGCACTTACGTCTCTTCTTCATAAAGAGCGATGAGCTCTCTCTTCCTCTTGCGGGCGGTCTCTCCTCCTCTTCCTGGGAATCTTAGAGAGACGGAAATATTAACGTGAAAATGTGTGAATCTGGTTCTTTCTGAAGAAGATCTATATATGTAAATTTATCATTATATAAATTCTATTATAGAAAATAAGATAAAATATAAAATTATAGTTTTATATAATTAGATAAAAGCTGCCGCTACCTGACACCAAGGCCCCAGGCTTATCCTGTATATGCTAAACTATACATTCTACAAATTGGGCACAGTGCTTATGGCATAAGATAGAAATGCTGTGTTTCTATCTGCTATGGCAGATCACAGTCCAGTCACTATAGGCCCTGTCATATCTGTATATGTCCTGTCCCTCCCTATATAGTAACCGAGCCACTACAATATACTTCATAGCTTACCTGGAGCTCATGTCGTCTCTTCTAAACAGAAAAAATACATAAAGAAAATGTTAAGAAAAATCCATCATTAAAATACAATAAAAAATAATTACTGGACAGCTGTATATTTATTCACAATCACCCAAATGTCTCCATATTTATTTATAATCATCCATATATATCTCCATGTTTATTAATAATCACCCAATTATCTCCATATTTATTCAAAATCACAAGTATCTCCATATTTATTTATTCAGTCACCAAACTTTCCCCATATTCATTAACAGTCCCTAATGTTTTCCCATGTTTATTCACAGTCACCAATGTTTCTCCATATTTATTTATAATCACCCAAGTTTCTTCCTTTTTATTCAGTCACCCATGTTTCTCCATATTTATTCAGTCACAGATGTTTTCTCCATATTTATTCAGTCACAGATGTTTTCTCCATATTTATTCAGTCACCCATGTTTCTCCATATTTATTCAGTCACAGATGTTTTCTCCATATTTTGGTTAAAGCCACTGACCATTCTCAGTTTTTTAATATAAAGGAGTAACCAACTGTCCCTGTCTGGGACGACATAAATCAGCAATTCCATTTATTATATTTGGGTATTTTACCTCTCTTCACTGGCAGTTGGTGGTGAATCTCCCAACACGCTGAAGTGGATCCAATAATCAATAAAAAAAAGTCCTGAGTCGCTTTGATCAGAAAAAAAGAAGCCTGTCTTATCTCTAGAAAGAGCATTCGCTGACTGGCACCAACTGATGGTTTTTTTCATACTTTAAATTCAAGTCCTGCATTTCTATTGGTCGTTGTTTGTGGGACCTGCCATGATGATTCATACAGCAGCAAACTTAAAGGGAAATCACACTCATAAGGCTTTAATACATTATTTTAAAGAGGCTCTGTCACCACATTATAAGTGGCCTATATTGTACATGATGTGATCGGCGCTGTAATGTAGATTACAGCAGTGTTTTTTATTTAGAAAAACAATCATTTTTGACGGATTTATGACGTATTTTTGCTTTATGCTAATGAGTTTCTCAATGGACAACTGGGAGTGTTTTACTATATGACCAAGTGGGCGTTGTGGAGAGAAGTGTATGACTGACCAATCAGCGTCATACACTTCTCTCCATTCATTTACACTGCAGATAGCGATATAGCTATATCGCTATGTGCAGCCACATAAACACACTATAACGTTACTGCAGTGTCCTGACAATGAATATACATTACTTTCAGCCAGGACGTGATGTGTATTCATTCTCCTGACCACTTCTATTGCGTTTCTGTGAGTTACAGCACAGCACAGCGAGATCTCGCTGTGAATGACAGCTTACAGCATAATCTCGCGAGACTATGCCTGCTATGCTGTAACTCACAGAGACGCTACAGAAGTGGTCAGGAGAATGAATACACATCACGTCCTGGCTGGAGGTAATGTATATTCATTGTCATGACACATGAGTAGCGTTATAGTGTGTTTATGTGACTGCACATAGCGATATAACTATATCGCTATCTGCAGTGTAAATGAATGGAGAGAAGTGTATGACGCTGATTGGTCACTGATTGGTCAGCGTCATACACTCTTCTGTACAACGCCCACTTGGTCATATAGTAAAACACGCCCAGTTGTCCATTGAGAAACTCATTACCATAAAGCTAATATAGGTCATAACTCCATCAAAGATGATAGTTTTTCTAAATAAAAAACACTGCTGTAATCTACATTACAGCGCCGAACACATCATGTACAATATAGGCCACTTATAATGTGGTGACAGAGCCTCTTTAAGAAATGTTGCCTTAAAACGTTGTCACTGTTATTTTCATTATCCTCATTCTATCTAAT
Organism: Rhinoderma darwinii; assembly: GCF_050947455.1. Lineage (NCBI taxonomy): Eukaryota > Metazoa > Chordata > Amphibia > Anura > Rhinodermatidae > Rhinoderma > Rhinoderma darwinii. The sequence goes on from NC_134690.1 coordinate 242,349,556, forward strand.
GTCAATTGTTGAAGCTGCCGTGTTGTTTTCTTGTGAAAAGTACAATATGTAAAAGTATAATATGCAAAATTGTTAGAAATTTTAGCTATTATATTCACATGCAGCAGTCTAATGCTACACTGTAGTGAATGATTTTTTTTTTCAAGGCACAGATTTTAGGATATTCTTCTGTTATTAAATTCCACATCATTCCTTATTGGTTGTGGTTTTATTGCCAAGCATGATAGCCTCTTCATTTGGTTGTCTAGGTCTATAACACTTTTTTAAAAAGTGTTGACTTTTTGCTAATTCTAATTAAATGAAAATGCATAAAATATTGATTTAAGGATACCTCGAACATTATTTGACATAAAACCAGAATAACTGATTAACCACTTAACACAAAATGGTATATACAGAGCCGGATTATAGGGAGGCACCCGGGGTTGCGTGCCCTGGGCCTCCACCACACAGAGGAATTTAGGGGGCCTCCACCAAGGACAATATGTGTGCCCCCATTTTTATTTTTTATTTTTACACATCTTGATTTTGCTAAGATTTTCAGCAAATCATAGCAAAATATAGCGGTTTTCATGACATTGATTAACATCACAGTTATAAGATCAAGTTCCTGTACCCCCGGCAACGCAGAGAAAGAAAGGTAAGTTCGTGCTGTCTATGTATGTGTATAGTGTATAGTGTGTGTATATACAATATTCTCTGTGTATGTAGAAAAAAGCAAAGGATTGGAGCAGCACTGTGAACAAATGCCTGACTAGGCTGGTGCAAAGCTTCAAAAATAAAGGAGTGACCTCTCGTTATGTGTTGGATATCCAAAAAAGAGAGCGTGAAGCAGCACTCAAATAAAGTGAATTTATTCATCCAACATGGAACCACAACGTTTCACCTCCTCTATGAAGGCATTTTCAAGTCAAACAATAGTTTATGTATATACAGTATTCTCTGTGTATGTAGTGTATGCTCAGCTGAGTGTATCTGCACCTTCTTGTCAGCGAACCTTCCTGCACCTTCTTGTCATATATGGACAGTGACGTCGTCCGGAGTTTCCTCTATGAGCAGAATCACCGGCCAGAGCGTTGCCGACGCTCTGGCTGGGGATTCCACTCCAGGGGGAGTGAATGGCAGAGCAGGAAGCGGATAGTTTCCTGTCTCTGCCATAGTATTCAATTGTATCTGTGTCCTGAGGATATACAATTGAATGTGGCAGTTGCTGGGACAGGTCCCGGGACAGTAATTTGCCGGGACTATCTCTGTAAATTTAGGACTGTCCCGGCAAACTCGGGACTGTTGGCAACTATAGTATTTATTTCACCCTCCTACTGAGCTACCAGCTGGGGATTGTTGGGCGACATCAAGTAACGTTAGCCAGGTGCCAACACAAGGAGTCAGTAAGTATCAGTTTAGTCTAACTTACGTATACTAAGACTGTCCTGCAGTTCCACCCTGGCGGCTCAGTAGGAGGGTTGAAATAGGTAAGACATAGCAACCACCTTGATGCAATTTTGGATGCTCATCTCAAAGTGTGTGTGTCCGTGCGTGTGTGTGTGTGTGTGTGTGTGTGTGTGTGTGTGTGTGTGTGTGTGTGTATAAAACCGTGCTTAAAGCAATACAGCATAGGGACTTTTATTGCATATATTGCATAAGTATGAGAATACAAGAAAAAAAAAATATATATAAAAATACGAGGGAAATGGAGCAGCACTGTAGCAGATGAACATCGCGGCTCGTGCAAGAAGTCGGGAAGCAGCATTCCATATCAAGGAATTTTATTCACCAAATATTCATCACAACGTTTCACCCTCTCTATGACAGGGTGAAAATACCCTCATAGAATGGGTAAAACGTTGTGGTGATGAATATTTGGTGAATAAATTCCTGGAAATGGAGTGCTGCTTCTCTACTACTTTTCTATATATGTATATGCATAAAAAAAAATACGTTTGGCACCGTCATCACCTAGTGTGGCAATGCGTGGAGGTAAAGAGGGTCTGGGCACGACAGACTTGGGTCTGAATTAATGTAGCAGTCTGGCCTGGGGTCTGAATAAATTTTGGAGACTGGTCTGGGTTCTAATTTCATTTTGGGGTCTGGTCTGGTGTCTAAATACATTTAGGAGTCTGGTCTGTGGTCGGAATTTATTTTGGGTGGTCTGTAGTCTAAATTTATTTAGGGGTCAGATAGCGAAACCAATAGACAATTATGACCTATTTGTGTGGACCCCAACCTAAACCCGGATTTGGATGTATATATACATAATCTGTGGGGTCTAATTCCAGCAAAATCACGTACATATACGTCATTCTGATTGCACGGCACAGAAACTCACCATAAAAATAAAGCTGTGACTGAAAGACGGATTCCGGCTGCAATGGCCAGGATTGGAGATCACTCCAAACTTGACCATTTATCCCCTTAGATGTTTCTGTCAATAGCGACCACGGCATCTAAGTGGTTTTAGGAGGGAGTTTCCTTTGTCACCCATCAGCAGTTCCCAGGCCTGCCATGGCTGTATGATCAGATCGGATAGTGACGTCCTCTACTGTGACTTTAAAAATAATTAAATAAAGTTTAATTAACCCCTTTAGGACACAGCCTGTTTTGGCCTTGTGGACTCAGAAGATTTTTTCAAATCTGACATGTGTCGCTTCATGTGGTAATAAACTTTGGAATGCTTTAACCTATTCAAGCGATTCAGAGATTGTTTTCTCATGACATATTGTTCTTTATGTTAGTGAAAAAATGTTGTCGATAAATTCAATATTTATTTGTGAGATACTTCAAATTTTAGAGAAAACGTGCAAAAAATAGCATTTATCTAAATATAAATGTATCCACTTGTAAAACAGATAATAATACCACACAAATAGTCACTAGTTAACATTTCCCATATGTCTACTTTATGTTTGCATTGTTTTTTTCACGTCCTTTTATTTTTCTAGGACATTACAAGGCTTAGAACTTTAGCAGCAATTTCTCACATTTTCAAGAAAATTTCAAAAGGCTATTTTTTCAGGGACCAGTTCAGTTGTGAAGTGGCTTTGAGGGCCTTATATATTAGAAAGTCCCCATAAATCACCCCATTTTGAAAATGGCACCCCCTAAAGTATTCAATACAGCATTCAGAAAGTATTTTAACCCTTTAGGCGTTTCACAGGAATTAAAGGAAAGTAGAGGTGAAATTTACAAATTACATTTTTTTTGCTGAAATTCATTTGTAATACATTTTTTTCTGTAACACAGAAGGTTTTACCCGAGAAATGCAACTCAATATTTATTCTGCAGTTTTTAGAAATATCCAACATGTAGCCCTAGTGTCCAATTGGACTGAAACTCCGGCCTCAGAAACAAAGGAGCATTTAGAGGATTTTGGGGCCTCCTTTTTTTAGGATATATTTTAGGGACCATGTCAGGTTTGAAGTGGTCTTGTGGTGCCTAAACAGTCAAAACCCCCCAAAAGGGACCCCAGTTTGGAAACTACACCCCTCAAGGCACTTTTCTAGGGGTATTGTTAGCATTTTGACCCCAAAGTTTTGTTGCAGATTTTAGTGGAATTAGTCTATGAACATGAAAGTCACCTTTTTTTCCTGTTAAAACATAGAATTTTTTCATTTTTACAAGGGATAAAAGAGAAAAAGCACCCCAACATTTGTAAAGCAATTTCTCCCGATTACGGCAATACCCCATCTGTGGTCATAAACTGATGTTTGGACTCACAGCAATGCTCAGAAGGGAAGGAGAGCCTTTTGGATTTTGGAGCACAGATTTTGCTGGAATGATTTTCGGTGCCATGTCGCGTTTGCAACGCCCTAGAGGGAGCAAAACAGTGGAAACCCTCCAAAAGTGACCCTATTTTGGAAACTACACCCCTCAAGGAATTTTTCTAGTAGTATAGTTAGCATTTTGACCCCACAGTTTGTTTGTGGAATTTAGTGAAATTAGGTAGTGAAAATTAATATCAACATTTTTGTCCACTAAAATGTTGACGTTTTTAATTTTCACAAGGGATAAAAGAGAAAAAGCACCACAACATTTGTAAAGCAGTTTCTCCCGTGTACGGCAATACCCCATATGTGGTTATAAAAGTTTGTTTATTAGAAATTAATTAACCCTTTCCAGACTGATCCTTTTTTTGCTTTTTCATTTTCGTTTTTTACTCCCGGCCTTCCAAGAGCCATAACTTTTTTATGTTTCCCTCAATAGAGCAGTGTGAGGGCTTATTTTTTTGCGGAAGGAGTTGTAGTTTCTATTGACACTATTTAAAGTACCATATAATGTACTGGGAACTGAAAAAAAATTATTTACGGCCTGAAATTGGAAAAAACTGTGATTCCTCCATTGTTTTGGGGGTTTTGTTTTTACGTCTTTCACCGTGCGGTAAAAATGACAACTTAGTTTTATTCTGCATCTCAATACAGTTAAGGTGATACCAAAATTATATAGGTTTTTTACATTTTACTACTTTTACAAAGAAAATACTATTTGTTAAATAAAACATTTTTATTAACTTTTTTTTTTACTTTTTACACTTTATTTTTTTACCTGCAGCTCTCATCGCTGCTAGAAGACATTACACTACCTAGTAGTGCAATGTATTCCAACTGTCAGTGTGATGTCACAGTCACTCTGACAGTAAGTCTATAAGGACCAGCCTCTGGCTGGTCCTCATAGGCTTCCTTACATGGCAGATCCGGAGGCCGCTGTCTGGCCTCCGGTTGCCATTTTAAACCCCACAATTGCATGTTGCATGGGGGCTGCCGATGTGCTACAAACCCCCTAAATGTGGCAATAGCAATAGATCGCCGCATTTAAGGGGTTAATTGCCGAAATCAGCGGCGATGAGCCGCTGATCTGCAACACTGGACTGACAGCTGTCGGGGACAGTTGACCTCAGGGTTCCCAAAGCACACTGACTAGAAATTAATAGAAATAATATTTTTTTTCCAATAAGATGTAGTTTTAGATCAACATTTTTCATTTTCACAAGGAATAAAGAAGAAAAAGAACCCCAACATTTGAAGAGCAATTTCTCCGGAGTATGGTAATACCCCATATGTCATTATAAACTGCTGTTTGGACATATGCGAGGGTTCAGAAGAAAAGGAGCGGTATTTGACTTTTGGAGCGTAGATTTTGCTGGAATGGTTTGTGGACACCATGTCGCATTTGCAAAACCCCTGATGTGACAAAAAAAAAGTGACCCCATTTGAGAAACTACACCCCTAAAGGCATTTATCAGGGAGTTTAGTGAGCATCTAGATCCCACAGGTGTTTTTCAGAAATTAATACGCAGTGGATAAAGTGAAAATTGCAATTTTATCCATTGATATTGAAATGGCCGAGGTCGCAGACCGCCAGCATCCTATACTCACCGGCGGCCATGACTGCTATCCAATGGACAACATTGTGTTAATGTGTGAGGACCATGATGGGGTTAATTACTATAAATGTGACGCTCATAGACGTTCAAAATTCATAATACCTTGTGCCTCACATTAATAAGTGAAAGAAAGCAATTGTTATTTTATTTTTTAACAGCACACACCATAAAATACGCTTTAAATTTGTTGTGCAGGTTATTACGGTCGCGACAATACCGAATGTATGTATATTTTATGTATTGAGACTTTTATTTTAATATTTATTGTAATAAATGTGTGTGCATTTGTTTAAAAACATTTTTTGAACATAGATTTTTTTTTTTTTAGGGTTTTTTAAACTTTAACCCCTTCCCTCTTTAGCCACTTTTGACCTTCAGGACAGAGCCTCATTTTTTAAATCTGACATGTTTCACTTTATGTGGTAATAACTTCAGAATGCTTTTACCTATCCAAGCGATTCTGTGACTATTTTCTCGTGACACATTGGACTTTATGTTACTGGCAAAATTTGTTCAATACATCCAGTATTTAATTGTGAAAAACACCAAAACTTTGCGAAAAATTTCAAAAATGAGCATTTTTCTAAATTTTAATGTATCTGCTTGTAATACAGATAGTAATACCACACAAAATTGTTGCTAATTAATATCCCCCATATGTCTACTTTAGATTGGCATCATTTTTTGAACATCCTTTTATTTTTCTAGGATATTACAAGGCTTAGAACTTTAGCAGCAATTTCTCACATTTTCAAGAAAATATCAAAAGGCTATTTTTTACAGGGGCCAGTTCAGTTGTGAAGTGGCATTTAGGGCCTTATATTTTAAAAACCCACAATAAGTCACCCCATTTTAAAAACTTCACCCCTCAAAGTATTCAAAACAGCATTTAGAAAGTTTCTTAACCCTTTAGACGTTTCACAGGAAAACAACGTAGAGGTGAAATTTTCAAATTTCATATTTTTTTGCAGAAATTCATATTTAATCTATTTTTATTGTAACACAGAAAGTTTTACCAGATAAATGCAAATCAATATCTATTGCCAAGATTCTGCCGTTTTTAGAAATATCCCACATCTGGCCCTAGTGTGTTAATGGACTGAAGCACAAGCCCAAGAATCAAAAGAGCACTAGAGGATTCTGGGGCCTCCTTTTTGTTAGAAAATATTTTAGGCACCATGTCACGTTTGAAGGGCTCTTGCGGTGCCAAAACAGCAGAAATCCCCCAAAAGTTACCCCATTTTGGAAACTACACCCCTTGAGGAAATTATCTAGGGGTATAGTGAGCATATTGACCTCCCAGGTTATTTGCAGAAATTATTGGAAGTAGGCCGTGAAAATGAAAATCTACATACTTTCAAAGAAAACGTAGGTTTAGCTAATTTTTTCTAATTTCCACAAGGACTAAAGGAGAAAAAGTGCTACAACAGTTGTAAAGCAATTTCTCCCGAGTACGGCAATACCCCATATGTGGTCATAAACCGCTGTTTGAGCACAGAATAGGGCTCAGAATGGAAGGAGTGCAACTTGCTTTTGGAGTGCAGATTTTGCTGGATTGGTTTCTGGTTGCTATGTCGCATTTGCAAAGTCCCTATGGGACCAAAACAGTGGATCCCCCTGAGAAGTGACCCCATTTTGGAAACAACACCCCTCAAGGTATTCACCTAGAGGTGTAGTGAGCTTATTAACCCCGCAGGTGTTTGGCAGAAATTTGTGTGCACTCGATGTTGCAGAGTGAAAATTGCATTTTTTCCATAGATATGCCAATATGTGGTGCCCAGATTGTGCCACCATAACAAGACAGCTCTTTAATTATTATAATGCTCTGTTTCCCGGTTTTAGAAACACACTACATGTGGCCCTAATCTTTTGCATGGACATTCGACAGTGCTCAGGAGTGAGAGAATACCATACGAAGTTGAGGCCTAATTTGGCGACTTACACAGTATTGGCTCACAATTGCAGAGGCTCTGATGTGAAATAATAAAAGAAACCCCTGACAAGTGACCCCATTTTGCAAACTGCACCCCTCAAGGCATTTATTAAGGGGTGTAGTGAGCATTTTCACGCACACTTCTTTTCCATAAATGATTGCGCTGCGGATTGTGCAATGTAAAAATTTTAATTTTTTCCTAGATATGCCATTTCAGTGGCAAATATGTCATGCCCAGCTTGTGCCACTGGAGACACACACCCCAAAAATTGTTAAAAGGGTTCTCCCGGGTATGGCGATGCCATATATGTGGAAGTAAACAGCTGTTTGGGCATGCTTTAGGGTTCAGAAGGGAGGTAGCGTCATTTGGCTTTTGCAGCGTGGATTTTGCTTGGTAGTAGTTTTGTTTGGAGTATTACTGATCTTTCTGTTTATAATATGGGGCATATCTGAGCTGGGCAGAGTACATCAGGGGCATAGTCAGGTGGTATAATAATGGGGTAAACAAAATAATAAAATAATCCACAGATGTGTGTTACGCTGTGAACAATCCTTTCTGCACAGGCCAGTGTCGCACTGACAAATGTCCTTCCTTATCCCCCTTTTGGTTCACACTCTGCACATTTGCAGTTTGCGGAATTTTGCTGGGAATTGTTGTCCTGGTATAATACGGGCACCCTCGCTTCCAGCAGATATGTTTGGGCCCTCCCCTTCCTGGTTCCCTAATTTTAGGGCCTTGATAATTCGCCTCTTGAAACAGAAGAAATGTTCCCCTCTGATCTGCACAACTGGATATTTTCTTTCCTGACTTATTGGCGTCTTAACTTATTTTATTTTTTTCATAGACGTAGTGGTATGAGGGCTGTTTTTTTGCGGGGACGAGCTGTAGTTATTATTGGTACCATTTTGGGGTACATGCGACTTTTTTATCACTTTTTGCCCTAATTTATAGCACTTTTTTATGTTTTACAACTTTTTGCACAATAAAATAACTTTTGTAAAGAGAAGGCATTTTTTCTGTCGCCATGTTGTGAGAGCCATAACTTTTTAATTTTGTCGTGGATGGAGCTGTATGAGGGCTTGTTTTTTGCGAGACGAGTTATAGTTTTTATAGGTACCATTTTTTGATACATGCGACTTTTTGCTAACTTTTTATTTCAATTTTTGGAAGACAAAATGACCAAAAAAACAGCAATTATGGCAGTATATTTTAGGTTGTTTTTTACGGCGTTCACGCCACAGGATAAATAACATAACAGTTTTATAGTTCAGGTAGTTACGGTCGCAGCGATACCAAATATGTATGGTTTATTATATTTTTCAATAATAAATAACTTGATAAGGGAAAAGGGGGGCAACAGTGTTTTATTTTATTACTTGAAACTTTTATTGTATTTTTTACAACTTTTCTTTAGTCCCACTAGGGGACTTGAAGATCCAACAGTTTTTTTTATGTTCTAATACATTGCACTACCTATGTAGTGCAATGTATTGGAGCTGTCAGTTGTTCACTGACAGCAAGCCGATCAGGCTCCGCCTCCGGGCGGGGCCTAATTAGCTTCCATAAAGGCAGACAGGAGGCCATTGTTAGGCCTCTTGTTGCCATAGTAGCAGTCGGCATCCTTGCAATCGCATGGCAGGCTGACTATTTTCTAGAAACTGCTAAGATGCAGCGATCGCATTGGAATGCTGCATCGAAGGGGTTAATGGCAGGAGTCGGAGATAGCTCCAGTTCCTGCCGATACAGTGGGGCGTCCGCTGTATGTTACATACAGTATGTTACATACAGTATGATACCCACTGCTGATGACGCCGGCTCAGCTTCTGAGCCGGAAGCTGAGGCGGGGCCATCTTGCCGAGCGGGGCATAGGAGGCTTCCATTGCTGGCAGACCGGTAGGTAAGTATGAGGGTATGTTCACACGCTTAACAAAAAACTTCTGAAAATACGGAGCTGATTTCAGAGAAAATAGCCTCTGATTTTCAGGTATTTTTGAAGCTGAAAATTAAATTTGGAGCTTCTTTTGAGGCTTCTTTTGAGGCGTTTTTGGAGCTGTTTTCAATAGAGTCAATGAAAAACGGCTCCAATTACGTCCCAAGAAGTGCCCTGCACTTCTTTTGACGAGGCTGTAATTTTACGCGCCGTCTTTTGACAGCGACGCGTAAAATGACAGGTCGTCGGCACAGTACATCGTAAAGCCCATTGAAAGTAATGGGCAGATGTTTGCCGACGTATTGGAGCCGTTTTTTCAGACGTAATTCGAGGCGTAAAACGCCTCCATTACGTCTAAAAATAGGTCATGTGAACCCAGCCTTAGGCCTCCGATCGCTTTTGCAGCCACCGGCAACCCAGCGATCACGTTGCTGGGGTGCAGGTGGCTAAAACTCCTCACATGCTGCGATCTCTATTGAACACAGCATGTGAGGGGTTAATTTGCCGGATCGGAGGCTAGCTCCGATCCTGGCCATTACATCAGGGTGCCAGCTGTAACATACAGCTGGCACCCGGCGGTGATGTTGCGGGCTCAGCTCCTGAGCTAGCTCCATCTCCTTCACGTACAGTTACGTGGAAAGGAGTTAAAACACCACTTCCCATCACGTAACTGTATGTGATTTTGCGGGAAGGGGTTGTCCCTCGATCGCGTCACCGGGATTAACTGTGACGTGATCCAAGGGGCATCCCCCTTCTCACTCTCCCCTTGAATGCAGCGGTCAGCTTTGATCGCAGCATTCAAGGGAATAGCCTCTGATCTCCGCCGTTAGAGAGGGGCTGCAGCTGTGTAATATAGCCATTGACCCGCGCCTGACAAGTATGCGCGCACGGTCAGCATGAGGTTATGAAGCCGGCGTTGGCACTGAAGACAGAACATGGGGGTGTTTTGCAGTACGCCTGCCATGTTCTCTGTCTTCAGTGCCGGCGCTCATTAGTGCAGTGCCGGCCGCATCACCTCATATTGACTGTGCGCGCACCCTTGTCAGGAGCAGGGAAATGGCTGTATTACACATTTGTGAGTCCTGCCTCTATGATAGATAAGCTACTGATAGAAATCTTTAACATCTTGACCCATATTTTTAAAAGGTATTTTCAGAGCAAAATGTAATTTTAGATGAAAAAGTTGCTATTTTGTTGTGTTTTATTCATGTTACCTCTTTCTGATCATGAACAAAAAAACGGAGTTTGAATGTCAGCAGTTTTGCAGTTTTATGAGTGACACAAGCATGTTAGCCATATGCAGCAAGCCTTACGTTTTCTGGGACTTGGGGGCTTCAACCACCATGAGTGCTCCACCTAAGTTTGGATGTGTTAATGTGTCTGTATCTGGGGGACCTGGCACATACCACGATAAGTCAAGGGAGACGACTCTATATTAGGAAAGTGTTTGAGGCTACAGGATTCAAGGACTGTACCAGACACACCGGTTAATACAACCGACTTACACCTCCGTGAATCCTAACAACCACTAGGGTTCATAGACTGAATCAAGCTCAAGGTAGGTTACCAGATCACCCAAAATTTGTGCCCTATGGTCAGCAGAGGAGTGTTCCATCTTAAAGCAGACTAGTGGCAGCGGAAACTACACTGTCCAAAAAGAAGTAGTCACGCAATAGAAATAGGAAACCTCCCTTCAAAGACCGATCTGCAGCTAAATAATCTAACGCATATTACGGTATGTTCACACAGCCTATTTTCGGCCGTTTTTCGGGGAGTAAACGCCCGAAAAAAGGCCGACAAATTGAAAGCAGGATGCCTCCAAACATCTGCCCGTTGATTTGAATGGGAAAAACGGCGTTCTGTTCCGACGGGCCGTTTTTTTACGCGGACGTTTTGAAAAACGGCCACGTAAAAAAACAGCCGTGAAAAAAAAGTGTAGTTCACTTCTTGGGACGTTTTTGGAGCCGTTTTTCATTGACTCTATAGAAAACAGCTCCAAAAATGTCCGTAAAAAACGCTGTGAAAAACGCCTCAAGAATCGCGAGTGGCTTAAAAAACGTCTGAAAATCAGGAGCTGTTTTCTCATGAAAACAGCTCCGTATTTTTAGACGTTATTAGTCTATCGTGTGAACATACCCTAACAGTTCTTATGGACATCAACAGAAGTTCTGTAACAGCTGAATACAAACATTCTGTGGATGGTAGCGGAGGTAGAGAGAGGAGCACATCATTATTTTGGAGACTGAAATTATGTTTTATTATTATTATTCATGTCTGCTACTATTAATTAGAATTTTTATCAAATAAAAAAAAACAGAAAAAAAATGGCAAAAAAAATAACCACAATGTATGAAGATACCCTTAGCAACTTCCTCTGGTTATTGTATGATAAAAGGGGAATGTGTACAGCATAGAACATTTTCTATATTCTCTTTCTCTATTTTTAATTACTGACGTATAGTGAAAGACGGTACTCTATATGGGCAGAGCTGGGGAGGGGGGCTGACAAAATATGTACACTTGGTACTGGAGGCCGATGGGGAGCAGATAAGCTACACAGGGTTGGGAAATGGAAAACCCAACTTTTGTATCCTGTACTGCAGGTATACTACGTTTTAGTAAAAATTTGCTTACCTGGGTCTGCGGTCACATAAGGGTCCATGGTAAATGTGGTTAGATACATAGTTAGATAGACACATAATTATATATTTTCTTTTTTAATGTGTGCCACCCATATGAATATCAGTTTACGCATGAGTAATGCATGTGTGCCACAAATATGAATATCAGTTTAGGCATGAGTAATGCATGTTTGCCCACTTTACCTTGGTTCACATGTTTTCTATATAGCAGCCACGCAGTGATTTAGTGCATGCACATAACATAGTATGTCCTCTGTATGCCCATTTATTATACTGCGGCTGCATGACCATCCAGCGCTTGTGCATAACCCTCCAATGTTCATCATTACTAGTGTCTACACATTATCAGTTCAGGCACTCCAAGTTATTTATGTGTAGCAGCTCAGACATGCACATAGTGACCACATTTCATTGGTACATTCATTATATTTTATATTTGTCACGTGTTTCTTGGTCATTTATGTGTCTATATGTACGGTATAATGACTCTACTACACTGAAGGAGAATACACATGGGGCTTCTTAGATGGTGTAGCCTCATATTCACTCTTCATACATTCTTCTCCTTCATGCATTGGTATTAAGATAATTTTGGGATTCATTACTGACCTATTGACATATTTATACTTATTAAAGCGGTTTTCCCATCACAGACATTTTTTTACATATCCACAGGATATCCAAAAAATAAAGTATTTGAAGCAGCACAAATCCCGATATCAGGAGCGGTGTCACGCTGTAAAATCAGACAAACCCAGTCTGACGTAATGTAATCCTCAGAAAAAGCATGGATCAACAGCAGCACACGTCTCCCAAATTTCAATCAATATATTCTTTTATTGGTCAAACATCCAGTAAAAAATGGCAACGTTTCAACCCGTGACAAGTGGAGGGTCTTTGAGAAAAGTCGAAATGTTGTTATTTTTTACTGGATGTTTAACAAATAAAAGAATATATTGATTGAAATTTGGGAGACGTGTGCTGCTGTTCAACCATGCTTTTTCTGAGGATATCCACAGGATATGTAATAAATGTCAGATAGATACGGGCCCCCATCTGTGACCTGCACCTATCTCTAGAACGGGGCCCCTAAACCCTGTTCTACTTTTTTCTGCTCCCTCTGCCTCCCCCTCCACTTCCTGACTACATGGTCGAGAGTTACGAAAACGGTTTCTGTAACTCCCTTAGTAGTAAAAGGCAGTTACGGAAGCAGCGTAGCATAGGAGCTACGCTGTTTCCATAAGTACCATTCAGTTCTATGGGATGTCATGGTTGGAATTCACCTTCTTCTGCCGCAACACAGAGCAGCAGAATGGGGTTTAGATGGTCCCGTTCTAGGGATAGGTGCAGGTCCCAGACGTGGGAACAGTATCTATCGGACATTTATGACATATCCTGTGGACATGTCATAAATGTCTCTCATGGGAAAACCCCTTTAATAATGTGTTATCTATGATTATATTTATACTGGATTCACTATTCTATGGACTTCCATATTATGTGTAAAATGTTTTTTCTGTAGTGGTGCTCCTGCATAATCTTTATTGTTGTATTAATAAGATTACTGAATTTCTTAATATTTTATATAATGACATGCTGGACTTTTATTTTTTATTAGAAGTGTTATCATGGCCTAGAACTTGTCAGCCCTTGGGCCCAGGTCTCTTTATCCATGAGAATGACACTAATAACCACACACTGACACTACCAGACTTGTCACAAGGATAATATTTTATTTAAATAATACATGTTACATATTATGCAGCCTTTTATTATAAAGCTCAAGACAGAAATAAACCACATTATGTAGTAAAATGACATGATCTCCTTCTATATGGACCCCTCACACATTCATAATTCAGTTACATATATCTCTAGTTAAATAAAGCCCAGGCTCTAGATTGGTCTAACCTGTATAATTGTCACGGGTCTGTGGACCCACTGGGCCGTACCGCCTTGGCGGTAAGGCAACTGGCCAACCGGGTGCAGGACAAGGTCTATAGTTCGTATAGGGAACCTGTGGCAGCTCGGACAGCAGCAGGTAGACGTCAGGTGAGGTGAAGCAGGTCAGACGTGGAGAAGCACGACACGACTTTGGCGCAACACAGTGCTCGACCAAGATGGTATGGAAATGCAAGGAACAGGAACTGGAACAGGTACAGGAACTGGGACAGGTACAGGAACTGGAACACACTAGGATCTGCCCCTTTAAGAGCAGGCACGAGCGTGTGCGCACATCCTACGGGATCCGGCTGAGGTGAGTGGAGCTGTTTGAGTATATAGTCCGTTCATTGCTGGAGGGCCTTAGAAAAACCTACAGAAGAATTTTGGACTGCTTCCAATGCTTCTACATTGTTGCCTATTTATTTTGTTTGTCGGCCCACATGTCTGCCAGCTCTTAAAGTAAGCAGGGTCATAGCCTGTGTGAGTGCCTTTTTAGAAACAACCTGGCGATCGGGGAACCAACAGCAACAACAAGATCTCCATCATAATCATCATCATCAATGGTGTGATCAGATAGATATAGATCAGCAGCACAGGACCAAAGACTAGGTTGGGTGAACGCCTCTTGGGTCACAGTCCAAATGACCCTTCAATGTAGGCAGAAGAAAGTGAGGCAGCACTACCAAAAATGTGAAAAAAACTCTCCTTTTATTCCACGTGCTGTGATCAGAATATTCTCGGGATTCTGTGGTGTGTCGGTGACATTTTTATGGGAGAGTAGGAGATGCTATTGACTTACTTTTCCAAAGCTTGTCTATTTCTCCATGCTGTTTGCGAGGTTCAGGGGTACCGGGTACCTTTTTGTTCTTGACCTTATGTGTCTTAACCATTCTGGACTTGTCGCCGTTAATAAAATTTGCTATTTGCAGTGGTGATACAGAGACGCTCAGAGTTCAAGCTTCCGTTAGCCTCGCAGACGGACTGCGCTCGTTACACATATCTCTGACTGTTCATCCACCAATCACATACTGACCTCACAGAGATGAGGCGAAACATAATGGAAGAACAGAGGCTGGAGAAACATGGAAGGACAGTGTAATACTGAGTGTAAATGGATGCATGGCCGCTCTATGCTTATATCACATCGTCTCATATCTGCACTTACCATCAATATTACACTCACATTATTTACCTTTATGTCATGTCCTCGTAAAGGGTCTGAACAAATCCATAATTGTATTAATAGTGTATATAAAGTGCTAGATAAATGTGGTGAAAATGGATGAAACGTAGAATCTCTTCAGCCACATCCTAGGCCACGGCTCTTAGGATAAAGTTCCTTATCCGACTTTGTGTGAAATATGCTCATGACTGACGTCCTTGTGATTGGAGACAAGGGCAGAATGACAGATCATGATATCTTCTTCTACAGTCGGAGCCTCTTCTATGTCACATGCAGGTCTTGATGCGGAGTAGTGTATCAAGTATTGTTTGGAAGTGTGACTGTAAGGCAAAATCTGTGGGAGAAAAACACCTCATCTTAAAACACCCTAAAAAGGAATACATAAACCAAATAAGTAAAAATACACATTTACCCTAGTTTATAAAGAAGTTCTTACCATATACTAACTACTGGCCTATCACTAGGATGTGATATCAATATATGGTCCAGTCGCTGGATTTTACCATCAATTTATCAACAGCTTCATCAGTTCAAGTGAATGGGGCTACAGACACAGCACATAGACCAAGGTGTTACTGTGTCTGATAAAAGCCAAAGGGCCACGGTGGTCCACCAAGCTCAGCAGCCCCTTCATTCTCATGATTAGTGGGGGTCCCAGCGACCAGACCAGCACCAGTCACATATTGATAGCATATCCTAGCTATGTCATTGAAGAGTATTTGCACACAACCCCTAGAAATGACGTTTTACATTCACACACAGAAATAAAAGAATGACTCAGACACAGTAAGGAATGTGTAATGATGTGGAGTTTATTATATGTATGTGTATGTGTTGTGATTGTTATTTACCTCCCATCACTCACGAAGAGGGTAGAGCAACACTCAGGGCAGGAAAAACCCCCAGTGGAGGAAACCTGCAGGGAAACCATGGCCGCTGTACTGCCCTTCCTCTGGGCATACTAAGGGAGGTAAACGCTATAAAATGTATGTAGTGCAGGTGT
Source organism: Rhinoderma darwinii (assembly GCF_050947455.1). Classification (NCBI taxonomy): domain Eukaryota; kingdom Metazoa; phylum Chordata; class Amphibia; order Anura; family Rhinodermatidae; genus Rhinoderma; species Rhinoderma darwinii. The sequence goes on from NC_134690.1 coordinate 242,365,569, forward strand.
AGGTGCCTACCTAGTGATGCATGTGACTACCTACAGTGATTGTGTCTGTGGATTTGTGATCTTGTGTGTGATTGTTGAGATTGTGTGTGACTATGTACAGTGATTCATGTCTGATCATGTAAAGTGACTGTCTGTGGGGTTGCAATTGTGTTCATTATATATGTCTATGTGACTAACTTGTGCGATCGCGTGTGTGTGTGCGTGTGCGTTCGTGCGTGTGTGTGTGTGTGTGTGTGTGTATGTATGTGTATAACTATGTACATGAATATGTGACGATGTGTGTATGTACATGAGTGCGACAATAAAAAGGATATGTAATCTTTGGTCTTCATCCATCAAGGCTTCTAGATCTTCTTCTCCTTGTTGGTCTTGCAGCTCTTGTCCCCATCCTGGCAGCAGAACATCTTAGTTATAAGTGGAAAGATAAAGAAAGTTGGTCTACATGTTCATTATAGGATCCATAACTTCAATTTTTTACCAAACAGTCAGAGAGGAGTGATACATATAATACTATATCTAGAAACAAATAATTGGTAGGTAAATATTATCTGATGTGGCCGCAGCCAGTGATAGCTGATACATCGTACAGAGAACCAGTCATTGATGTAGAATGACAGCTGATCTAGTGTCATAGTCTATAAAGAAGATCATGGAGATGATATGTTCTGAATCATATAGTAATGACATATGTCCTTACTAGATACTGATGTTATCTCTTTCTCTGTGTTTCCATTAATGGGATTGAGGATTTAATAAACTATAATGAGATTTTATTCTTACTCTCTTTGAACCTGGTACTTTTTCAGGTTCATAAAAAGGCTCTGTCACCAGATTATAAGTGCCCTATCTCCTACATAATCTGATCGGCGCTGGAATGTAGATAACAGCAGTGGTTTTTATTTTGAAAAACGATCATTTTTGAGCAAGTTATAAACAATTTTAGATTTATGCTAATTAGTTTCTTAAAGACCAACTGGGCCTGTTTTTACTTTTGACCAACTGGGTGTTGTAAAGAAGTGTATGAGGCTGACCAATCAGTGACCAATCAGCGTCATACACTTCTGATTGTTCCAGCCCGGCTTCATTCACTGCACAATCACACTGTGCTGTGGATCATGCTGGGCTGGAAAAATGAGAAGTGTATGATGCTGATTGGTCTGATTGGTCAGCGTCATACACTTCTTTACAACACCCAGTTGGTCAAAAGTAAAAACACGCCCAGTTGGTCTTTAAGAAACTAATTAGCATAAATCTAAAATTGTTCATAACTTGCTCAAAAATGATCGTTTTTCTAAATAAAAACCACTGCTGTTATCTACATTACAGCGCCAATCAGACTATGTAGGAGATAGGGCACTTATAATCTGGTGACAGAGCCTTTTTAATGCTCCCTATTGCCTATAACAGTCAGTGAGGAGGAGATCCTCTCTCCACATAACCAAGCCCTTGTTTAGGAATCTACTATATGAAGTTCTCATTAATAAGTAAAGGTAAATTCATGTATTTCACATTGCAGAGCATTCTGACAGATTACTAACCAATTTTCAGATTTTAGTAGCCATATTTATCCTAATTTAATATATGCAGATTAGATTTTAAATTAGGAATAGGTTTGATATTTAAGATTTGATTTAACCCTTTGGCAATTTTTCATCTTTCACTCCCCGCCTTCAAGAGCCAAAAATGTTTTCTTTTTCTGTCAATGGATCGGTGTGAAGGCTTATTTTTTGCGGTAGGAGCTGTAGTTTATATTTCCACTATTTAAAGTACCAACTAATGCACAGGGAAATTGGGAAACATTTATTTGTGGGGTGGAATGTTTAAGTCTTTCACCGTGCAGTAAAAACGACAACTTACCATTATTATGCTGGTCAATACATTTACGGCGACACCAAATTTATGTCGTTTTTATTATGTCTTTACAAAGAAAGAACTTTGTTTAAAAAAACTAAATATTTCATATTCCATATTCTGAGAGCCATAACTTTTTAATTTTTAATGATTGACTAGTTAAGGGGGCTTATTTTTTGCGGGACGAGCTGTAGTTCACTAAGGTGAACAAAAACCAGCAATTCACACATTTCGATCTTTTTTTTTACAGAGTTCATCGTGCGAGTTAAATAATGTTATATTGTAATAGTTTGGATGTTTACAGAAGCGGCGATACCAATAGTGAAAAGCGTTTTTTTGCAACTTTTTTTCACTACTGAAAACTTTATGTAACTATTTTTTAAAATTTGTTATTAATCCCCTCTAGGGGATTTGAACCAGCTTCAAATCGCAATACTAATGTATTGCAGCGTATTGTCATTTTTACACGTGCATGTTAAGCCGGAGGCAGGGCTTAACAGGAACAGAACGAGGGCAGACCTGGGGGTCTTCATTATGCCTCCGGAAGGCCATGACAAACATCGGCACCCTGCGATCGCATTGTGGGGAGGCCGATAGGCTGCTGGAGGGGCCGTCCCCCTCTTTCTAGCAGCTTCGATGCCGAGGTGGCTATTGACGGTGGGATCTAAGTGGTTTAACGGCCAGGATCAGAGTTATCTCTGTTCTTGGCCACTATTGCGAGGTGTAATCTGTAATACAAGCTGACTCCTCAGCCCGTGTGCCCGCTCTATAATTCAATCCTTGTACCAGGACGTACAGGGACGTCCTGGTGCGTAAAGGGGTTAAAATCCTTCCTCCACACCAGTCTTTCTTACCTAAGATGTTTATAAATCTGCGGTGTCGGGTTCCTCCTTGTTGTCTGTGCGGCACAATTTCCCCTTGCAAGGATGGAGAAGGCTGGTCTCACAAAGCGAGCAGGATGGGGGGATGCTCCATGGGCCATTGATGGTGAATTTCTCATCTCTTCTGAAGTAGTGAACTGCCCAGCTATGATGGTACTGCCTCTGTCTTGTCCATGCCCAATGCAAGGGGTCTTGTGCCATGATCTGGAATTAAACAGTATAAGAATTAGAACAACATTATTACCGCAGGCTCTACATGAAAGACTCTAGTGTTTGTTTCATTTTTATTCACCAGATCACAGGTGGCCCGGTCTACCCAAGCTCTAAATCCAATCCGGAGGAGTAACTGGCTGCGTTTACGGAGTAGACGTTCCCTCTTCAGAGTCCATTTCTGTCCTAAGGCCCAGGGGTAGATCTCTCGCCGATAATCGTCTTCTTCCTCCTCAAACTGGTTGGCTAAGAACCTGGTAAAGGAAATGTAATTAAATAAATGATGGAACTTGTCAGAACAGTGTAGAGCTGAGCAGTTGTATGAAAACAGGGACCTGTGGAAAAGGGGAGAGCTACTATACACTAGGATAAGTAAATGCCATGGAGGCCTTGGTACATTCTCCACATTTCCCTTGGACAATAAATTGTTATTGTTACACTACCGTTTTATTAATCTGCATGTATACACATATTATTAACTCCTTAATGACCAGACCATTTTGCACGTTAATGACCAAGGATTATTTTTTGTTTTCTCACGATCGCATTTCAACAGTTGTAACTATTTTTTTATTCCGTTGACATAGCCGTATAAGGTTTTTTTTTTTGCGGGACGAGTTGTATTTTGCAATTGCACCATTTTTGGATGCATATAATATATCGATTAACTTTTATAAAATTTATTTTAGGAGAGAATTGAAAATAAGCAGCTATTCCAGCATTGATTTTCACGTTATAAATTTACGCCGTTTACTATGCAGCGTAAATAACATGTTACCTTTATTCCACGATTGTGGGAATACCAAATATGTAAAGGTTTTATATGTTTTCCTACATTTGCACAATAAAAAGCCTTTTAGAAAAAATGTACATGTTTTTGCATCGCAGGATTCCAAAAGCCTAAACTTCTTTATTTTTTCGTCAATGCTGCCGTATGTGGGCTTGATTTTTGCAGGGCAAGGTGTAGTGTTCAATAGTACTATTATGGGGTAAATGGGACTTATTGTCTAACTTTTATTTTATTTTTTATGGGGGGAATGGAAGAAAAAACAAAGAGTTTTGACATTGTTTTTTGAGTTTTTGTTTGGATGCCGTTTATCCGGCAGTTTAATTAATATGTTAATTGTATTGTTTGAGTCGTTACGATTACAGAGTTACCTTATATGTGTATGTGTTATTTGTTTTGACACTTTTACTAAAAAACACTTGTTGGGGAAGAAAAGTGGTTTTATTTTTATTTTTACTGTAATCTTTTTTTTTTTTCATAAACTTTATTTAACTATTTTACTTTCTATTTTTGTCCCGCTAGGGGACTTTAGTTTGCGATCTTTAGATCACAGATATAATGCTTTGGTATACATATTATACCAAAGCATTATTGCCTGTCAGTGTAAAACTGACAGGCAATATATTAGGCCATGCCTCTGGCATGGCCTAATGGACAGTTGCTGAAGGCAGACCTGGGGGCCTTTGTTAGGCCCCGGCTGCCGTGGAAATCTGACAAGATCCCGCAACTTTGTTGCGGGGGCGCCAATGAGATGACAGAGGGAGCTCCCTCCCTCAAACACATTAGATGCCGCTGTCACTATTGACAGCGACATCTATTGGGTTAAACTGCCGGAATCGGAGCGGGCTTCGATTGCATCAGTTGGGGCAAGAGCCTTGCTGTGTATAACAGCCGTGCTCCTGCCGCTGATCACGTGGGTACATTGGCAGTACCCATGTGATCAGAGGACGGATATATCCATCCTTATGCTGTAACTAGCTCCTGCATAGGACGGATATATCCGTCCTTCGTCGTTAAGGAGTTAAAGGGAATCTGTCATCAGGTTTATGCTGCACTATCTGAGGATAGCATAAAGTAATGACAGACCCCGGTTACGACGCTGTGTCACTTACTTTAAAATACTTTGTGTTTTTTTATAAAACTCCTGCTTTCTCCAGCAGCCTGTGTTTAGAAGTTGCGGCTAGCCCAGCTACCACATTTCATGAATATTGAGGGCTAGTTACCGTGTTACTATATAGTTCTCTACATTCATGAGCTGCGGCTAGAAAAACAGGATTTTATAAAAACTACAAAGTATTTCAAAGTAAGGGTCACATTGCCGCAATCTGGTTTTGTTTCCCTCGGATAGAGCAGCCTAAACCTGCTGACAGATTTATTTTACAATAAATAAAACTCACAAAGCTGGAAAGAAGTTCTTTCTATACTCCTTGGTACTTAGTCCGGCTCTTCTGAAGTACTCAAGGACCATCGCCAGGAGATACTAGTGGGATGAGAAGGACAGTTAGAGGCTGGTAGTAAATTTACCTTCTGAATAACTACTATTTTATTATATCTGCGGTCAATATATTCCTATGATTGCTAATAAGGAAACAATGTAACTACACTGTATGTGTGGTTATATGTCCTTATGGCGTCTACTAATGACTATAATGTCACCATGTTATAGAGTGCAGCATGTCTCCAGTCCTATCACATCGGCAGAGGCCCTTTTATTTAAATATGGTAGATATTTTATAATCTGGCAGATTTTCTATTTCTTTCCCCAATGTTATAATACCTTGTCCGAAATCTTCATGCAGCTGTCCCTGGCGAGAAAAAGCCTGATGTGTTCATCCTCTAGAGTAAAAAAACAGAAATATAATGATTTAAATTTGATCAATTTATTCAGTAAGTTTCAGGATATAATGTTAGATGTTAATTCAGAAAAGCAACAAAATCCATTTGAGGTTATAGATAAATAGGATTCGGATATATAAGTCCTGGTTAGAAGGAATGAAAGAAAATTAATTAAAGCGTCAATAGTTGGCGAGTCTGATTGTAAAAGAAAGGGGGTGATCCTAGGCACAACCTTGGTATAACGTTTGGGGAGAGGACACTTTACAAAACATAAATTCTTCTGATATATTAAATACATAATGGAGGAGGACATCTCCATGGGATTAAGTCGGTTAATGTGGAACCATTGGAAGCAGCAATGAGTCCTACCAAGGAGACTGAAGAAAGCAGCCATCTCCTCCTGCTGCTGCGTCAGGTCATCCTTCCTCCTCTTCTGGGTCTCTTCTTGGACGGCAGAGGGTGAACTGTGGCAGAAGTATAAAATATTACATTAATAACGGTCCAATCTTAAAAATCACTAATACAGACAATTAAGTCTTAAGAATAAAACTTCACATTGTCACCTAAAGAAGATGTTCTACAATCTCTAGTCCTGCGGTAATGCCATAACATTTGTGCAGAGAGGTTGTCATTATGTGTGAATGTTGGGTTGTCACGACTGGACTACTACTCCTCAAAAGCACCCATCATCTGACCATCACTTTCAAGCATTAAACTAATTTGTCTATAAACTTGAAATAACTTTATAGAGCTTCCCAATGACTCAGGCAGGGTTTAATAGGAGCTAGAAAAAATCACGATATACTGGAGTACATTAGTATTGCAGTATAGTGTACAAGCGATCTCCCGATCACTGGTTCGAATCCTATAGGGGGAGTGTTAAAACTAATCAAACAGAGTTAAATAAAATATTGAACAAAGAAACATAATTTGTATCACCTAAAGTCGAAACTATTACATTACAACATTATTTAACCTGCAGGGTGAATGCCGTAAAAACCAAAATTAACTCCAGAAATGTTGATTTTTGTCACCTCGGCTTTCAAACAAAATGGAATAAAAAGTGATCAAAAAGTCATATGTACCAAAAATGGTATTAATAAAAACTACTGCTTGAGCCACAAAAAAATAAGCCCTAACACTGCCCATCCATGGAAAAATAACAGAATATAGTGTTACAAATTATTATTTTTTTTAAATAATTTTTTCTTTGTAAAAGTAGTAAAACATAAAAAACCTATATAAATTTGATATTGCCGTAATCACATTGATGTGTAGAATAAAGTTAAAGAGACACAGAAGTTCTGCAGAGCGCGCTCTCTCTGTCTGTGTGTTCTCGCGGGTGGAAAAACAGCGCAGGCCGCCCTGACACTGTCCATAGCTGATTGGACAGTGTCAGAGCGAAGAGATCACGCCCTCTTGCCATTTAGTTCGATAGAAACGCCCCATTGACAGTTCAGGGGCTTATTTACATATTGGGTGCCAAATATAACGGCGCCGATATGTAAATAACGGAGGAAGATAGGAAAATTATTTCAAGTGAGACAGTTTTTGTGAAGCCCTGTCTATTACATGCTGCACTCAGCTGCACCTGTATGGGCTGGTGAAAGGTTCTCTTTAAGTTGTAATTTTTACTACACGATAAAAGCCGGAAAAGCTAAATCTAAAAACAATGGAAGAATTACAGTTTTTTCCAATTGCAGCGCACATAGATTTTTTTTCTGTTTCCCAGTATAAAGTATTTTAAAGAGGCTCTGTCACCAGATTTTGCAACCCCTATCTGCTATTGCAGCAGATAGGCGCTGCAATGTAGATAAGAGTAACGTTTTTATTTTTAAAAAACGAGCATTTTTGGCCAAGTTATGACCATTTTTGTATTTATGCAAATGAGGCTTGCAAAAGTCCAAGTGGGTGTGTTTAAAGTAAAAGTCCAAGTGGGCGTGTATTATGTGCTTACATCGGGGCGTTTTTACTTCTTTTACTAGCTGGGCGTTCTGACGAGAAGTATCATCCACATCTCTTCAGAACGCCCAGCTTCTGGCAGTGCAGACAGCGTGTTCTCGAGAGATCACGCTGTGATGTCACTCACAGGTCCTGCATCGTGTCGGACGAGCGAGGACACATCGGCACCAGAGGCTACAGTTGATTCTGCAGCAGCATCGGCGTTTGCAGGTAAGTAGCTACATCGACTTACCTGCAAACGCTGATGCTGCTGCAGAATCATCTGTAGCCTCTGGTGCCGATGTGTCCTCGCTCGTCTGACACGATGCAGGACCTGGGGAAGTGACGTCACAGCGTGATCTGCCAGAAGCTGGCCGTTCTGAAGAGAAGTGGATGATACTTCTCGTCCGAACGCCCAGCTAGTAAAAGTAGTAAAAACGCAGCGATGTACACACATAATACACGCCCAGTTGGACTTTTACTTTTCAACACGCCCAGTTGTACTTTTGCAAGCCTCATTTGCATAAATACAAAAATGGTCATAACTTGGCCAAAAATGCTTGTTTTTTAAAAATAAAAACGTTACTGTAATCTACATTGCAGCGCCTATCTGCTGCAATAGCAGATAGGGGTTGCAAAATCTGGTGACAGAGCCTCTTTAAATGGTGCCAATAGAAACGACAGCTTGATTGCAAAAAATAAGCATTCACACGGCTCCATTGACAGAAACATAAAAATGTTATAGCTCTAGGAAGGCAGGGAGGGAAAAATAAAAAATGGCCTGGTCCTTAAGGGGTTAATATGAAATAGTAAGTTAAAGAGGTTGTCCTTTCTTGATATAAAGTCGCCCCGGTGATCAGTCACCCGTGCGTGGATGAATGGGAGAACATGTAATATATTGTTGTGTTGTCCTAAAATGTTGCACTTACGTCTCTTCTTCATAAAGAGCGATGAGCTCTCTCTTCCTCTTGCGGGCGCTCTCTCCTCCTCTTCCTGGGAATCTTAGAGAGACGGAAATATTAACGTGAAAATGTGTGAATCTGGTTCTTTCTGAAGAAGATCTATATATGTAAATTTATCATTATATAAATTATATTATAGAAAATAAGATAAAATATAAAATTATAGTTTTATATAATTAGATAAAAGCTGCCGCTACCTGACACCAAGGCCCCAGGCTTATCCTGTATATGCTAAACTATACATTCTACAAATTGGGCACAGTGCTTATGGCATAAGATAGAAATGCTGTGTTTCTATCTGCTATGGCAGATCACAGTCCAGTCACTATAGGCCCTGTCATATCTGTATATGTCCTGTCCCTCCCTATATAGTAACCGAGCCACTACAATATACTTCATAGCTTACCTGGAGCTCATGTCGTCTCTTCTAAACAGAAAAAATACATAAAGAAAATGTTAAGAAAAATCCATCATTAAAATACAATAAAAAATAATTACTGGACAGCTGTATATTTATTCACAATCACCCAAATGTCGCCATATTTATTTATAATCATCCATATATATCTCTATATTTATTCATAATCACCCAATTATCTCTATATTTATTCATAATCACCCAATTATCTCCATATTTATTCAAAATCACAAGTATCTCCATATTTATTTATTCAGTCACCAAACTTTCCCCATATTCATTAACAGTCCCTAATGTTTTCCCATGTTTATTCACAGTCACCAATGTTTCTCCATATTTATTTATAATCACCCAAGTTTCTTCCTTTTTATTCAGTCACCCATGTTTCTCCATATTTATTCAGTCACCAATGTTTCTCCATATTTATTCAGTCACAGATGTTTTCTCCATATTTATTCAGTCACCCATGTTTCTCCATATTTATTCAGTCACAGATGTTTTCTCCATATTTATTCAGTCACCCATGTTTCTCCATATTTATTCAGTCACAGATGTTTTCTCCATATTTATTCAGTCACAGATGTTTTCTCCATATTTATTCAGTCACCCATGTTTCTCCATATTTATTCAGTCACAGATGTTTTCTCCATATTTATTCAGTCACAGATGTTTTCTCCATATTTATTCAGTCACAGATGTTTTCTCCATATTTATTCAGTCACAGATGTTTTCTCCATATTTATTCAGTCACAGATGTTTTCTCCATATTTACTCAGTCACCCATGTCTCTCCATATTTACTCAGTCACCCATGTTTCTCCATATTTATTCAGTCACAGATGTTTTCTCCATATTTTGGTTAAAGCCACTGACCATTCTCAGTTTTTTAATATAAAGGAGTAACCAACTGTCGCTGCCTGGGATGACATAAATCAGCAATTCCATTTATTATATTTGGGTATTTTACCTCTCTTCACTGGCAGTTGGTGGTGAATCTCCCAACACGCTGAACTGGATCCAATAATCAATAACAAAAAGTCCTGAGTCGCTTTGATCAGAAAAAAAGAAGCCTGTCTTATCTCTAGAAAGAGCATTCGCTGACTGGCACCAACTGATGGTTTTTTTCATACTTTAAATTCAAGTCCTGCGTTTCTATTGGTCGTTGTTTGTGGGACCTGCCATGATGATTCATACAGCAGCAAACTTAAAGGGAAATCACACTCATAAGGCTTTAATACATTATTTTAAAGAGGCTCTGTCACCACATTATAAGTGGCCTATATTGTACAGGATGTGATCGGCGCTGTAATGTAGATTACAGTAGTGTTTTTTATTTAGAAAAACAATCATTTTTGACGGATTTATGACGTATTTTTGCTTTATGCTAATGAGTTTCTCAATGGACAACTGGGAGTGTTTTACTATATGACCAAGTGGGCGTTGTACATAGGAGTGTATGATGCTGACCAATCAGCGTCATACACTTCTCTCCATTCATTTACACTGCAGATAGCGATATAGCTATATCGCTATGTGCAGCCACATAAACACACTATAACGTTACTGCAGTGTCCTGACAATGAATATACATTACTTTCAGCCAGGACGTGATGTGTATTCATTCTCCTGACCACTTCTATTGCGTTTCTGTGAGTTACAGCACAGCACAGCGAGATCTCGCTGTGAATGACAGCTTACAGCATAATCTCGCGAGACTATGCCTGCTATGCTGTAACTCACAGAGACGCTACAGAAGTGGTCAGGAGAATGAATACACATCACGTCCTGGCTGGAGGTAATGTATATTCATTGTCATGACACATGAGTAGCGTTATAGTGTGTTTATGTGACTGCACATAGCGATATAACTATATCGCTATCTGCAGTGTAAATGAATGGAGAGAAGTGTATGACGCTGATTGGTCACTGATTGGTCAGCGTCATACACTCCTCTGTACAACGCCCACTTGGTCATATAGTAAAACACGCCCAGTTGTCCATTGAGAAACTCATTACCATAAAGCTAATATAGGTCATAACTCCATCAAAGATGATAGTTTTTCTAAATAAAAAACACTGCTGTAATCTACATTACAGCGCCGAACACATCATGTACAATATAGGCCACTTATAATGTGGTGACAGAGCCCCTTTAAGAAATGTTGCCTTAAAACGTTGTCACTGTTATTTTCATTATCCTCATTCTATCTAATGTAAATTGTTGAAGCTGCCGTGTTGTTTTCTTGTGAAAAGTACAATATGTAAAAGTATAAGGCCCTGTTCACACGGAGTTTTTTGCAGGAGGAAAATTCCTCCTGTAAAAACTGACCCTGGAGGTTTTCATGTTTGATGTGGTTTTTGACGTGGTTTTTGACGTGGTTTTTGACGTGGTTTTTGAGGCGGTTTTCCAGGCGGTTTTTGCCGAGGTTTTCACACGCATGAGGCTGGGTTCACACAACCATGTTACGTACATAATGTACGGAACGTATTTCGGCCGGAAGACCCGGACTGAAGACAGTGCAGGGAGCCGGGCTCCTAGCATCATAGTGATGTACGACGCTAGGAGTCCCTGCCTCTGCGTGGAACTACTGTCCCGTACTGTAATCATGATTACAGTACGGGACAGTCGTCCTGCAGCGAGGCAGGGACTCCTAGCGTCGTACATCACTATGATGCTAGGAGCCCGGCTCCTTGCACTGTCTTCGGTCCGGGTCTTCCGGCTGAAATACGTTCCGTACATTACGGACGTAACATGGTCGTGTGAACCCAGCCTGACATCCTTCTGTCAACGGATCTGTCACCATTGAAATGAATGGTGATGCAAACGGAACTTACTTCACACTTGCCTTTCCGTTGAGGGGTTCCCCTGACTGAAAGCACCGACGGAACCCCTCAGCAGAAACCACGCTGATGTGAACAGGCCCACATTAAAAAAAACATTGTTTTCTGTTTGCATCATCATTGACTTCAATGCTGATGGATCCGTTGCTAATGGGATTCCCTACACTGCGGTATTGGTTCAGTCGAAACGACAGAACCCTTTGCACAACGGGGACAAACAGAAACCATTAGCAACGGATCTGTCACCACTTCACACTTGCCTTTCCGTTGAGGGGTTCCCCTGACTGAAAGCACCGACGGAACCCCTCAGCGGAAACCACGCTGATGTGAACAGGCCCACATTAAAAAAAAAAAGTATACTTACTTCTTGAATCAATTTCCCAACATCAATGTCCATTCGGTGGTACACCTCTGCTGTCGTCATTTCTGTTCCTGAAATGTTAAAAAAAAATAAAAAAGAGATGACATACATGAACAACTGCATAACAAAATTAAAAAATTAAAAATAAAAAAATGTTAAAAAAATTTTTTTAAAAAAAATTCTAAAAAAAAAAATGCACAGCTCCATACATGTATAGCATGTATGGAACATAGGAGCAATTGCACTTACTTGTATTCGATTTGGATGCAGGACTTCGGTTTTCTGTATCCCTGAGTTCTGTCCACGATGTTTTTCAGGCTCCACGAGCAGACAGGAAATGACAGCCCCTTGCTGGGCTGGACTAGCAGCAGGAGACGACTCCTGCAAAACACTCGGCAATATACTCGTCAGAAAACACCTCACTAGTTCGAGGTGTTTTTTGACGTGTCCCCATTGCTTTCAATGCAGTTTTGGACGCGGAAACCGCATCAAGAAGGGTCATGTCCCTTCTTTTTGCCGCAAGGCGTTTTTTTTACTTGCGGTAAAAAAACGCCTCCGTCTCCCATTGAAATCAATGGGAGTCATTTTGGGTCGTTTTTGGCGCGTTTTCCGACGCGTTTTCCGTGTCAAAAAACGTGTCAAAAAACTCTGTGTGAACAGGGCCTAATATGCAAAATTGTTAGAAATTTTAGCTATTATATTCACATGCAGCAGTCTAATACTACACTGTAGTGAATGATTTTTTTTTCAAGGCACAGATTTTAGGATATTCTTCTGTTATTAAATTCCACATCATTCCTTATTGGTTGTGGTTTTATTGCCAAGCATGATAGCCTCTTCATTTGGTTGTCTAGGTCTATAACACTTTTTTAAAAAGTGTTGACTTTCTGCTAATTCTAATTAAATGAAAATGCATAAAATATTGATTTAAGGATACCTCGAACATTATTTGACATAAAACCAGAATAACTGATTAACCACTTAACACAAAATGGTATATACAGAGCCGGATTATAGGGAGGGCACCCGGGGTTGCGTGCCCTGGGCCTCCACCACCCAGAGGAATTTAGGGGGCCTCCACCAAGGACAATATGTGTGCCCCCATTTTTATTTTTTATTTTTACACATCTTGATTTTGCTAAGATTTTCAGCAAATCATAGCAAAATATAGCGGTTTTCATGATGTTGATTAACATCACAGTTATAAGATCAAGTTCCTGTAGAAGAAAAAACCAGAAGAGATCCAGCGATGAAGATGTAAATAGGAAAAACTAGGTTTCCATTTTATTTAAATACAAGAGCAATGCTTGAAAAACACCAGGAGGAAAGAACAAGGTGGTGATATGCGGCAATAGATAGCCTACGCGTTTCAGGCACTGGCTGTGCCCTTAATCATGGCTAAGTCGAAAAGTTCCTGTACCCCCGGCAACGCAGAGAAAGAAAGGTAAGTGCGTGCTGTCTATGTATGTGTATAGTGTATAGTGTGTGTATATACAATATTCTCTGTGTATGTAGAAAAAAGCAAAGGATTGGAGCAGCACTGTGAACAAATGCCTGACTAGGCTGGTGCAAAGCTTCAAAAATAAAGGAGTGACCTCTCGTTATGTGTTGGATATCCAAAAAAGAGAGCGTGAAGCAGCACTCAAATAAAGTGAATTTATTCATTCCAACATGGAACCACAACGTTTCACCTCCTCTATGAAGGCATTTTCAAGTCAAACAATAGTTTGTGTATATACAGTATTCTCTGTGTATGTAGTGTATACTCAGCTGAGTGTATCTGCACCTTCTTGTCAGCGAACCTTCCTGCACCTTCTTGTCATATATGGACAGTGACGTCGTCCGGAGTTTCCTCTATGAGCAGAATCCCCGGCCAGAGCGTTGCCGGCGCTCTGGCTGGGGATTCCACTCCAGGGGGAGTGAATGGCAGAGCAGGAAGCGGATAGTCTCCTGTCTCTGCCATAGTATTCAATTGTATCTGTGTCCTGAGGATATACAATTGAATGTGGCAGTTGCTGGGACAGGTCCCGGGACAGTAATTTGCCGGGACTATCTCTGTAAATTTAGGACTGTCCCGGCAAACTCGGGACTGTTGGCAACTATAGTACTTATTTCACCCTCCTACTGAGCCACCAGCTGGGGATTGTTGGGCGACATCAAGTAACGTTAGCCAGGTGCCAACACAAGGAGTCAGTAAGTATCAGTTTAGTCTAACTTACGTATACTAAGACTGTCCTGCAGTTCCACCCTGGCGGCTCAGTAGGAGGGTTGAAATAGGTAAGACATAGCAACCACCTTGATGCAATTTTGGAAGCTCATCTCAAAGTGTGTGTGTGTGTGTGTGCGTGCATGCGTGCGTGCGTGCGTGCGTGTGTGTGTGTGTATAAAACCGTGCTTAAAGCAATACAGCATAGGGACTTTTATTGCATATATTGCATAAGTATGAGAATACAAGAAAAAAAATCTATATATAAAAATACGAGGGAAATGGAGCAGCACTGTAGCAGATGAACCTCGCGGCTCGTGCAAGAAGTCGGGAAGCAGCATTCCATATCAAGGAATTTTATTCACCAAATATTCATCACAACGTTTCACCCTCTCTATGACAGGGTGAAAATACCCTCATAGAGTGGGTAAAACGTTGTGGTGATGAATATTTGGTGAATAAAATTCCTGGAAATGGAGTGCTGCTTCTCTACTACTTTTCTATATATGAATATGCATTAAAAAAAAATATGTTTGGCACCGTCATCACCTAGTGTGGCAATGCGTGGAGGTAAAGAGGGTCTGGGCACGACAGACTTGGGTCTGAATTAATGTAGCAGTCTGACCTGGTGTCACGAAGCGGGTTAGTGGACCCACTAGGCCGTACCGCCACAGCGGGGAGACAGCTGGCCAAACAATAGGACACCCCAGAAATACAATGTCCCGCACAAGGGTACCTGAATAGTCCAGATGGTGGCCACAGCTCTGGCACAGATGAGATGGGTGCAGCAGATGGCGCCAAACGTGGCGGATGACACAGGAGCCACAAGATGCGCCAGACGAGGCGGATTCCTCCGAACGTGGCAGATAACACAGGACGTGGCAGATTCCTCCGGACGTGGCAGATGACACAGGACGTGGCGGATTCCTCCAGACGTGGCAGATTCCTCTGGACGTGGCAGATGACACAGGACGTGGCGGATTCCTGCAGACGTGGCAGATTCCTCTGGACGTGGCACCACTAGATACTAGGGCAAAGCACGGGAAACAGGAACGGGGAACAAGGTACGGGTAACAACAGGAACGGGAAACACTAAGGGACCATTTGCAAGACGGACTGGGAAAACTAACAACGCTCAGGCATCGAACTAGGGGGCTGGACCTCTCTTATAGCCCAGGGTACTCACGGGTCAAAGGTCGTTCAAGATGTCCGGTGCGGGCTCCGGCGGAGGTGAGTGGATGCAAGCGCTGGCATCTCCTGAGGAGGAGGCTGGGGCCAGCGCTTGCCGACTCGTGGCTGCGGCTGTCAGCGGGAGGCTGGAGCTGACAGCCCGCAGCCACGGACATTACACCTGGGGTCTGAATAAATTTTGGAGACTGGTCTGGGTTCTAATTTAATTTTGGGGTCCGGTCTGGTGTCTAAATACATTTAGGAGTCTGGTCTGTGGTCGGAATTTATTTTGGGTGTGGTCTGTAGTCTAAATTTATTTAGGGGTCAGATAGCGAAACCAATAGACAATTATGACCTATTTGTGTGGACCCCAACCTAAATCCAGCTTTGGATGTATATATACATAATCTGTGGGGTCTAATTCCAGCAAAATCACGTACATATACGTCATTCTGATTGCACGGCACAGAAACTCACCATAAAAATAAAGCTGTGACTGAAAGACGGATTCCGGCTGCAATGACCAGGATTGGAGATCACTCCAAACTTGGCCATTTATCCCCTTAGATGTTTCTGTCAATAGCGACCACGGCATCTAAGTGGTTTTAGGAGGGAGTTTCCTTTGTCACCCATCAGCAGTTCCCAGGCCTGCCATGGCTGTATGATCAGATCGGATAGTGACGTCCTCTACTGTGACTTTAAAAATAATTAAATAAAGTTTAATTAACCCCTTTAGGACACAGCCTGTTTTGGCCTTGTGGACTCAGAAGATTTTTTCAAATCTGACGTGTCGCTTCATGTGGTAATAAACTTTGGAATGCTTTAACCTATTCAAGCGATTCAGAGATTGTTTTCTCATGACATATTGTTCTTTATGTTAGTAAAAAAATGTTGTCGATAAATTCAATATTTATTTGTGAGATACTTCAAATTTTAGAGAAAACGTGCAAAAAATAGCATTTATCTAAATATAAATGTATCCACTTGTAAAACAGATAATAATACCACACAAATAGTTACTAGTTAACATTTCCCATATGTCTACTTTATGTTTGCATTGTTTTTTTCACGTCCTTTTATGTTTCTAGGACATTACAAGGCTTAGAACTTTAGCAGCAATTTCTCACATTTTCAAGAAAATTTCAAAAGGCTATTTTTTCAGGGTCCAGTTCAGTTGTGAAGTGGCTTTGAGGGCCTTATATATTAGAAAGTCTGCATAAATCACCCCATTTTGAAAATGGCACCCCCTAAAGTATTCAAAACAGCATTCAGAAAGTATTTTAACCCTTTAGGCGTTTCACAGGAATTAAAGGAAAGTAGAGGTGAAATTTACAAATAATTTTTTTTTTGCTGAAATTCATTTGTAATACATTTTTTTCTGTAACACAGAAGGTTTTACCAGAGAAACGCAACTCAATATTTATTCTGCAGTTTTTAGAAATATCCAACATGTAGCCCTAGTGTCCAATTGGACTGAAACTCCGGCCTCAGAAACAAAGGAGCATTTAGAGGATTTTGGGGCCTCCTTTTTTTAGGATATATTTTAGGGACCATGTCAGGTTTGAAGTGGTCTTGTGGTGCCTAAACAGTCAAAAAACCCCAAAAGGGACCCCAGTTTGGAAACTACACCCCTCAAGGCACTTTTCTAGGGGTATTGTTAGCATTTTGACCCCAAAGTTTTGTTGCAGATTTTAGTGGAATTAGTCTGTGAACATGAAAGTCACCTTTTTTTCCTGTTAAAACATAGAATTGTTTCATTTTTACAAGGGATAAAAGAGAAAAAGCACCCCAACATTTGTAAAGCAATTTCTCCCGATTACGGCAATACCCCATCTGTGGTCATAAACTGATGTTTGGACTCACAGCAATGCTCAGAAGGGAAGGAGAGCCTTTTGGATTTTGGAGCACAGATTTTGCTGGAATGATTTTCGGTGCCATGTCGCGTTTGCAACGCCCTAGAGGGAGCAAAACAGTGGAAACCCTCCAAAAGTGACCCTATTTTGGAAACTACACCCCTCAAGGAATTTTTCTAGTAGTATAGTTAGCATTTTGACCCCACAGTTTGTTTGTGGAATTTAGTGAAATTAGGTAGTGAAAATTAATATCAACATTTTTGTCCACTAAAATGTTGACGTTTTTAATTTTCACAAGGGATAAAAGAGAAAAAGCACCACAACATTTGTAAAGCAATTTCTCCCGTGTACGGCAATACCCCATATGTGGTTATAAAAGTTTGTTTATTAGAAATTAATTAACCCTTTCCAGACTGATCCTTTTTTTGCTTTTTCATTTTCGTTTTTCACTCCCGGCCTTCCAAGAGCCATAACTTTTTTATGTTTCCCTCAATAGAGCAGTGTGAGGGCTTATTTTTTTGCAGAAGGAGTTGTAGTTTCTATTGACACTATTTAAAGTACCATATAATGTACTGGGAACTGAATTTTTTTTATTTACGGCCTGAAATTGGAAAAAACAGTGATCCCTCCATTGTTTTGGGGGTTTTGTTTTTACGTCTTTCACCGTGCGGTAAAAATGACAACTTAGTTTTATTCTGCATCTCAATACAGTTAAGGTGATACCAAAATTATATAGGTTTTTTACATTTTACTACTTTTACAAAGAAAATACTATTTGTTAAATAAAACATTTTTATTAACTTTTTTTTTTACTTTTTACACTTTATTTTTTTACCTGCAGCTCTCATCGCTGCTAGAAGACATTACACTACCTAGTAGTGCAATGTATTCCAACTGTCAGTGTGACGTCACAGTCACTCTGACAGTAAGTCTATAAGGACCAGCCTCTGGCTGGTCCTCATAGGCTTCCTTACATGGCAGATCCGGAGGCCGCTGTCTGGCCTCCGGTTGCCATTTTAAACCCCACAATTGCATGTTGCATGGGGGCTGCCGATGTGCTACAAACCCCCTAAATGTGGCAATAGCAATAGATCGCCGCATTTAAGGGGTTAATTGCCGAAATCAGCGGCGATGAGCCGCTGATCTGCAACACTGGACTGACAGCTGTCGGGGACAGTTGACCTCAGGGTTCCCAAAGCACACTGACTAGAAATTAATAGAAATAATATTTTTTTTCCAATAAAATGTAGTTTTAGATCAACATTTTTCATTTTCACAAGGAATAAAGAAGAAAAAGAACCCCAACATTTGAAGAGCAATTTCTCCGGAGTATGGTAATACCCCATATGTCATTATAAACTGCTGTTTGGACATATGCGAGGGTTCAGAAGAAAAGGAGCGGTATTTGAATTTTGGAGCGTAGATTTTGCTGGAATGGTTTGTGGACACCATGTCGCATTTGCAAAACCCCTGATGTGACAAAAAAAAAGTGACCCCATTTGAGAAACTACACCCCTAAAGGCATTTATCAGGGAGTTTAGTGAGCATCTAGATCCCACAGGTGTTTTTCAGAAATTAATACGCAGTGGATAAAGTGAAAATTGCAATTTTATCCATTGATATTGAAATGGCCGAGGTCGCAGACCGCCAGCATCCTATACTCACCGGCGGCCATGACTGCAGACCGCTGAGTTCCTGCCGGTGTCGCCTCCCTCAGAGACGCCGGTCCACACTGCTATCCAATGGACAACATTGTGTTAATGTGTGAGGACCATGATGGGGTTAATTACTATAAATGTGACGCTCATAGACGTTCAAAATTCATAATACCTTGTGCCTCACATTAATAAGTGAAAGAAAGCAATTGTTATTTTATTTTTTAACAGCACACACCATAAAATACGCTTTCAATTTGTTGTGCAGGTTATTACGGTCGGGACAATACCGAATGTATGTATATTTTATGTATTGAGACTTTTATTTTAATATTTATTGTAATAAATGTGTGTGCATTTGTTTAAAAACATTTTTTGAACATTGATTTTTTTTTTTTTTAGGGATTTTTAAACTTTAACCCCTTCCCTCTTTAGCCACTTTTGACCTTCAGGACAGAGCCTCATTTTTTAAATCTGACATGTTTCACTTTATGTGGCAATAACTTCAGAATGCTTTTACCTATCCAAGCGATTCTGAGACTATTTTCTCGTGACACATTGGACTTTATGTTACTAGCAAAATTTGTTCAATACATCCAGTATTTAATTGTGAAAAACACCAAAACTTTGCGAAAAATTTCAAAAATTAGCATTTTTCTAAATTTTAATGTATCTGCTTGTAATACAGATAGTAATACCACACAAAATTGTTGCTAATTAATATCCCCCATATGTCTACTTTAGATTGGCATCATTTTTTGAACATCCTTTTATTTTTCTAGGATATTGCAAGGCTTAGAACTTTAGCAGCAATTTCTCACATTTTCAAGAAAATATCAAAAGGCTATTTTTACAGGGGCCAGTTCAGTTGTGAAGCGGCATTTAGGGCCTTATATTTTAAAAACCCCCAATAAGTCACCCCATTTTAAAAACTTCACCCCTCAAAGTATTCAAAACAGCATTTAGAAAGTTTCTTAACCCTTTAGACGTTTCACAGGAATTAAAGCAACGTAGAGGTGAAATTTTCAAATTTCATATTTTTTTGCAGAAATTCATATTTAATCTATTTTTATTGTAACACAGAAAGTTTTACCAGATAAATGCAAATCAATATCTATTGCCCAGATTCTGCCGTTTTTAGAAATATCCCACATCTGGCCCTAGTGTGTTAATGGACTGAAGCACAAGCCCAAGAATCAAAGGAGCACTAGAGGATTCTGGGGCCTCCTTTTTGTTAGAAAATATTTTAGGCACCATGTCAGGTTTGAAGGGCTCTTGCAGTGCCAAAACAGCAGAAATCCCCCAAAAGTTACCCCATTTTGGAAACTACACCCCTTGAGGAAATTATCTAGGGGTATAGTGAGCATATTGACCTCCCAGGTTATTTGCAGAAATTATTGGAAGTAGGCCGTGAAAATGAAAATCTACATACTTTCAAAGAAAACGTAGGTTTAGCTAATTTTTTCTCATTTCCACAAGGACTAAAGGAGAAAAAGCGCTACAACAGTTGTAAAGCAATTTCTCCCGAGTACGGCAATACCCCATATGTGGTCATAAACCGCTGTTTGAGCACAGAATAGGGCTCAGAATGGAAGGAGTACAACTTGCTTTTGGAGTGCAGATTTTGCTGGATTGGTTTCTGGTTGCTATGTCGCATTTGCAAAGTCCCTATGGGACCAAAACAGTGGATCCCCCTGAGAAGTGACCCCATTTTGGAAACAACACCCCTCAAGGTATTCACCTAGAGGTGTAGTGAGCTTATTAACCCCGCAGGTGTTTGGCAGAAATTTGTGTGCACTCGATGTTGCAAGTGAAAATTGCATTTTTTCCATAGATATGCCAATATGTGGTGCCCAGATTGTGCCACCATAACAAGACAGCTCTTTAATTATTATGCTCTGTTTCCCGGTTTTAGAAACACACTACATGTGGCCCTAATCTTTTGCCTGGACATTCGACAGTGCTCAGGAGTGAGAGAATACCATACGAAGTTGAGGCCTAATTTGGCGACTTACACAGTATTGGCTCACAATTGCAGAGGCTCTGATGTGAAATAATAAAAGAAACCCCTGACAAGTGACCCCATTTTGCAAACTGCACCCCTCAAGGCATTTATTAAGGGGTGTAGTGAGCATTTTCACGCACACTTCTTTTCCATAAATGATTGCGCTGCGGATGGTGCAATGTAAAAATTTTAATTTTTTCCTAGATATGCCATTTCAGTGGCAAATATGTCATGCCCAGCTTGTGCCACTGGAGACACACAC
Organism: Rhinoderma darwinii; assembly: GCF_050947455.1. Classification (NCBI taxonomy): domain Eukaryota; kingdom Metazoa; phylum Chordata; class Amphibia; order Anura; family Rhinodermatidae; genus Rhinoderma; species Rhinoderma darwinii. The sequence continues at coordinate 242,386,807 of NC_134690.1, forward strand.
CCCAAAAATTGTTAAAAGGGTTCTCCCGGGTATGGCGATGCCATATATGTGGAAGTAAACAGCTGTTTGGGCATGCTTTAGGGTTCAGAAGGGAGGTAGCGTCATTTGGCTTTTGCAGCGTGGATTTTGCTTGGTAGTAGTTTTGTTTGGAATATTACTGATGTTTCCGTTTATAATATGGGGCATATCTGAGCTGGGCAGAGTACATCAGGGGCATAGTCAGGTGGTATAATAATGGGGTAAACAAAATAATAAAATAATCCACAGATGTGTGTTACGCTGTGAACAATCCTTTCTGCACAGGCCAGTGTCGCACTGACAAATGTCCTTCCTTATCCCCCTTTTGGTTCACACTCTGCACATTTGCAGTTTGCGGAATTTTGCTGGGAAGTGTTGTCCTGGTATAATACGGGCACCCTCGCTTCCAGCAGATATGTTTTGGCCCTCCCCTTCCTGGTTCCCTAATTTTAGGGCCTTGATAATTCGCCTCTTGAAACAGAAGAAATGTTCCCCTCTGATCTGCACAACTGGATATTTTCTTTCCTGACTTATTGGCGTCTTAACTTATTTTATTTTTTTCATAGACGTAGTGGTATGAGGGCTGTTTTTTTGCGGGGACGAGCTGTAGTTATTATTGGTACCATTTTGGGGTACATGCGACTTTTTTATCACTTTTTGCCCTAATTTATAGCACTTTTTTATGTTTTACAACTTTTTGCACAATAAAATAACTTTTGTAAAGAGAAGGCATTTTTTCTGTCGCCATGTTGTGAGAGCCATAACTTTTTAATTTTGTCGTGGATGGAGCTGTATGAGGGCTTGTTTTTTGCGAGACGAGTTATAGTTTTTATAGGTACCATTTTTTGATACATGCGACTTTTTGATAACTTTTTATTTCAATTTTTGGAAGACAAAGTGACCAAAAAAACAGCAATTATGGCAGTATATTTTAGGTTGTTTTTTACGGCGTTCACGCCGCAGGATAAATAACATAACAGTTTTATAGTTCAGGTAGTTACGGTCGCAGCGATACCAAATATGTATGGTTTATTATATTTTTCAATAATAAATAACTTGATAAGGGAAAAGGGGGGCAACAGTGTTTTATTTTATTACTTGAAACTTTTATTGTATTTTTTACAACTTTTCTTTAGTCCCACTAGGGGACTTGAAGATCCAACAGTTTTTTTTATGTTCTAATACATTGCACTACCTATGTAGTGCAATGTATTGGAGCTGTCAGTTGTTCACTGACAGCAAGCCGATCAGGCTCCGCCTCCGGGCGGGGCCTAATTAGCTTCCATAAAGGCAGACAGGAGGCCATTGTTAGGCCTCTTGTTGCCATAGTAGCAGTCGGCATCCTTGCAATCGCATGGCAGGCTGACTATTTTCTAGAAACTGCTAAGATGCAGGGATCGCATTGGATCGCTGCATCGAAGGGGTTAATGGCAGGAATCGGAGATAGCTCCAGTTCCTGCCGATACAGTGGGGCGTCCGCTGTATGTTACATACAGTATGTTACATACAGTATGATACCCACTGCTGATGACGCCGGCTCAGCTTCTGAGCCGGAAGCTGAGGCGGGGCCATCTTGCCGAGCGGGGCATAGGAGGCTTCCATTGCTGGCTGACCGGGAGGTAAGTATGAGGGTATGTTCACACGCTTAACAAAAAACGTCTGAAAATACGGAGCTGATTTCAGAGAAAACAGCCTCTGATTTTCAGGCATTTTTGAAGCTGAAAATTAAATTTGGAGCTTCTTTTTTTTAGGCTTCTTTTGAAGCGTTTTTGGAGCTGTTTTCAATAGAGTCAATGAAAAACGGCTCCAATTACGTCCCAAGAAGTGTCCTGCACTTCTTTTGACGAGGCTGTAATTTTATGCGCCGTCTTTTGACAGCGACGCGTAAAATGACAGGTCGTCGGCACAGTACATCGTAAAGCCCATTGAAAGTAATGGGCAGATGTTTGCCGACGTATTGGAGCCGTTTTTTCAGACGTAATTCGAGGCGTAAAACGCCTCCATTACGTCTAAAAATAGGTCATGTGAACCCAGCCTTAGGCCTCCGATCGCTTTTGCAGCCCCCGGCAACCCAGCGATCACGTTGCTGGGGTGCAGGTGGCTAAAACTCCTTACATGCTGCGATCTCTATTGAACGCAGCATGTGAGGGGTTAATTGGCCGGATCGGAGGCTAGCTCCGATCCTGGCCATTACATCAGGGTGCCAGCTGTAACATACAGCTGGCACCCGGCGGTGATGTTGCGGGCTCAGCTCCTGAGCTAGCTCCATCTCCTTCACGTACAGTTACGTGGAAAGGAGTTAAAACACCACTTCCCATCACGTAACTGTATGTGATTTTGCGGGAAGGGGTTGTCCCTCGATCGCGTCACCAGGATTAACTGTGACGTGATCCAAGGGGCATCCCCCTTCTCACTCTCCCCTTAAATGCAGCGGTCAGCTTTGATCGCAGCATTCAAGGGAATAGCCTCTGATCTCCGCCGTTAGAGAGGGGCTGCAGCTGTGTAATATAGCCATTGACCCGCGCCTGACAAGTATGCGCGCACGGTCAGCATGAGGTTATGAAGCCGGCGTTGGCACTGAAGACAGAACATGGGGGTGTTTTGCAGTACGCCTGCCATGTTCTCTGTCTTCAGTGCCGGCGCTCATTAGTGCAGTGCTGGCCGCATCACCTCATATTGACTGTGCGCGCACCCTTGTCAGGAGCAGGGAAATGGCTGTATTACACATTTGTGAGTCCTGCCTCTATGATAGATAAGCTACTGATAGAAATCTTTAACATCTTGACCCATATTTTTAAAAGGTATTTTCAGAGCAAAATGTAATTTTAGATGAAAAAGTTGCTATTTTGTTGTGTTTTATTCATGTTACCTCTTTCTGATCATGAACAAAAAAACGGAGTTTGAATGTCAGCAGTTTTGCAGTTTTATGAGTGACACAAGCATGTTAGCCATATGCAGCAAGCCTTACGTTTTCTGGGACTTGGGGGCTTCAACCACCATGAGTGCTCCACCTAAGTTATAATGTGTTAATGTGTCTGTATCTGGGGGACCTGGCACATACCACGATAAGTCAAGGGAGACGACTCTATATTAGGAAAGTGTTTGAGGCTACAGGATTCAAGGACTGTACCAGACACACCGGTTAATACAACCGACTTACACCTCCGTGAATCCTAACAACCACTAGGGTTCATAGCCTGAATCAAGCTCAAGGTAGGTTACCAGATCACCCAAAATTTGTGCCCTATGGTCAGCAGAGGAGTGTTCCATCTTAAAGCAGACTAGTGGCAGCGGAAACTACACTGTCCAAAAAGAAGTAGTCACGCAATAGAAATAGGAAACCTCCCTTCAAAGACCGATCTGCAGCTAAATAATCTAACGCATATTACGGTATGTTCACACAGCCTATTTTCGGCCGTTTTTCGGGGAGTAAACGCCCGAAAAACGGCCGACAAATTGAAAGCAGGATGCCTCCAAACATCTGCCCGTTGATTTGAATGGGAAAAACGGCGTTCTGTTCCGACGGGCCGTTTTTTTACGCGGACGTTTTGAAAAACGGCCACGTAAAAAAACAGCCGTGGAAAAAAAGTGTAGTTCACTTCTTGGGACGTTTTTGGAGCCGTTTTTCATTGACTCTATAGAAAACAGCTCCAAAAATGTCCGTAAAAAACGCTGTGAAAAACGCCTCAAGAATCGCGACTGGCTTAAAAAACGTCTGAAAATCAGGAGCTGTTTTCTCATGAAAACAGCTCCGTATTTTTAGACGTTATTAGTCTATCGTGTGAACATACCCTAATAAGTTCTTATGGACATCAACAGAAGTTCTGTAACAGCTGAATACAAACATTCTGTGGATGGTAGCGGAGGTAGAGAGAGGAGCACATCATTATTTTGGAGACTGAAATTATGTTTTATTATTATTATTCATGTCTGCTACTATTAATTAGAATTTTTATCAAATAAAAAAAAACAGAAAAAAAATGGCAAAAAAAATAACCACAATGTATGAAGATACCCTTAGCAACTCCCTCTGGTTATTGTATGATAAAAGGGGAATGTGTACAGCATAGAACATTTTCTATATTCTCTTTCTCTATTTTTAATTACTGACGTATAGTGAAAGACGGTACTCTATATGGGCAGAGCTGGGGAGGGGGGCTGACAAAATATGTACACTTGGTACTGGAGGCCGATGGGGAGCAGATAAGCTACACAGGGTTGGGAAATGGAAAACCCAACTTTTGTATCCTGTACTGCAGGTATACTACGTTTTAGTAAAAATTCGCTTACCTGGGTCTGCGGTCACATAAGGGTCCATGGTAAATGTGGTTAGATACATAGTTAGATAGACACATAATTATATATTTTCTTTTTTAATGTGTGCCACCCATATGAATATCAGTTTACGCATGAGTAATGCATGTGTGCCACAAATATGAATATCAGTTTACGCATGAGTAATGCATGTTTGCCCACGTTACCTTGGTTCACATGTTTTCTATATAGCAGCCACGCAGTGATTTAGTGCATGCACATAACATAGTATGTCCTCTGTATGCCCACTTATTATACTGCGGCTGCATGACCATCCAGCGCTTGTGCATAACCCTCCAATGTTCATCATTACTAGTGTCTACACATTATCAGTTCAGGCACTCCAAGTTATTTATGTGTAGCAGCTCAGACTTGCACATAGTGACCACATTTCATTGGTACATTCATTATATTTTATATTTGTCACGTGTTTCTTGGTCATTTATGTGTCTATATGTACGGTATAATGACTCTACTACACTGAAGGAGAATACACATGGGGCTTCTTAGATGGTGTAGCCTCATATTCACTCTTCATACATTCTTCTCCTTCATGCATTGGTATTAAGATAATTTTGGGATTCATTACTGACCTATTGACATATTTATACTTATTAAAGCGGTTTTCCCATCACAGACATTTTTTTACATATCCACAGGATATCCAAAAAATAAAGTATTTGAAGCAGCACAAATCCCGATATCAGGAGCGGTGTCACGCTGTAAAATCAGACAAACCCAGTCTGACGTAATGTAATCCTCAGAAAAAGCATGGATCAACAGCAGCACACGTCTCCCAAATTTCAATCAATATATTCTTTTATTGGTCAAACATCCAGTAAAAAATGGCAACGTTTCAACCCGTGACAAGTGGAGGGTCTTTGAGAAAAGTCGAAATGTTGTTATTTTTTACTGGATGTTTAACAAATAAAAGAATATATTGATTGAAATTTGGGAGACGTGTGCTGCTGTTCAACCATGCTTTTTCTGAGGATATCCACAGGATATGTAATAAATGTCAGATAGATACGGGCCTCACCTCTGTGACCTGCACCTATCTCTAGAACGGGGCCCCTAAACCCTGTTCTACTTTTTTCTGCTCCCTCTGCCTCCCCCTCCACTTCCTGACTACATGGTCGAGAGTTACGAAAACGGTTTCTGTAACTCCCATAGTAGTAAAAGGCAGTTACGGAAGCAGCGTAGCATAGGAGCTACGCTGTTTCCATAAGTACCATTCAGTTCTATGGGATGTCATGGTTGGAATTCACCTTCTTCTGCCGCAACACAGAGCAGCAGAATGGGGTTTAGATGGTCCCGTTCTAGGGATAGGTGCAGGTCCCAGACGTGGGAACAGTATCTATCGGACATTTATGACATATCCTGTGGACATGTCATAAATGTCTCTCATGGGAAAACCCCTTTAATAATGTGTTATCTATGATTATATTTATACTGGATTCACTATTCTATGGACTTCCATATTATGTGTAAAATGTTTTTTCTGTAGTGGTGCTCCTGCATAATCTTTATTGTTGTATTAATAAGATTACTGAATTTCTTAATATTTTATATAATGACATGCTGGACTTTTATTTTTTATTAGAAGTGTTATCATGGCCTAGAACTTGTCAGCCCTTGGGCCCAGGTCTCTTTATCCATGAGAATGACACTAATAACCACACACTGACACTACCACACTTGTCACAAGGATAATATTTTATTTAAATAATACATGTTACATATTATGCAGCCTTTTATTATAAAGCTCAAGACAGAAATAAACCACATTATGTAGTGAAATTACATGATCTCCTTCTATATGGACCCCTCACACATTCATAATTCAGTTACATATATCTCTAGTTAAATAAAGCCCAGGCTCTAGATTGGTCTAACCTGTATAATTGTCACGGGTCTGTGGACCCACTGGGCCGTACCGCCTTGGCGGTAAGGCAACTGGCCAACCGGGTGCAGGACAAGGTCTATAGTTCGTATAGGGAACCTGTGGCAGCTCGGACAGCAGCAGGTAGACGTCAGGTGAGGTGAAGCAGGTCAGACGTGGAGAAGCACGACACGACTTTGGCGCAACACAGTGCTCGACCAAGATGGTATGGAAATGCAAGGAACAGGAACTGGAACAGGTACAGGAACTGGGACAGGTACAGGAACTGGAACACACTAGGATCTGCCCCTTTAAGAGCAGGCACGAGCGTGTGCGCACATCCTACGGGATCCGGCTGAGGTGAGTGGAGCTGTTTGAGTATATAGTCCGTTCATTGCTGGAGGGCATTAGAAAAACATACAGAAGAATTTTGGACTGCTTCCAATGCTTCTACATTGTTGCCTATTTATTTTGTTTGTCGGCCCACATGTCTGCCAGCTCTTAAAGTAAGCAGGGTCATACCCTGTGTGAGTGCCTTTTTAGAAACAACCTGGCGATCGGGGAACCAACAGCAACAACAAGATCTCCATCATAATCATCATCATCAATGGTGTGATCAGATAGATATAGATCAGCAGCACAGGACCAAAGACTAGGTTGGGTGAACGCCTCTTGGGTCACAGTCCAAATGACCCTTCAATGTAGGCAGAAGAAAGTGAGGCAGCACTACCAAAAATGTGAAAAAAACTCTCCTTTTATTCCACGTGCTGTGATCAGAATATTCTCGGGATTCTGTGGTGTGTCGGTGACATTTTTATGGGAGAGTAGGAGATGCTATTGACTTACTTTTCCAAAGCTTGTCTATTTCTCCATGCTGTTTGCGAGGTTCAGGGGTACCGGGTACCTTTTTGTTCTTGACCTTATGTGTCTTAACCATTCTGGACTTGTCGCCGTTAATAAAATTTGCTATTTGCAGTGGTGATACAGAGACGCTCAGAGTTCAAGCTTCCGTTAGCCTCGCAGACGGACTGCGCCCGTTACATATATCTCTGACTGTTCATCCACCAATCACAAACTGACCTCACAGGGATGGGGAGAAACATAATGGAAGGACAGAGGCTGGAGAAACATGGAAGGACAGTGTAATACGGAGTGTAAATGGATGCATGGCCGCTCTATGCTTATATCACATCGTCTGATATCTGCACTTACCATCAATATTACACTGACATTATTTACCTTTATGTCATGTCCTCGTAAAGGGTCTGAACAAATCCATAATTGTATTAACAGTGTAAATAAAGTGCTAGATAAATGTGGAGAAAATGGATGAAACGTAGAATCTCTTCAGCCACATCCTAGGCCACGGCTCTTAGGATAAAGTTCCTTATCTGACTTTGTGTGAGATGTGCTCATGACTGATGTCCTTGTGATTGGAGGCAAGGGCAGAATGACAGATCATGATATCTTCTTCTACAGTCGGAGCCTCTTCTATGTCACATGCAGGTCTTGATGCGGAGTAGTGTATCAAGTATTGAAAGGAAGTGTGACTGTAAGGCAAAATCTGTGGGAGAAAAACACCTTATCTTAAAACACCCTAAAAAGGAATACATAAACCAAATAAGTAAAAATACACATTTACCCTTGTTTATAAAGAAGTTCTTACCATATACTAACTACTGGCCCATCACTAGGATGTGATATCAATATATGGTCCAGTCGCTGGATTTTACCATCAATTTATCAACAGCTTCATCAGTTCAAGTGAATGGGGCTACAGACACAGGACAAAGACCAAGGTGTTACTGTGTCTGGTAAAAGCCAAAGGGCCACGGTGGTCCACCAAGCTCAGCAGCCCCTTCATTCTCATGATTAATGGGGGTCCCAGCGGCCAGACCAGCACCAGTCACATATTGATAGCATATCCTTGCTATGTCATTGATGAGTATTTGCACACAACCCCTATAAATGACGTTTTACATTCACACACAGAAATAAAAGAATGACTCAGACACAGTAAGGAATGTGTAATGATGTGGAGTTTATTATATGTATGTGTATGTGTTGTGATTGTTATTTACCTCCCATCACTCACGTAGAGGGTACAGCAACACTCAGGGCAGGAAAAACCCCCAGTGGAGGAAACCTGCAGGGAAACCATGGCCGCTGTACTGCCCTTCCTCTGGGCATACTAAGGGAGGTAAATGCTATAAAATGTATGTAGTGCAGGTGTAGGTGCCTACCTAGTGATGCATGTGACTACCTACAGTGATTGTGTCTGTGGATTTGTGATCTTGTGTGTGATTGTTGAGATTGTGTGTGACTATGTACAGTGATTCATGTCTGATCATGTAAAGTGACTTTCTGTGGGGGGTGCAATTGTGTTCATTATATATGTCTATGTGACTAACTTGTGCGATCGTGTGTGTGTGTGTGTGTGTGTGTGCGTGTGCGTGTGTGTGTGTGTGTGTATGTATGTGTGTATATGTATAACTATGTACATGAATATGTGACGATGTGTGTATGTACATGAGTGCGACAATAAAAAGGATATGTAATCTTTGGTCTTCATCCATCAGGGCTTCTAGATCTTCTTCTCCTTGTTGGTCCTGCAGCTCTTGTCCCCATCCTGGCAGCAGAACATCTTAGTTATAAGTGGAAAGATAAAGAAAGTTGGTCTACATGTCCATTATAGGATCCATAAATTCAATGTTACCAAACAGTCAGAGAGGAGTGATACATATAATACTATATCCAGAAACGAATAATTGATCGGTAAATATTATCTGATGTGGCGCAGCCAGTGATAGCTGATACATCGTACAGAGAACCAGTCATTGATGTAGAATGACAGCTGATCTAGTGTCATAGTCTATAAAGAAGATCATGGAGATGATATGTTCTGAATCATATAGTAATGACATATGTCCTTACTAGATACTGATGTTATCTCTTTCTCTGTGTTTCCATTAATGGGATTGAGGATTTAATAAACTATAATGAGATTTTATTCTTACTCTCTTTGAACCTGGTACTTTTTCAGGTTCATAAAAAGGCTCTGTCACCAGATTATAAATGCCCTATCTCCTACATAATCTGATCGGCGCTGGAATGTAGATAACAGCAGTGGTTTTTATTTTGAAAAACGATCATTTTTGAGCAAGTTATAAACAATTTTAGATTTATGCTAATTAGTTTCTTAAAGACCAACTGGGCGTGTTTTTACTTTTGACCAACTGGGTGTTGTAAAGAAGTGTATGAGGCTGACCAATCAGTGACCAATCAGTGTCATACACTTCTGATTGTTCCAGCCCAGCTTCTTTCACTGCACAATCACACTGTGCTGTGGATCATGCTGGGCTGGAAAAATGAGAAGTGTATGATGCTGATTGGTCTGATTGGTCAGCGTCTTACACTTCTTTACAAACACACAGTTGGTCAAAAGTAAAAACAGGCCCAGTTGGTCTTTAAGAAACTAGTTAGCATAAATCTAAAATTGTTCATAACTTGCTAAAAAATGATCGTATTTCAAAATAAAAACCACTGCTGTTATCTACATTACAGCGCCGATTAGACTATGTAGGAGATAGGGCACTTATAATCTGGTGACAGAGCCTTTTTAATGCTCCCTATTGCCTATAACAGTCAGTGAGGAGGAGATCCTCTCTCCACATAACCAAGTCCTTGTTTAGGAATCTACTATATGAAGTTCTCATTAATAAGTAAAGGTAAATTCATGTATTTCACATTGCAGAGCATTCTGACAGATTACTAACCAATTATCAGATTTTAGTAGCCATATTTATCCTAATTTAATATATGCAGATTAGATTTGAAATTAGGAATAGGTTTGATATTTAAGATTTGATTTAACCCCTTGGCAATTTTTCATCTTTCACTCCCCGCCTTCAAGAGCCAAAAATGTTTTCTTTTTCTGTCAATGGATCGGTGTGAAGGCTTATTTTTTGCGGTAGGAGCTGTAGTTTATATTTCCACTATTTAAAGTACCAACTAATGCACAGGGAAATTGGGAAACATTTATTTGTGGGGTGGAATGTTTAAGTCTTTCACCGTGCAGTAAAAACGACAACTTACCATTATTATGCTGGTCAATACATTTACTGCGACACCAAATTTATGTCGTTTTTATTATGTCTTTACAAAGAAAGAACTTTGTTTAAAAAAACTAAATATTTCATATTCCATATTCTGAGAGCCATAACTTTTTAATTTTTATTGATTGACTAGTTAAGGGGGCTTATTTTGCGGGACGAGCTGTAGTTCACTAAGGTGAACAAAAAACAGCAATTCTCACATTTCGATCTTTTTTTTTTACAGAGTTCATCGTGCGAGTTAAATAATGTTATATTGTAATAGTTTGGATGTTTACAGAAGCGGCGATACCAATAGTGAAAGGCGTTTTTTTGCAACTTTTTTTCACTACTGAAAACTTTATGTAACTATTTTTAAAATTTGTTATTAATCCCCTCTAGGGGATTTGAACCAGCTTCAAATCGCAATACTAATGTATTGCAGCGTATTGTCATTTTTACACGTGCATGTTAAGCCGGAGGCAGGGCTTAACAGGAACAGAACGAGGGCAGACCTGGGGGTCTTCATTAGGCCTCCGGAAGGCCATGACAAACATCGGCACCCTGCGATCGCATTGTGGGGAGGCCGATAGGCTGCTGGAGGGGCCGTCCCCCTCTTTCTAGCAGCTTCGATGCCGAGGTGGCTATTGACGGTGGGATCTAAGTGGTTTAACGGCCAGGATCAGAGTTATCTCTGTTCTTGGCCACTATTGCGAGGTGTAATCTGTAATACAAGCTGACTCCTCAGCCCGTGTGCCCGCTCTATACTTCAATCCTTGCACCAGGACGTACAGGGACGTCCTGGTGCGTAAAGGGGTTAAAATCCTTCCTCCACACCAGTCTTTCTTACCTAAGATGTTTATAAATCTGCGGTGTCGGGTTCCTCTTTGTTGTCTGTGCGGTACAATTTCCCCTTGCAAGGATGGAGAAGGCTGGTCTCACAAAGCGAGCAGGATGGGGGGATGCTCCATGGGCCATTGATGGTGAATTTATCTCTTCTGAAGTAGTGAACTGCCCAGCTATGATGGTACTGCCTCTGTCTTGTCCATGCCCAATGCAAGGGGTCTTGTGCCATGATCTGGAATTAAACAGTATAAGAATTAGAATAACATTATCACCGCAGGCTCTTCATGAAAGACTCTAGTGTTTGTTTCATTTTTATTCACCAGATCACAGGTGGCCCGGTCTACCCAAGCTCTAAATCCAATCCGGAGGAGTAACTGGCTGCGTTTACGGAGTAGACGTTCCCTCTTCAGAGTCCATTTCTGTCCTAAGGCCCAGGGGTAGATCTCTTGTCGATAATCATCTTCTTCCTCCTCAAACTGGTTGGCTAAGAACCTGGTAAAGGAAATGTAATTAAATAAATGATGGAACTTGTCAGAACAGTGTAGAGCTGAGCAGTTGTATGAAAACAGAGACCTGTGGAAAAGGGGAGAGCTACTATACACTAGGATAAGTAAATGCCATGGAGGCCTTGGTACATTCTCCACATTTCCCTTGGACAATAAATTGTTATTGTTACACTACCGTTTTATTAATCTGCATGTATACACATATTATTAACTCCTTAATGACCAGACCATTTTGCACGTTAATGACCAAAGATTATTTTGTTTTCTCACGATCGCATTTCAACAGTCGTAACTATTTTTTTATTCCGTTGACATAGCCGTATAAGGTTTTGTTTTTGCGGGACGAGTTGTATTTTGCAATTGCACCATTTTTGGATGCATATAATATATCGATTAACTTTTATAAAATTTATTTTAGGAGAGAATTGAAAATAAGCAGCTATTCCAGCATTGATTTTCCCCTTATAAATTTACGCCGTTTACTATGCAGTGTAAATAACATGTTACCTTTATTCCACGATTGTGGGAATACCAAATATGTAAAGGTTTTATATGTTTTCCTACGTTTCCACAATAAAAAGCCTTTTAGAAAAAATGTACATGTTTTTGCATCGCAGGATTCCAAAAGCCTAAACTTCTTTATTTTTTCGTCAATGCTGCCGTATGTGGGCTTGATTTTTGCAGGGCAAGGTGTAGTGTTCATTAGTACTATTATGGGGTAAATGGGACTTATTGTTTAACTTTTATTTATTTTTTTATGGGGGGAATGGAAGAAAAAACAAAGAGTTTTGACATTGTTTTTTGAGTTTTTGTTTGGATGCCGTTTATCCGGCAGTTTAATTAATATGTTAATTGTATTGTTTGAGTGGTTACGATTGCAGAGTTACCTTATATGTGTATGTGTTATTTGTTTTGACACTTTTACTAAAAAACACTTGTTGGGGAAGAAAAGTGGTTTTATTTTTATTTTTACTGTAATCTTTTTTTTTTTTCATAAACTTTATTTAACTATTTTACTTTCTATTTTTGTCCCGCTAGGGGACTTTAGTTTGCGATCTTTAGATCACAGATATAATGCTTTGGTATACATATTATACCAAAGCATTATTGCCTGTCAGTGTAAAACTGACAGGCAATATATTAGGCCATGCCTCTGGCATGGCCTAATGGACAGTTGCTGAAGGCAGACCTTGGGGCCTTTGTTAGGCCCCGGCTGCCGTGGAAATCTGACAAGATCCCGCAACTTTGTTGCGGGGGCGCCAATGAGATGACAGAGGGAGCTCCCTCCCTCAAACACATTAGATGCCGCTGTCACTATTGACAGCGACATCTATTGGGTTAAACTGCCGGAATCGGAGCGGGCTTCGATTGCATCAGTTGGGGCAAGAGCCTTGCTGTGTATAACAGCCGTGCTCCTGCCGCTGATCACGTGGGTACATTGGCAGTACCCATGTGATCAGAGGACGGATATATCCATCCTTATGCGGTAACTAGCTCCTGCATAGGACGGATATATCCGTCCTTCGTCGTTAAGGAGTTAAAGGGAATCTGTCATCAGGTTTATGCTGCACTATCTGAGGATAGCATAAAGTAATGACAGACCCCGGTTACGACGCTGTGTCACTTACTTTAAAATACTTTGTGTTTTTTTATAAAACTCCTGCTTTCTCCAGCAGCCTGTGTTTAGAAGTTGCGGCTAGCCCAGCTACCACATTTCATGAATATTGAGGGCTAGTTACCGTGTTACTATATAGTTCTCTACATTCATGAGCTGCGGCTAGAAAAACAGGATTTTATAAAAACTACAAAGTATTTCAAAGTAAGGGTCACATTGCCGCAATCTGGTTTTGTTTCCCTCGGATAGAGCAGCCTAAACCTGCTGACAGATTTATTTTACAATAAATAAAACTCACAAAGCTGGAAAGAAGTTCTTTCTATACTCCTTGGTACTTAGTCCGGCTCTTCTGAAGTACTCAAGGACCATCGCCAGGAGATACTAGTGGGATGAGAAGGACAGTTAGAGGCTGGTAGTAAATTTACCTTCTGAATAACTACTATTTTATTATATCTGCGGTCAATATATTCCTATGATTGCTAATAAGGAAACAATGTAACTAGACTGTATGTGTGGTTATATGTCCTTATGGCGTCTACTAATGACTATAATGTCACCATGTTATAGAGTGCAGCATGTCTCCAGTCCTATCACATCGGCAGAGGCCCTTTTATTTAAATATGGTAGATATTTTATAATCTGGCAGATTTTCTATTTCTTTCCCCAATGTTATAATACCTTGTCCGAAATCTTCATGCAGCTGTCCCTGGCGAGAAAAAGCCTGATGTGTTCATCCTCTAGAGTAAAAAAACAGAAATATAATGATTTAAATTTGATCAATTTATTCAGTAAGTTTCAGGATATAATGTTAGATGTTAATTCAGAAAAGCAACAAAATCCATTTGAGGTTATAGATAAATAGGATTCGGATATATAAGTCCTGGTTAGAAGGAATGAAAGAAAATTAATTAAAGCGTCAATAGTTGGCGAGTCTGATTGTAAAAGAAAGGGGGTGATCCTAGGCACAACCTTGGTATAACGTTTGGGGAGAGGACACTTTACAAAACATAAATTCTTCTGATATATTAAATACATAATGGAGGAGGACATCTCCATGGGATTAAGTCGGTTAATGTGGAACCATTGGAAGCAGCAATGAGTCCTACCAAGGAGACTGAAGAAAGCAGCCATCTCCTCCTGCTGCTGCGTCAGGTCATCCTTCCTCCTCTTCTGGGTCTCTTCTTGGACGGCAGATGGTGAACTGTGGCAGAAGTATAAAATATTACATTAATAACGGTCCAATCTTAAAAATCACTAATACAGACAATTAAGTCTTAAGAATAAAACTTCACATTGTCACCTAAAGAAGATGTTCTACAATCTCTAGTCCTGCGGTAATGCCATAACATTTGTGCAGAGAGGTTGTCATTATGTGTGAATGTTGGGTTGTCACGACTGGACTACTACTCCTCAAAAGCACCCATCATCTGGCCATCACTTTCAAGCATTAAACTAATTTGTCTATAAACTTGAAATAACTTTATAGAGCTTCCCAATGACTCAGGCAGGGTTTAATAGGAGCTAGAAAAAATCACGATATACTGGAGTACATTAGTATTGCAGTATAGTATACAAGCGATCTCCCGATCACTGGTTCGAATCCTATAGGGGGAGTGTTAAAACTAATCAAACAGAGTTAAATAAAATATTGAACAAAGAAACATAATTTGTATCACCTAAAGTCGAAACTATTACATTACAACATTATTTAACATGCAGGGTGAATGCCGTAAAAACCAAAATTAACTCCAGAAATGTTGTTTTTTGTCACCTCGGCTTTCAAACAAAATGGAATAAAAAGTGATCAAAAAGTCATATGTACCAAAAATGGTATTAATAAAAACTACTGCTTGAGCCACAAAAAATAAGCCCTAACCCTGCCCATCCATGGAAAAATAACAGAATATAGTGTTACAAATTATTATTTTTTTTAAATAATTTTTTCTTTGTAAAAGTAGTAAAACATAAAAAACCTATATAAATTTGATATTGCCGTAATCACATTGATGTGCAGAATAAAGTTAAAGAGACACAGAAGTTCTGCAGAGCGCGCTCTCTCTGTCTGTGTGTTCTCGCGGGTGGAAAAACAGCGCAGGCCGCCCTGACACTGTACATAGCTGATTGGACAGTGTCAGAGCGAAGAGATCACGCCCTCTTGCCATTTAGTTCGATAGAAACGCCCCATTGACAGTTCAGGGGCTTATTTACATATTGGGTGCCAAATATAACGGCGCCGATATGTAAATAACGGAGGAAGATAGGAAAATTATTTCAAGTGAGACAGTTTTTGTGAAGCCCTGCCTATTACATGCTGCACTCAGCTGCACCTGTATGGGCTGGTGAAAGGTTCTCTTTAAGTTGTAATCTTTACTACACGATAAAAGCCGGAAAAGCTCAATCTAAAAACAATGGAAGAATTACCGTTTTTTCCAATTGCACCGCACATAGATTTTTTTTCTGTTTCCCAGTATAAAGTATTTTAAAGAGGCTCTGTCACCAGATTTTGCAACCCCTATCTGCTATTGCAGCAGATCGGCGCTGCAATGTAGATAAGAGTAACGTTTTTAGTTTTAAAAAACGAGCATTTTTGGCCACGTTATGACCATTTTTGTATTTATGCAAATGAGGCTTGCAAAAGTCCAAGTGGGTGTGTTTAAAGTAAAAGTCCAAGTGGGCGTGTATTATGTGCGTACATCGGGGCGTTTTTACTTCTTTTACTAGCTGGGCGTTCTGACGAGAAGTATCATCCACTTCTCTTCAGAACGCCCAGCTTCTGGCAGTGCAGACAGCGTGTTCTCGAGAGATCACGCTGTGACGTCACTCACAGGTCCTGCATCGTGTCGGACGAGCGAGGACACATCGGCACCAGAGGCTACAGTTGATTCTGCAGCAGCATCGGCGTTTGCAGGTAAGTAGCTACATCGACTTACCTGCAAACGCTGATGCTGCTGCAGAATCATCTGTAGCCTCTGGTGCCGATGTGTCCTCGCTCGTCTGACACGATGCAGGACCTGGGGAAGTGACGTCACAGCGTGATCTGCCAGAAGCTGGCCGTTCTGAAGAGAAGTGGATGATGCTTCTCGTCAGAACGCCCAGCTAGTAAAAGAAGTAAAAACGCCCCGATGTACGCACATAATACACGCCCAGTTGGACTTTTACTTTTCAACACGCCCAGTTGTACTTTTGCAAGCCTCATTTGCATAAATACAAAAATGGTCATAACTTGGCCAAAAATGCTCGTTTTTTAAAAATAAAAACGTTACTGTAATCTACATTGCAGCGCCTATCTGCTGCAATAGCAGATAGGGGTTGCAAAATCTGGTGACAGAGCCTCTTTAAATGGTGCCAATAGAAACGACAGCTTGATTGCAAAAAATAAGCATTCACACGGCTCCATTGACAGAAAAATAAAAATGTTATAGCTCTAGGAAGGCAGGGAGGGAAAAATAAAAAATGGCCTGGTCCTTAAGGGGTTAATATGAAATAGTAAGTTAAAGACGTTGTCCTTTCTTGATATAAAGTCGCCCCGGTGATCAGTCACCCGTGCGTGGATGAATCGGAGAACATGTAATATATTGTTGTGTTGTCTTAAAATGTTGCACTTACGTCTCTTCTTCATAAAGAGCGATGAGCTCTCTCTTCCTCTTGCGGGCGGTCTCTCCTCCTCTTCCTGGGAATCTTAGAGAGACGGAAATATTAACGTGAAAATGTGTGAATCTGGTTCTTTCTGAAGAAGATCTATATATGTAAATTTATCATTATATAAATTCTATTATAGAAAATAAGATAAAATATAAAATGATAGTTTTATATAATTAGATAAAAGCTGCCGCTACCTGACACCAAGGCCCCAGGCTTATCCTGTATATGCTAAACTATACATTCTACAAATTGGGCACAGTGCTTATGGCATAAGATAGAAATGCTGTGTTTCTATCTGCTATGGCAGATCACAGTCCAGTCACTATAGGCCCTGTCATATCTGTATATGTCCTGTCCCTCCCTATATAGTAACCGAGCCACTACAATATACTTCATAGCTTACCTGGAGCTCATGTCGTCTCTTCTAAACAGAAAAAATACATAAAGAAAATGTTAAGAAAAATCCATCATTAAAATACAATAAAAAATAATTACTGGACAGCTGTATATTTATTCACAATCACCCAAATGTCTCCATATTTATTTATAATCATCCATATATATCTCTATATTTATTCATAATCACCCAATTATCTCCATATTTATTCATAATCACCCAATTATCTCCATATTTATTCATAATCACCCAATTATCTCCAGATTTATTCATAATCACCCAAATGTCTCCATATTTATTTATAATCATCCATATATATCTCCATGTTTATTAATAATCACCCATATATATCTCTATATTTATTCAAAATCACAAGTATCTCCATATTTATTTATTCAGTCACCAAACTTTCCCCATATTCATTAACAGTCCCTAATGTTTTCCCATGTTTATTCACAGTCACCAGTGTTTCTCCATATTTATTTATAATCACCCAAGTTTCTTCCTTTTTATTTAGTCACCCATGTCTCTCCATATTTACTCAGTCACCCATGTCTCTCCATATTTACTCAGTCACAGATGTTTTCTCCATATTTTGGTTAAAGCCACTGACCATTCTCAGTTTTTTAATATAAAGGAGTAACCAACTGTCGCTGCCTGGGATGACATAAATCAGCAATTCCATTTATTATATTTGGGTATTTTACCTCTCTTCACTGGCAGTTGGTGGTGAATCTCCCAACACGCTGAACTGGATCCAATAATCAATAAAAAAAAGTCCTGAGTCGCTTTGATCAGAAAAAAAGAAGCCTGTCTTATCTCTAGAAAGAGCATTCGCTGACTGGCACCAACTGATGGTTTTTTTCATACTTTAAATTCAAGTCCTGTGTTTCTATTGGTCGTTGTTTGTGGAACCTGCCATGATAATTCATACAGCAGCAAACTTAAAGGGAAATCACACTCATAATGCTTTAATACATTATTTTAAAGAGGCTCTGTCACCACATTATAAGTGGCCTATATTGTACAGGATATGATCGGCGCTGTAATGTCGATTACAGTAGTGTTTTTTATTTAGAAAAACAATCATTTTTGACGGATTTATGACGTATTTTTGCTTTATGCTAATGAGTTCTCAATGGACAACAGGGAGTGTTTTACTATATGACCAAGTGGGTGTTGTACAGAGGAGTGTATGATGCTGACCAATCAGCGTCATACACTTCTCTCCATTCATTTACACTGCAGATAGCGATATAGCTATATCGCTATGTGCAGCCACATAAACACACTATAACGTTACTGCAGTGTCCTGACAATGAATATACATTACTTTCAGCCAGGACGTGATGTGTATTCATTCTCCTGACCACTTCTATTGCGTTTCTGTGAGTTACAGCACAGCACAGCGAGATCTCGCTGTGAATGACAGCTTACAGCATAATCTCGCGAGACTATGCCTGCTATGCTGTAACTCACAGAGACGCTACAGAAGTGGTCAGGAGAATGAATACACATCACGTCCTGGCTGGAGGTAATGTATATTCATTGTCATGACACATGAGTAGCGTTATAGTGTGTTTATGTGACTGCACATAGCGATATAACTATATCACTATCTGCAGTGTAAATGAATGGAGAGAAGTGTATGACGCTGATTGGTCACTGATTGGTCAGCGTCATACACTCCTCTGTACAACGCCCACTTGGTCATATAGTAAAACACGCCCAGTTGTCCATTGAGAAACTCATTACCATAAAGCTAATATAGGTCATAACTCCATCAAAGATGATAGTTTTTCTAAATAAAAAACACTGCTGTAATCTACATTACAGCGCCGAACACATCATGTACAATATAGGCCACTTATAATGTGGTGACAGAGCCTCTTTAAGAAATGTTGCCTTAAAACGTTGTCACTGTTATTTTCATTATCCTCATTCTATCTAATGTCAATTGTTGAAGCTGCCGTGTTGTTTTCTTGTGAAAAGTACAATATGTAAAAGTATAATATGCTAAATTGTTAGAAATTTTAGCTATTATATTCACATGCAGCAGTCTAATGCTACACTGTAGTGAATGATTTTTTTTTCAAGGCACAGATTTTAGGATATTCTTCTGTTATTAACCAGTTCAGGACCGGGCTATTTTGCGCCTTCAGGACCAGACACTGTTTAGCCATTTTTAGCACGTGTTAGTTAAATGGCTAGAACGTTTTTATTTGTTGGGCTAACGACGTGATTTTTGCGACGTTTTTTCCGGACAATGCAGGTTTCATTTTTTTATTGTTTTTATACACACCTTTTTTGCTATTTTAGAATTTTTATTCATAAAGTTTGAAAATAATAGGAAAAAAATAAACTTTTTTACGTTTCAGCTATTTTTTTTGGGTAATAACATAGTTTTAACCTAAAATAGACCTTTTATTTGTGATCGTCATTGTCTACCGTAAATTTTAATATATTACATGTCTATATTAGGGTAATTGGGTCAGCGCTAGCGTTACAACAATGATTGGCGGGGGGAAAGTTTTTTTTTTGGGGGTGGGTATTTTATGTGTATTTATTATTACATTTTTTTTGCACTTTACTTTATTATTTTTTTATTACTATGGTCTGTCCCCCAAAGGTCCAAAAAGACCTTTGGGGAACTTTATATATTTTTTTTCTTTCTTTTACACCATCTTTTCCACTGTAACTAGAGCTGCACAGCAGCCCCAGTTACAGGGGAAATCAGCCCTCTCATAGTGACGATTGTCACTAATAGGGCTGTGCTGGGTCTTATAAGACCCAGCAGCAGTCTGTCACTAACGGCACCCGGCGATCATGTGACCTGTCACATGATCACCGGGAGGAATAGAGACAGCGCCGCTGCTGCTGTCTCTATTCCTTTACACAGCGTTCATTGAACGCTGTGTAAAAACACATCGGAGAAGACAGAAGCAGTGAAAGCTGCTTCTATCCTCTCCTCATGGTCCCCGGCAGTCACTGACAGCCGGAGACCCGACATTCAGCTGCCCGATCGCGCGGGCAGCAAGTTAAAACCCGAGCCGTAAAAAGTCTATGGCTCGGGTTTTAAGGACCCTGACCGCAGGCCGTAAATATACAGCCAGCGGTCGGGAACCAGTTAAATTCCACATCATTCCTTATTGGTTGTGGTTTTATTGCCAAGCATGATAGCCTCTTCATTTGGTTGTCTAGGTCTATAACCCTTTTTTAAAAAGTGTTGACTTTCTGCTAATTCTAATTAAATGAAAATGCATAAAATATTGATTTAAGGATACCTCAAACATTATTTGACATAAAACCAGAATAACTGATTAACCACTTAACACAAAATGGTATATACAGAGCCGGATTATAGGGAGGGCACCCGGGGTTGCGTGCCCTGGGCCTCCACCACCCAGAGGAATTTAGGGGGCCTCCACCAAGGACAATATGTGTGCCCCCATTTTTATTTTTTATTTTTACACATCTTGATTTTGCTAAGATTTTCAGCAAATCATAGCAAAATATAGCGGTTTTCATGACGTTGATTAACATCACAGTTATATGATCAAGTTCCTGCACCCAGGCAACACAGAGAAAGAAAGGTAAGTGTGTGCTGTCTATGTATGTGTATAGTGTATAGTGTGTGTATATACAATATTCTCTGTGTATGTAGAAAAAAGCAAAGGATTGGAGCAGCACTGTGAACAAATGCCTGACTAGGCTGGTGCAGAGCTTCAAAAATAAAGGAGTGACCTCTCCTTATGTGTTGGATATCCAAAAAAGAGAACGTGAAGCAGCACTCAAATAAAGTGAATTTATTCTTCCAACATGGAACCACAACGTTTCACCTCCTCTATGAAGGCATTTTCAAGTCAAACAATAGTTTGTGTATATACAGTATTCTCTGTGTATGTAGTGTATACTCAGCTGAGTGTATCTGCACCTTCTTGTCAGCGAACCTTCCTGCACCTTCTTGTCATATATGGACAGTGACGTCGTCCGGAGTTTCCTCTATGAGCAGAATCCCCGGGCAGAGCGTTGCCGGCGCTCTGGCTGGGGATTCCACTCCAGGGGGAGTGAATGGCAGAGCAGGAAGCGGATAGTTTCCTGTCTCTGCCATAGTATTCAATTGTATCTGTGTCCTGAGGATATACAATTGAATGTGGCAGTTGCTGGGACAGGTCCCAAGACAGTAATTTGCCGGGACTATCTCTGTAAATTTAGGACTGTCCCGGCAAACTCGGGACTGTTGGCAACTATAGTGATTATTTCACCCTCCTACTGAGCCACCAGCTGGGGATTGTTGGGCGACATCAAGTAACGTTAGCCAGGTGCCAACACAAGGAGTCAGTAAGTATCAGTTTAGTCTAACTTACGTATACTAAGACTGTCCTGCAGTTCCACCCTGGCGGCTCAGTAGGAGGGTTGAAATAGGTAAGACATAGCAACCACCTTGATGCAATTTTGGATGCTCATCTCAAAGTGTGTGTGTGTGTGTGTGTGTGTGCGTGCATGCGTGCGTGCGTGCGTGCGTGCGTGCGTGTGTGTGTGTGTGTGTGTGTGTGTAAAACCGTGCTTAAAGCAATACAGCATAGGGACTTTTATTGCATATATTGCATAAGTATGAGAATACAAGAAAAAAAATCTATATATAAAAATACGAGGGAAATGGAGCAGCACTGTAGCAGATGAACCTCGCGGCTCGTGCAAGAAGTCGGGAAGCAGCATTCCATATCAAGGAATTTTATTCACCAAATATTCATCACAACGTTTCACCCTCTCTATGACAGGGTGAAAATACCCTCATAGAGTGGGTAAAACGTTGTGGTGATGAATATTTGGTGAATAAAATTCCTGGAAATGGAGTGCTGCTTCTCTACTACTTTTCTATATATGTATATGCATTAAAAAAAAATACGTTTGGCACCGTCATCACCTAGTGTGGCAATGCGTGGAGGTAAAGAGGGTCTGGGCACGACAGACTTGGGTCTAAATTAATGTTGCAGTCTGGCCTGGTGTCACGAAGCGGGTTAGTGGACCCACTAGGCCGTACCACCACAGCGGGGAGGCAGCTGGCCAAACAACAGGACACCCCAGAAATACAATGTCCCGCACAAGGGTACCTGAATAGTCCAGATGGTGGCCACAGCTCTGGCACAGATGAGATGGGTGCAGCAGATGGCGCCAAACGTGGCGGATGACACAGGAGCCGCAAGTTGCGCCAGACGTGGCGGATTCCTCCGGACGTGGCAGATAACACAGGACGTGGCAGATTCCTCCGGACGTGGCAGATGACACAGGACGTGGCGGATTCCTCCAGACGTGGCAGATTCCTCTGGACGTGGCAGATGACACAGGACGTGGCAGATTCCTCCAGACGTGGCAGATTCCTCTGGACGTGGCACCACTAGATACTAGGGCAAAGCACGGGAAACAGGAACGGGGAACAAGGTACGGGTAACAACAGGAACGGGAAACACTAAGGGACCATTTGCAAGACGGACTGGGAAAACTAACAACGCTCAGGCATCGAACTAGGGGGCTGGACCTTATGACCTATTTGTGTGGACCCCAACCTAAATCCAGCTTTGGATGTATATATACATAATCTGTGGGGTCTAATTCCAGCAAAATCACATACATATACGTCATTCTGATTGCACGGCACAGAAACTCACCATAAAAATGAAGCTGTGACTGAAAGACGGATTCCGGCTGCAATGACCAGGATTGGAGATCACTCCAAACTTGGCCATTTATCCCCTTAGATCAGGGGTCGGGAACCTATGGCTCGCGAGCCAGATATGGCTCTTTTGATGGCCGTATCTGGCTCGCAGACAGGGCTCCTACCTGTCTATGGGAGGGATGCACGTTGCAGCCGCACAGCTCAGTATAGTACACATGACTATGAGAGCGGGGCTGCGGCTGTGTAATTCAGCCACAGCCCCGCTCCTGAGTCCTGACATATGCGCGCGGGGTCAGCATCATGTGATGCGGCCGGCGCTGCACTAATGATCTGCGGCATTGAAGACAGAACATGGCGGGCGCGCTACAAAGCACCCCCATGTTGTCTTCAGTGCCTGAACTGCCGCTCATTAGTGCAGCGCCGGCCGCATCTCCTCATGCTGACCGCGCGTGCACTTCCTGTCAGGAGCGGGGCAATGGCTGTATTACACAGCCGCAGCCCCGCTCTATAACGCCGGAGATCAGAGAACCTCTCATCTCCGCCGTTATTCCCGTGAATGCTGCGATCACAGCTGACTGCAGCATTCAGGGGAAAGTGAGAAGGGGGGATGCCCCTGGATCGCATCACAGGGAATTCCTGTGACGCGATCGAGGGCCATACCATATATGGGCAGACAGCCCAGGGTCTATTGACGGACCCCAGGGCTGTCTGACCATATCTCTTGTTGTTAGGATATACCCAAGTATGTCCTAACAACTGCCTGTGTGCTATCTGTCCACAGGCTAATGTACTGGCACATATCTGATATATGTCAGTACATTAAAGTTTAAAAATAAAGTAAAAACAAAGTATGGTTACATTTTTAAAAAAATATACACCTTCACCTTTTTTACAATAAACATTAAAATAAGTCTCAATACATAAAATACACACATTCAGTAATGGCGCGGACAACAATGTTTTTGCATCATTTATGATGTGTACGCTGTAAAAAAATGAAATAAACACGGCTTTCATTCACTTATTAATGTGAGGCGCGAGGTGCGATGAATTTACCCTCCATGTTCCTCACATTAATAGTAATTAACCCCATCATGTACCTCGCCTATCTGCGCATGCGCGAGTTCAAAGAGACAGAGAGTCCTGGGTCCTGCCGCCGATGGCCATAGTGAAGCGCTCCTGCACGAAATGGTGAGTATATCTTAAATTCTATATTTTAAGGGTAAAAGTTGGGGGTCGTCTTATACGCCCAGTCGTCTTATACGCCGACATATACGGTAGTTCTTTGATGGCCTGATAAGCATTGGCGGCAGTGGTGAGCGGCAGGGAGCATGGACTACATTTCCCATAACTCCCTGCATAGCCGCGCCGTCTGCAAGCACGCACCTGCGTCCCCTAGTGAAGCGGCATCTGCCTCCTCCCTTGTGTCTCCCTTGGACGTTCCAGAAACCCCTGGCTGTGCTGCTGCTTTGAAGGTGAACATTATAACATGGAAATTGTTACACAGCCTCATGGTCAGCAGCAGTGAGCTGCATCAATAAAGGGGCTGTGTAATACAGTGTGTCCCACCAACCCCCCCTTCCCACTTCACCCCTGAAAATAATCCCACATAATCCATAATATAGCCCCCCCCCCCCCAAAAAAAATAAAAATATGGCCTTAAAAAACATCTGCCACCCATATTACACTCTTGGGGGCTTTAAATTAATCTCTTGTGGGCATAAGAAACTGATTTAAAGGACCACTATCAGGGCAAAAATCTGTTCTGAGCGCTTTATTACAGCTCTGGAGGTCTCCCAGATGGGTCTGAGCCTCTCTTTTTTGTTCATTTTCTGTAAGACCAACACTTTTAAAAGGGCCACTGACAGATACAATTGCTCCAGCGGTCACTTAGTACACAAAGGAGTGTTCCTCTCTGCTGCACTAAGCCACCGCTGGACCTAAACAATAATTCGCTGTAAAATAATAAAATAGATAATTGACATAACTGACAATGCGTTGTGTGACATGTCCAACATTCCAGCTTCTTTCTTCTGCGAATGCCTCAAAGCTGGCATTCTCTCAACATCAGGTGGGAAGAATGCCAGCTTCCAGTCATGCGCAGGAAAAAGAAGAAGCCAGACTGCTGGACTGATGTCATGCATCGCAAGCTCACAATGTAAGTTATTTATTTAATTTTTTTACTGCTAATTACCATTGTTTCAGTCCAGTTGTGGCTTTATACAGCAGGGAGGAGCATTCCTTGCTGTACTAAGTGAACATTGGAGCGATTGATCTGTCAATGGCCCTTTAAACATATTGTACGGCTCTCGCGGAATTATATTTCAAAATATGTGGCGTTTACGGCTCTCTTAGCCAAAAAGGTTCCTGACCCCTGCCTTAGATGTTTCTGTCAATAGCGACCACGGCATCTAAGTGGTTTTAGGAGGGAGTTTCCTTTGTCACCCATCAGCAGTTCCCAGGCCTGCCATGGCTGTATGATCAGATCGGAATGTGACGTCCTCTACTGTGACTTTAAAAATAATTAAATAACGTTTAATTAACCCCTTTAGGACACAGCCTGTTTTGGCCTTGTGGACTCAGAAGATTTTTTCAAATCTGACGTGTCGCTTCATGTGGTAATAAACTTTGGAATGCTTTAACCTATTCAAGCGATTCAGAGATTGTTTTCTCATGACATATTGTTCTTTATGTTAGTGAAAAAATGTTGTCGATAAATTCAATATTTATTTGTGAGATACTTCAAATTTTAGAGAAAACGTGCAAAAAATAGCATTTATCTAAATATAAATGTATCCACTTGTAAAACAGATAATAATACCACACAAATAGTTACTAGTTAACATTTCCCATATGTCTACTTTGGTTTGCTTTGTTTTTTGAACGTTCTTTTATTTTTCTAGGACATTACAAGGCTTAGGACTTTAGCAGCAATTTCTCACATTTTCAAGAAAATTTCAAAAGGCTATTTTTTCAGGGACCAGTTCAGTTGTGAAGTGGCTTTGAGGGCCTTATATATTAGAAAGTCTGCATAAATCACCCCATTTTGAAAATGGCACCCCCTAAAGTATTCGAAACAGCATTCAGAAAGTATTTTAACCCTTTAGGCGTTTCACAGGAATTAAAGGAAAGTAGAGGTGAAATTTACAAATAATTTTTTTTTTGCTGAAATTCATTTGTAATACATTTTTTTCTGTAACACAGAAGGTTTTACCAGAGAAACGCAACTCAATATTTATTCTGCAGTTTTTAGAAATATCCAACATGTAGCCCTAGTGTCCAATTGGACTGAAACTCCGGCCTCAGAAACAAAGGAGCATTTAGAGGATTTTGGGGCCTCCTTTTTTTAGGATATATTTTAGGGACCATGTCAGGTTTGAAGTGGTCTTGTGGTGCCTAAACAGTCAAAACCCCCCAAAAGGGACCCCAGTTTGGAAACTACACCGCTCAAGGCACTTTTCTAGGGGTATTGTTAGCATTTTGACCCCAAAGTTTTGTTGCAGATTTTAGTGGAATTAGTCTGTGAACATGAAAGTCACCTTTTTTTCCTGTTAAAACATAGAATTTTTTTCATTTTTACAAGGGATAAAAGAGAAAAAGCACCCCAACATTTGTAAAGCAATTTCTCCCGATTACGGCAATACCCCATCTGTGGTCATAAACTGATGTTTGGACTCACAGCAATGCTCAGAAGGGAAGGAGAGCCTTTTGGATTTTGGAGCACAGATTTTGCTGGAATGATTTTCGGTGCCATGTCGCGTTTGCAACGCCCTAGAGGGAGCAAAACAGTGGAAACCCTCCAAAAGTGACCCTATTTTGGAAACTACACCCCTCAAGGAATTTTTCTAGTAGTATAGTTAGCATTTTGACCCCACAGTTTGTTTGTGGAATTTAGTGAAATTAGGTAGTGAAAATTAATATCAACATTTTTGTCCACTAAAATGTTGACGTTTTTAATTTTCACAAGGGATAAAAGAGAAAAAGCACCACAACATTTGTAAAGCAATTTCTCCCGTGTACGGCAATACCCCATATGTGGTTATAAAAGTTTGTTTATTAGAAATTAATTAACCCTTTCCAGACTGATCCTTTTTTTGCTTTTTCATTTTCGTTTTTCACTCCCGGCCTTCCAAGAGCCATAACTTTTTTATGTTTCCCTCAATAGAGCAGTGTGAGGGCTTATTTTTTTGCGGAACGAGTTGTAGTTTCTATTGACACTATTTAAAGTACCATATAATGTACTGGGAACTAAAAAAAAATTATTTACGGCCTGAAATTGGAAAAAACTGTGATTCCTCCATAGTTTTGGGGGTTTTGTTTTTACGTCTTTCACCGTGCGGTAAAAATGACAACTTAGTTTTATTCTGCATCTCAATACAGTTAAGGTGATACCAAAATTATATAGGTTTTTTACATTTTACTACTTTTACAAAGAAAATACTATTTGTTAAATAAAACATTTTTATTAACTTTTTTTTTTACTTTGTACACTTTATTTTTTTACCTGCAGCTCTCATCGCTGCTAGAATACATTACACTACCTAGTAGTGCAATGTATTCCAACTGTCAGTGTGACGTCACAGTCACTCTGACAGTAAGTCTATAAGGACCAGCCTCTGGCTGGTCCTCATAGGCTTCCTTACATGGCAGATCCGGAGGCCGCTGTCTGGCCTCCGGTTGCCATTTTAAACCCCACAATTGCATGTTGCATGGGGGCTGCCGATGTGCTACAAACCCCCTAAATGTGGCAATAGCAATAGATCGCCGCATTTAAGGGGTTAATTGCCGAAATCAGCGGCGATGAGCCGCTGATCTGCAACACTGGACTGACAGCTGTCGGGGACAGTTGACCTCAGGGTTCCCAAAGCACACTGACTAGAAATTAATAGAAATAATATTTTTTTTCCAATAAGATGTAGTTTTAGATCAACATTTTTCATTTTCACAAGGAATAAAGAAGAAAAAGAACCTCAACATTTGAAGAGCAATTTCTCCGGAGTATGGTAATACCCCATATGTCATTATAAACTGCTGTTTGGACATATGCGAGGGTTCAGAAGAAAAGGAGCGGTATTTGACTTTTGGAGCGTAGATTTTGCTGGAATGGTTTGTGGACACCATGTCGCATTTGCAAAACCCCTGATGTGACAAAAAAAAAGTGACCCCATTTGAGAAACTACACCCCTAAAGGCATTTATCCGGGAGTTTAGTGAGCATCTAGATCCCACAGGTGTTTTTCAGAAATTAATACGCAGTGGATAAAGTGAAAATTGCAATTTTATCCATTGATATTGAAATGGCCGAGGTCGCAGACCGCCAGCATCCTATACTCACCGGCGGCCATGACTGCAGACCGCTGAGTTCCTGCCGGTGTCGCCTCCCTCAGAGACGCCGGTCCACACTGCTATCCAATGGACAACATTGTGTTAATGTGTGAGGACCATGATGGGGTTAATTACTATAAATGTGACGCTCATAGACGTTCAAAATTCATAATACCTTGTGCCTCACATTAATAAGTGAAAGAAAGCAGTTGTTATTTTATTTTTTAACAGCACACACCATAAAATACGCTTTAAATTTGTTGTGCAGGTTATTACGGTCGCGACAATACCGGATGTATGTATATTTTATGTATTGAGACTTTTATTTTAATATTTATTGTAATAAATGTGTGTGCATTTGTTTAAAAACATTTTTTGAACATTGATTTATTTTTTTTTTTTTAGGGTTTTTTAAACTTTAACCCCTTCCCTCTTTAGCCACTTTTGACCTTCAGGACAGAGCCTCATTTTTTAAATCTGACATGTTTCACTTTATGTGGTAATAACTTCAGAATGCTTTTACCTATCCAAGCGATTCTGAGACTATTTTCTCGTGACACATTGGACTTTATGTTACTAGCAAAATTTGTTCGATACATCCAGTATTTAATTGTGAAAAACACCAAAACTTTGCGAAAAATTTAAAAAATTAGGATTTTTCAAAATTTTAATGTATCTGCTTGTAATACAGATAGTAATACCACACAAAATTGTTGCTAATTAATATCTCCCATATGTCTACTTTAGATTGACATCATTTTTTGAACATCCTTTTATTTTTCTAGTATATTACAAGGCTTAGAACTTTAGCAGCAATTTCTCACATTTTCAAGAAAATTTCAAAAGGCTATTTTTACAGGGGCCAGTTCAGTTGTGAAGCGGCATTTAGGGCCTTATATTTTAGAAACCCCCAATAAGTCACCCCATTTTAAAAACTTCACCCCTCAAAGTATTCAAAACAGCATTTAGAAAGTTTCTTAACCCTTTAGACGTTTCACAGGAATTAAAGCAACGTAGATGTAAAAAAATTTCAAATTTCATATTTTTTGCAGAAATTCATATTTAATCTATTTTTATTGTAACACAGAAAGTTTTACCAGATAAATGCAAATCAATATCTATTGCCCAGATTCTGCCGTTTTTAGAAATATCCCACATCTGGCCCTAGTGTGTTAATGGACTGAAGCACAAGCCCAAGAATCAAAGGAGCACTAGAGGATTCTGGGGCCTCCTTTTTGTTAGAAAATATTTTAGGCACCATGTCAGGTTTGAAGGGCTCTTGCGGTGCCAAAACAGCAGAAATCCCCCAAAAGTTACCCCATTTTGGAAACTACACCCCTTGAGGAAATTATCTAGGGGTATAGTGAGCATATTGACCTCCCAGGTTATTTGCAGAAATTATTGGAAGTAGGCCGTGAAAATGAAAATCTACATACTTTCAAAGAAAACGTAGGTTTAGCTAATTTTTTCTAATTTCCACAAGGACTAAAGGAGAAAAAGCGCTACGACAGTTGTAAAGCAATTTCTCCCGAGTACGGCAATACCCCATATGTGGTCATAAACCGCTGTTTGAGCACAGAATAGGGCTCAGAATGGAAGGAGTGCAACTTGCTTTTGGAGTGCAGATTTTGCTGGATTGGTTTCTGGTTGCTATGTCGCATTTGCTAAGTCCCTATGGGACCAAAACAGTGGATCCCCCTGAGAAGTGACCCCATTTTGGAAACAACACCCCTCAAGGTATTCACCTAGAGGTGTAGTGAGCTTATTAACTCCGCAGGTGTTTGGCAGAAATTTGTGTGCACTCGATGTTGCAGAGTGAAAATTGCATTTTTTCCATAGATATGCCAATATGTGGTGCCCAGATTGTGCCACCATAACAAGACAGCTCTTTAATTATTATGCTCTGTTTCCCGGTTTTAGAAACACACTACATGTGGCCCTAATCTTTTGCCTGGACATTCGACAGTGCTCAGGAGTGAGAGAATACCATACGAAGTTGAGGCCTAATTTGGCAACTTACACAGTATTGGCTCACAATTGCAGAGGCTCAGATGTGAAATAATAAAAGAAACCCCTGACAAGTGACCCCATTTTGGAAACTGCACCCCTCAAGGCATTTATTAAGGGGTGTAGTGAGCATTTTCACGCACACGTCTTTTCCATAAATGATTGCGCTGCGGATGGTGCAATGTAAAAATTTTAATTTTTTTCCTAGATATGCCATTTCAATGGCAAATATGTCGTGCCCAGCTTGTGCCACTGGAGACACACACCCCAAAAATTGTTAAAAGGGTTCTCCCGGGTATGGCGATGCCATATATGTGGAAGTAAACAGCTGTTTGGGCATGCTTTAGGGTTCAGAAGGGAGGTAGCGTCATTTGGCTTTTGCAGCGTGGATTTTGCTTGGTAGTAGTTTTGTTTGGAGTATTACTGATGTTTCCGTTTATAATATGGGGCATATGTGGGCTGGGCAGAGTACATCAGGGGCATAGTCAGGTGGTATAATAATGGGGTAAACAAAATAATAAAATAATCCACAGATGTGTGTTACGCTGTGAACAATCCTTTCTGCACAGGCCAGTGTCGCACTGATAAACTGTGTCCTTCCTTATCCCCCTTTTGGTTCACACTGCAAATTTGCAGTTTGCAGAATTTTGCTGTGAATTGTTGTCCTGGTATAATACGGGCACCCTTGCTTCCAGCAGATATGTTTGGGCCCTCCCCTTCCTGGTTCCCTAATTTTAGGGCCTTGATAATTCGCCTCTTGAAACAGAAGAAATGTTCCCCTCTGATCTGCACAACTGGATATTTTCTTTCCTGACTTATTGGCGTCTTAACTTATTTTATTTTTTCATAGACGTAGTGGTATGAGGGCTGGTTTTTTTGCGGGGACGAGCTGTAGTTATTATTGGTACCATTTTGGGGTACATGCGACTTTTTTTATCACTTTTTGTCCTAATTTATAGCACTTTTTTATGTTTTACAACTTTTTGCACAATAAAATAACTTTTGTAAAGAGAAGGCATTTTTTCTGTTGCCATGTTGTGAGAGCCATAACTTTTTAATTTTGTCGTGGATGGAGCTGTATGAGGGCTTGTTTTTTGCGAGACGAGTTATAGTTTTTATAGGTACCATTTTTTGATACATGCGACTTTTTGATAACTTTTTATTTAAATTTTTGGAAGACAAAGTGACCAAAAAAACAGCAATTATGGCAGTATATTTTAGGTTGTTTTTTACGGCGTTCACGCCGCAGGATAAATAACATAACAGTTTTATAGTTCAGGTAGTTACGGTCGGAGCGATACTAAATATATATGGTTTATTATATTTTTCAATAATAAATAACTTGATAAGGGAAAAGGGGGGCAACAGTGTTTTATTTTATTACTTGAAACTTTTATTGTATTTTTTACAACTTTTCTTTAGTCCCACTAGGGGACTTGAAGATCCAACAGTTTTTTTTATGTTCTAATACATTGCACTACCTATGTAGTGCAATGTATTGGAGCTGTCAGTTGTTCACTGACAGCAAGCCGATCAGGCTCCGCCTCTGGGCGGGGCCTAATTAGCTTCCATAAAGGCAGACAGGAGGCCATTGTTAGGCCTCTTGTTGCCATAGTAGCAGTCGGCATCCTTGCAATCGCATGGCAGGCTGACTATTTTCTAGAAACCACTAAGATGCAGCGATCGCATTGGATCGCTGCATCGAAGGGGTTAATGGCATGAATCGGAGATAGCTCCAGTTCCTGCCGATACAGTGGGGCGTCCGCTGTATGTTACATACAGTATGATACCCACTGCTGATGACGCCGGCTCAGCTTCTGAGCCGGAAGCTGAGGCGGGGCCATCTTGCCGAGCGGGGCATAGGAGGCTTCCATTGCTGGCAGATCGGGAGGTAAGTATGAGGGTATGTTCACATGCTTAACAAAAAACATCTGAAAATACGGAGCTGATTTCAGAGAAAACAGCCTCTGATTTTCAGGCATTTTTGAAGCTGAAAATTAAATTTGGAGCTTCTTTTGAGGCTTCTTTTGAGGCGTTTTTGGAGCTGTTTTCAATAGAGTCAATGAAAAACGGCTCCAATTACGTCCCAAGAAGTGTCCTGCACTTCTTTTGACGAGGCTGTAAATTTACGCGCCGTCTTTTGACAGCGACGCGTAAAATGACAGGTCGTCGGCACAGTACATCGTAAAGCCCATTGAAAGTAATGGGCAGATGTTTGCCGACGTATTGGAGCCGTTTTTTCAGACGTAATTCGAGGCGTAAAACGCCTCCATTACGTCTAAAAATAGGTCATGTGAACCCAGCCTTAGGCCTCCGATCGCTTTTGCAGCCACCGGCAACCCAGCGATCACGTTGCTGGGGTGCAGGTGGCTAAAACTCCTCACATGCTGCGATCTCTATTGAACGCAGCATGTGAGGGGTTAATTGGCCGGATCGGAGGCTAGCTCCGATCCTGGCCATTACATCAGGGTGCCAGCTGTAACATACAGCTGGCACCCGGCGGTGATGTTGCGGGCTCAGCTCCTGAGCTAGCTTCATTTCCTTCACGTACAGTTACGTGGAAAGGAGTTAAAACACCACTTCCCATCACGTAACTGTATGTGATTTTGCGGGAAGGGGTTGTCCCTCGATCGCGTCACCGGGATTAACTGTGACGTGATCCAAGGGGCATCCCCCTTCTCACTCTCCCCTTGAATGCAGCGGTCAGCTTTGATCGCAGCATTCAAGGGAATGGGGGTGTTTTGCAGTACGCCTGCCATGTTCTCTGTCTTCAGTGCCGGCGCTCATTAGTGCAGTGCTGGCTGCATCATCTCATATTGACTGTGCGCGCACCCTTGTCAGGAGCAGGGAAATGGCTGTATTACACATTTGTGAGTCCTGCCTCTATGATAGATAAGCTACTGATAGAAATCTTTAACATCTTGACCCATATTTTTAAAAGGTATTTTCAGAGCAAAATGTAATTTTAGATGAAAAAGTTGCTATTTTGTTGTGTTTTATTCATGTTACCTCTTTCTGATCATGAACAAAAAAACGGAGTTTGAATGTCAGCAGTTTTGCAGTTTTATGAGTGACACAAGCATGTTAGCCATATGCAGCAAGCCTTACGTTTTCTGGGACTTGGGGGCTTCAACCACCATGAGTGCTCCACCTAAGTTTGGATGTGTTAATGTGTCTGTATCTGGGGGACCTGGCACATACCACGATAAGTCAAGGGAGGCGACTCTATATTAGGAAAGTGTTTGAGGCTACAGGATTCAAGGACTGTACCAGACACACCGGTTAATACAACCGACTTACACCTCCGTGAATCCTAACAACCACTAGGGTTCATAGCCTGAATCAAGCTCAAGGTAGGTTACCAGATCACCCAAAATTTGTGCCCTATGGTCAGCAGAGGAGTGTTCCATCTTAAAGCAGACTAGTGGCAGCGGAAACTACACTGTCCAAAAAGAAGTAGTCATGCAATAGAAATAGGAAACTTCCCTTCAAAGACCGATCTGCAGCTAAATAATCTAACGCATATTACGGTATGTTCACACAGCCTATTTTCGGCCGTTTTTCGGGGAGTAAACGCCCGAAAAACGGCCGACAAATTGAAAGCAGGATGCCTCCAAACATCTGCCCGTTGATTTGAATGGGAAAAACGTTGTTCTGTTCCGACGGGCCGTTTTTTTACACGGACGTTTTGAAAAACGGCCACGTAAAAAAACAGCCGTGAAAAAAAAGTGTAGTTCACTTCTTGGAACGTTTTTGGAGCCGTTTTTCATTGACTCTATAGAAAACAGCTCCAAAAATGTCCGTAAAAAACGCTGTGAAAAACGCCTCAAAAATCGCGAGTGGCTTAAAAAACGTCTGAAAATCAGGAGCTGTTTTCTCATGAAAACAGCTCCGTATTTTTAGACGTTATTAGTCTATCGTGTGAACATACCCTAACAGTTCTTATGGACATCAACAGAAGTTCTGTAACAGCTGAATACAAACATTCTGTGGATGGTAGCGGAGGTAGAGAGAGGAGCACATCATTATTTTGGAGACTGAAATTATGTTTTATTATTATTATTCATGTCTGCTACTATTAATTAGAATTTTTATCAAATAAAAAAAACTGAAAAAAAATGGCAAAAAAAATAACCACAATGTATGAAGATACCCTTAGCAACTCCCTCTGGTTATTGTATGATAAAAGGGGAATGTGTACAGCATAGAACATTTTCTATATTCTCTTTCTCTATTTTTAATTACTGACGTATAGTGAAAGACGGTACTCTATATGGGCAGAGCTGGGGAGGGGGGCTGACAAAATATGTACGCTTGGTACTGGAGGCCGATGGGGAGCAGATAAGCTACACAGGGTTGGGAAATGGAAAACCCAACTTTTGTATTCTGTACTGCAGGTATACTACGTTTTAGTAAAAATTCGCTTACCTGGGTCTGCGGTCACATAAGGGTCCATGGTAAATGTGGTTAGATACATAGTTAGATAGACACATAATTATATATTTTCTTTTTTAATGTGTGCCACCCATATGAATATCAGTTTACGCATGAGTAATGCATGTGTGCCACAAATATGAATATCAGTTTACGCATGAGTAATGCATGTTTGCCCACTTTACCTTGGTTCACATGTTTTCTATATAGCAGCCACGCGGTGATTTAGTGCATGCACATAACATAGTATGTCCTCTGTATGCCCACTTATTATACTGCGGCTTCATGACCATCCAGCGCTTGTGCATAACCCTCCAATGTTCATCATTACTAGTGTCTACACATTATCAGTTCAGGCACTCCAAGTTATTTATGTGTAGCAGCTCAGACTTGCACATAGTGACCACATTTCATTGGTACATTCATTATATTTTATATTTGTCACGTGTTTCTTGGTCATTTATGTGTCTATATGTACGGTATAATGACTCTACTACACTGAAGGAGAATACACATGGGGCTTCTTAGATGGTGTAGCCTCATATTCACCCTTCATACATTCTTCTCCTTCTTGCATTGGTATTAAGATAATTTTGGCATTCATTACTGACCTATTGACATATTTATACTTATTAAAGCGGTTTTCCCATCACAGACATTTTTTTACATATCCACAGGATATCCAAAATATAAAGTATTTGAAGCAGCACAAATCCCGATATCAGGAGCGGTGTCACGCTGTAAAATCAGACAAACCCAGTCTGACGTAATGTAATCCTCAGAAAAAGCATGGATCAACAGCAGCACACGTCTCCCAAATTTCAATCAATATATTCTTTTATTGGTCAAACATCCAGTAAAAAATGGCAACGTTTCAACCCGTGACAAGTGGAGGGTCTTTGAGAAAAGTCGAAATGTTGTTATTTTTTACTGGATGTTTAACAAATAAAAGAATATATTGATTGAAATTTGGGAGACGTGTGCTGCTGTTCAACCATGCTTTTTCTGAGGATATCCACAGGATATGTAATAAATGTCAGATAGATACGGGCCTCACCTCTGAGACCTGCACCTATCTCTAGAACGGGGCCCCTAAACCCTGTTCTACTTTTTTCTGCTCCCTCTGCCTCCCCCTCCACTTCCTGACTACATGGTCGAGAGTTACGAAAACGGTTTCTGTAACTCCCATAGTAGTAAAAGGCAGTTACGGAAGCAGCGTAGCATAGGAGCTACGCTGTTTCCATAAGTACCATTCAGTTCTATGGGATGTCATGGTTGGAATTCACCTTCTTCTGCCGCAACACAGAGCAGCAGAATGGGGTTTAGATGGTCCCGTTCTAGGGATAGGTGCAGGTCCCAGACGTGGGAACAGTATCTATCGGACATTTATGACATATCCTGTGGACATGTCATAAATGTCTCTCATGGGAAAACCCCTTTAATAATGTGTTATCTATGATTATATTTATACTGGATTCACTATTCTATGGACTTCCATATTATGTGTAAAATGTTTTTTCTGTAGTGGTGCTCCTGCATAATCTTTATTGTTGTATTAATAAGATTACTGAATTTCTTAATATTTTATATAATGACATGCTGGACTTTTATTTTTTATTAGAAGTGTTATCATGGCCTAGAACTTGTCAGCCCTTGGGCCCAGGTCTCTTTATCCATGAGAATGACACTAATAACCACACACTGACACTACCACACTTGTCACAAGGATAATATTTTATTTAAATAATACATGTTACATATTATGCAGCCTTTTATTATAAAGCTCAAGACAGAAATAAACCACATTATGTAGTGAAATTACATGATCTCCTTCTATATGGACCCCTCACACATTCATAATTCAGTTACATATATCTCTAGTTAAATAAAGCCCAGGCTCTAGATTGGTCTAACCTGTATAATTGTCACGGGTCTGTGGACCCACTGGGCCGTACCGCCTTGGCGGTAAGGCAACTGGCCAACAGGGTGCAGGACAAGGTCTATAGTTCGTATAGGGAACCTGTGGCAGCTCGGACAGCAGCAGGTAGACGTCAGGTGAGGTGAAGCAGGTCAGACCTGGAGAAGCACGACACGACTTTGGCGCAACACAGTGCTCGACCAAGATGGTATGGAAATGCAAGGAACAGGAACTGGAACAGGTACAGGAACTGGGACAGGTACAGGAACTGGAACACACTAGGATCTGCCCCTTTAAGAGCAGGCACGAGCGTGTGCGCACATCCTACGGGATCCGGCTGAGGTGAGTGGAGCTGTTTGAGTATATAGTCCGTTCATTGCTGGAGGGCCTTAGAAAAACCTACAGAAGAATTTTGGACTGCTTCCAATGCTTCTACATTGTTGCCTATTTATTTCGTTTGTCGGCCCACATGTCTGCCAGCTCTTAAAGTAAGCAGGGTCATAGCCTGTGTGAGTGCCGTTTTAGAAACAACCTGGCGATCGGGGAACCAACAGCAACAACAAGATCTCCATCATAATCATCATCATCAATGGTGTGATCAGATAGATATAGATCAGCAGCACAGGACCAAAGACTAGGTTGGGTGAACGCCTCTTGGGTCACAGTCCAAATGACCCTTCAATGTAGGCAGCACTACCAAAAATGTGAAAAAAACTCTCCTTTTATTCCACGTGCTGTGATCAGAATATTCTCGGGATTCTGTGGTGTGTCGGTGACATTTTTATGGGAGAGTAGGAGATGCTATTGACTTACTTTTCCAAAGCTTGTCTATTTCTCCATGCTGTTTGCGAGGTTCGGGGGTACCGGGTACCTTTTTGTTCTTGACCTTATGTGTCTTAACCATTCTGGACTTGTCGCCGTTAATAAAATTTGCTATTTGCAGTGGTGATACAGAGACTCTCGGAGTTCAAGCTTCCGTTAGCCTCGCAGACGGACTGCGCCCGTTACATATATCTCTGACTGTTCATCCACCAATCACAAACTGACCTCACAGGGATGGGGAGAAACATAATGGAAGGACAGAGGCTGGAGAAACATGGAAGGACAGTGTAATACGGAGTGTAAATGGATGCATGGCCGCTCTATGCTTATATCACATCGTCTCATATCTGCACTTACCATCAATATTACACTGACATTATTTACCTTTATGTCATGTCCTCGTAAAGGGTCAGAACAAATCCATAATTGTATTAACAGTGTAAATAAAGTGCTAGATGAATGTGGAGAAAATGGATGAAACGTAGAATCTCTTCAGCCACAAACCTAGGCCACGGCTCTTAGGATAAAGTTCCTTATCCGACTTTGTGTGAAATATGCTCATGACTGACGTCCTTGTGATTGGAGACAAGGGCAGAATGACAGATCATGATATCTTCTACAGTCGGAGCCTCTTCTATGTCACATGCAGGTCTTGATGCGGAGTAGTGTATCATGTATTGTTAGGAAGTGTGACTGTAAGGCAAAATCTGTGGGAGAAAAACACCTTATCTTAAAACACCCTAAAAAGGAATACATAAACTAAATAAGTAAAAATACACATTTACCCTTGTTTATAAAGGAGTTCCTACCATATACTAACTACTGGCCTATCACTAGGATGTGATATCAATATATGGTCCAGTCGCTGGATTTTACCATCAATTTATCAACAGCTTCATCAGTTCAAGTGAATGGGGCTACAGACACAGGACAAAGACCAAGGTGTTATTGTGTCTGGTAAAAGCCAAAGGGCCACGGTGGTCCCCCAAGCTCAGCAGCCCCTTCATTCTCATGATCAGTGGGGGTCCCAGCGGCCAGACCAGCACCAGTCACATATTGATAGCATATCCGAGCTATGTCATTGATGAGTATTTGCACACAACCCCTATAAATGATGTTTTACATTCACACACAGAAATAAAAGAATGACTCAGACACAGTAAGGAATGTGTAATGATGTGGAGTTTATTATATGTATGTGTATGTGTTGTGATTGTTATTTACCTCCCATCACTCACGAAGAGGGTACAGCAACACTCAGGGCAGGAAAAACCCCCAGTGGAGGAAACCTGCAGGGAAACCATGGCCGCTGTACTGCCCTTCCTCTGGGCATACTAAGGGAGGTAAACGCTATAAAATGTATGTAGTGCAGGTGTAGGTGCCTTCCTAGTGACTGCATGTGACTACCTACAGTGATTGTGTCTGTGGATTTGTGATCTTGTGTGTGACTATGTACTATGTGACTATGTGACTATGTGATTCATGTCTGATCATGTAAAGTGACTGTCTGTGGGGTTGCAATTGTGTTCATTATATATGTCTATGTGACTAACTTGTGCGATCGTGTGTGTGTGTGCGTGTGCGTGCGTGCGTGCGTATGTGTGTGTGTGTGTGTGTGTGTGTATGTATGTGTGTATATGTATAACTATGTACATGAGTATGTGACGGTGTGTGTATGTACATGAGTGCGACAATAAAAAGGATATGTAATCTTTGGTCTTCATCCATCAAGGCTTCTAGATCTTCTTCTCCTTGTTGGTCCTGCAGCTCTTGTCCCCATCCTGGCAGCAGAACATCTTAGTTATAAGTGGAAAGATAAAGAAAGTTGGTCTACATGTCCATTATAGGATCCATAACTTCAATGTTACCAAACAGTCAGAGAGGAGTGATACATATAATACTATATCCAGAAACGAATAATTGGTAGGTAAATATTATCTGATGTGGCGCAGCCAGTGATAGCTGATACATCGTACAGAGAACCAGTCATTGATGTAGAATGACAGCTGATCTAGTGTCATAGTCTATAAAGAAGATCATGGAGATGATATGTTCTGAATCATATAGTAATGACATATGTCCTTACTAGATACTGATGTTATCTCTTTCTCTGTGTTTCCATTAATGGGATTGAGGATTTAATAAACTATAATGAGATTTTATTCTTACTCTCTTTGAACCTGGTACTTTTTCAGGTTCATAAAAAGGCTCTGTCACCAGATTATAAATGCTCTATCTCCTACATAATCTGATCGGTGCTGTAATGTAGATAACAGCAGTGGTTTTTATTTTGAAAAACGATCATTTTTGAGCAAGTTATAAACAATTTTAGATTTATGCTAATTAGTTTCTTAAAGACCAACTGGGCCTGTTTTTACTTTTGACCAACTGGGTGTTGTAAAGAAGTGTATGAGGCTGACCAATCAGTGACCAATCAGCTTTATACACTTCTGATTGTTCCAGCCCAGCTTCATTCACTGCACAATCACACTGTGCTGTGGATCATGCTGGGCTGGAAAAATGAGAAGTGTATGATGCTGATTGGTCTGATTGGTCAGCCTCATACACTTCTTTACAACACCCAGTTGGTCAAAAGTAAAAACACGCCCAGTTGGTCAAAAGTAAAAACACGCCCAGTTGGTCTTTAAGAAACTAATTAGCATAAATCTAAAATTGTTCAT
The DNA here is from genome assembly GCF_050947455.1 of Rhinoderma darwinii. Taxonomy (NCBI): domain Eukaryota; kingdom Metazoa; phylum Chordata; class Amphibia; order Anura; family Rhinodermatidae; genus Rhinoderma; species Rhinoderma darwinii. The sequence goes on from NC_134690.1 coordinate 242,426,981, forward strand.
AACTTGCTCAAAAATGATCGTTTTTCTAAATAAAAACCACTGTTGTTATTTACATTCCAGCGCCGATCAGACTATGTAGGAGATAGGGCACTTATAATCTGGTGACAGAGCCTTTTTAATGCTCCCTATTGCCTATAACAGTCAGTGAGGAGGAGATCCTCTCTCCACATAACTCAGTCCTTGTTTAGGAATCTACTATATGAAGTTCTCATTAATAAGTAAAGGTAAATTCATGTATTTCACATTGCAGAGCATTCTGACAGATTACTAACCAATTTTCAGATTTTAGTAGCCATATTTATCCTAATTTAATATATGCAGATTAGATTTTAAATTAGGAATAGGTTTGATATTTAAGATTTGATTTAACCCCTTGGCAATTTTTCATCTTTCACTCCCCGCCTTCAAGAGCCAAAAATGTTTTCTTTTTCTGTCAATGGATCGGTGTGAAGGCTTATTTTTTGCGGTAGGAGCTGTAGTTTATATTTCCACTATTTAAAGTACCAACTAATGCACAGGGAAATTGGGAAACATTTATTTGTGGGGTGGAATGTTTAAGTCTTTCACCGTGCAGTAAAAACGACAACTTACCATTATTATGCTGGTCAATACATTTACTGCGACACCAAATTTATGTCGTTTTTATTATGTCTTTACAAAGAAAGAACTTTGTTTAAAAAAACTAAATATTTCATATTCCATATTCTGAGAGCCATAACTTTTTAATTTTTATTGATTGACTAGTTAAGGGGGCTTATTTATTGCGGGACGAGCTGTAGTTCACTAAGGTGAACAAAAACCAGCAATTCACACATTTCGATCTTTTTTTTTACAGAGTTCATCGTGCGAGTTAAATAATGTTATATTGTAATAGTTTGGATGTTTACAGAAGCGGCGATACCAATAGTGAAAAGCGTTTTTTTGCAACTTTTTTTCACTACTGAAAACTTTATGTAACTATTTTTAAAATTTGTTATTAATCCCCTCTAGGGGATTTGAACCAGCTTCAAATCGCAATACTAATGTATTGCAGCGTATTGTCATTTTTACACGTGCATGTTAAGCCGGAGGCAGGGCTGAACAGGAACAGAACGAGGGCAGACCTGGGGGTCTTCATTAGGCCTCCGGAAGGCCATGACAAACATCGGCACCCTGCGATCGCATTGTGGGGAGGCCGATAGGCTGCTGGAGGGGCCGTCCCCCTCTTTCTAGCAGCTTCGATGCCGAGGTGGCTATTGACGGTGGGATCTAAGAGGTTTAACGGCCAGGATCAGAGTTATCTCTGTTCTTGGCCACTATTGCGAGGTGTCATCTGTAATACAAGCTGACTCCTCAGCCCGTGTGCCCGCTCTATACTTCAATCCTTGCACCAGGACGTACAGGGACGTCCTGGTGCGTAAAGGGGTTAAAATCCTTCCTCCACACCAGTCTTTCTTACCTAAGATGTTTATAAATCTGCGGTGTCGGGTTCCTCCTTGTTGTCTGTGCGGCACAATTTCCCCTTGCAAGGATGGAGAAGGCTGGTCTCACAAAGCGAGCAGGATGGGGGGATGCTCCATGGGCCATTGATGGTGAATTTATCTCTTCTGAAGTAGTGAACTGCCCAGCTATGATGGTTCTGCCTCTGTCTTTTCCATGCCCAATGCAAGGGGTCTTGTGCCATGATCTGTAATTTAACAGTATAAGAATTAGAACAACATTATTACCGCAGGCTCTTCATGAAAGACTCTAGTGTTTGTTTCATTTTTATTCACCAGATCACAGGTGGCCCGGTCTACCCAAGCTCTAAATCCAATCCGGAGGAGTAACTGGCTGCGTTTACGGAGTAGACGTTCCCTCTTCAGAGTCCATTTCTGTCCTAAGGCCCAGGGGTAGATCTCTCGTCGATAATCATCTTCTTCCTCCTCAAACTGGTTGGCTAAGAACCTGGTAAAGCAAATGTAATTAAATAAATGATGGAACTTGTCAGAACAGTGTAGAGCTGAGCAGTTGTATGAAAACAGAGACCTGTGGAAAAGGGGAGAGCTACTATACACTAGGATAAGTAAATCTCAATAAAAGAAAAGAAACTCACAAAGCTGGAAAGAAGTTCTTTCTATACTCCTTGGTACTTAGTCCGGCTCTTCTGAAGTACACAAGGACCATCGCCAGGAGATACTAGTGGGATGAGAAGGCCAGTTAGAGGCTGGTAGTAAATTTACCTTCTGAATAACGACTATTTTATTATATATGCGGTCAATATATTCCTATGATTGCTAATAAGGAAACAATGTAACTAGACTGTATGTGTGGTTATATGTCCTTATGGCGTCTACTAATGACTATAATGTCACCATGTTATAGAGTGCAGCATGTCTCCAGTCCTATCACATCGGCAGAGGCCCTTTTATTTAAATATGGTAGATATTTTATAATCTGGCAGATTTTCTATTTCTTTCCACAATGTTATAATACCTTGTCCGAAATCTTCATGCAGCTGTCCCTGGCGAGAAAAAGCCTGATGTGTTCATCCTCTAGAACAAAAAAACAGAAATATAATGATTTAAATTTGATCTATTTCTTCAGTAAGTTTCGGGATATAATGTTAGATGTTAATTCAGAAAAGCAACAAAATCCATTTGAGGTTATAAATAAATAGGATTCGGATATATAAGTCCTGGTTAGAAGGAATGAAAGAAAATTAATTAAAGCGTCAATAGTTGGCGAGTCTGATTGTAAAAGAAAGCGGGTGATCCTAGGCACAACCTTGGTATAACGTTTGGGGAGAGGACACTTTACAAAACATAAATTCTTCTGATATATTAAATACATAATGGAGGAGGACATCTCCATGGGATTAAGTCGGTTAATGTGGAACCATTGGAAGCAGCAATGAGTCCTACCAAGGAGACTGAAGAAAGCAGCCATCTCCTCCTGCTGCTGCGTCAGGTCATCCTTCCTCCTCTTCTGGGTCTCTTCTTGGACGGCAGATGGTGAACTGTGGCAGAAGTATAAAATATTACATTAATAACGGTCCAATCTTAAAAATCACTAATACAGACAATTAAGTCTTAAGAATAAAACTTCACATTGTCATCTAAAGAAGATGTTCTACAATCTCTAGTCCTGCGGTAATGCCATAACATTTGTGCAGAGAGGTTGTCATTATGTGTGAATGTTGGGTTGTCACGACTGGACTACTACTCCTCAAAAGCACCCATCATCTGGCGATCATTTTCAAGCATTTAACAAATTTGTCTTTAAGCTTGAAATAACTTTATAGAGCTTCCCAATGACTCAGGCAGGGTTTAATAAGAGGCAGAAAAAATCACGATATACTGGAGTACATTAGTATTGCAGTATAGTGTACAAGCGATCTCCCGATCACTGGTTCGAATCCTATAGGGGGAGTAATAAAACTATTCAAACATAGTATAATCATATATTGTTATAGCTCTAGGAAGGCAGGGAGGGAAAAATAAAAAATGGCCCGGTCCGTAAGGGGTTAATATGAAAAAGTAAGTTAAAGACGTTGTCCTTTCTTGATATAAAGTCGCCCCGGTGATCAGTCACCCGTGCGTGGATGAATCGGAGAACATGTAATATATTGTTGTGTTGTCCTAAAATGTTGCACTTACGTCTCTTCTTCATAAAGAGCGATGAGCTCTCTCTTCCTCTTGCGGGCGCTCTCTCCTCCTCTTCCTGGGAATCTTAGAGAGACGGAAATATTAACGTGAAAATGTGGGAATATGATTCTTTCTGAAGAAGATCTATATATGTAAATTTATCATTATATAAATTCTATTATAGAAAATAAGATAAAATATAAAATTATAGTTCTTCATCATTAGATAAAAGCTGCCGCTACCTGACACCAAGGCCCCAGACTTATCAAATTGGGCACAGTGCTTATGGCATAAGATAGAAATGCTGCGTTTCTATCTGCTATGGCAGATCACAGTCCAGTCACTATAGGCCCTGTCATATCTGTATATGTCCTGTCCCTCCCTATATAGTAACCGAGCCACTACAATATACTTCATAGCTTACCTGGAGCTCATGTCGTCTCTTCTAAACAGAAAAAATACATAAAGAAAATGTTAAGAAAAATCCATAATTAAAATACAATAAAAAATAATTACTGGACAGCTGTATATTTATTCACAATCACCCAAATGTCGCCATATTTATTTATAATCATCCATATATATCTCTATATTTATTCAAAATCACCCATGTTTCTCCATATTTATTCATAATCACCCAAAAATCTCCATATTTATTCAAAATCACCAAGTATCTCCATAATTATTTATTCAGTCACCCAACTTTCCCCATATTCATTAACAGTCCCTAATGTTTTCCCATATTTATTCAATCACCAATGTTTCTCCATATTTATTCAGTCCCCCATGTTTATTCACAGTCACCAGTGTTTCTCCATATTTATTTATAATCACCCAAGTTTCTTCCTTTTTATTTAGTCACCCATGTCTCTCCATATTTACTCAGTCACCCATGTCTCTCCATATTTACTCAGTCACCCATGTCTCTCCATATTTATTCAGTCACAGATGTTTTCTCCATATTTTGGTTAAAGCCACGGACCATTCTCAGTTTTTTATTATAATGGAGTAACCAACTGTCGCTGCCTGGGACGACATAAATCAGCAATTGCATTTATTATATTTGGGTATTTTACCTCTCTTCACTGGCAGTTGGTGGTGAATCTCCCAACACGCTGAACTGGATCCAATAATCAATAACAAAAAGTCCTGAGTCGCTTTGATCAGAAAAAAAGAAGCCTGTCTTATCTCTAGAAAGAGCATTCGCTGACTGGCACCAACTGATGGTTTTTTTCATACTTTAAATTCAAGTCCTGCGTTTCTATTGGTCGTTGTTTGTGGGACCTGCCATGATGATTCATACAGCAGCAAATTTAAAGGGAAATCACACTCATAATGCTTTAATACATTATTTTAAAGAGGCTCTGTCACCACATTATAAGTGGCCTATATTGTACAGGATATGATCGGCGCTGTAATGTGGATTACAGCAGTGTTTTTTATTTCGAAAAACGATCATTTTTGACGGAGTTATGACCTATATTAGCTTTATACTTATGAGTTCTCAATGGACAACTGGGCGTGTTTTACTATATGACCAAGTTTGCGTTGTACAGAGGAGTGTATGACGCTGACCAATCAGTGACCAATCAGCGTCATACACTTATCTCCATTCATTTACACTGCAGATAGCGATATAGCTATATCGCTATGTGCAGTCACATAAACACACTATAACGCTACTCATGTGTCATGACAATGAATATACATTACCTCCAGCCAGGACGTGATGTGTATTCATTCTCCTGACCACTTCTGTAGCGTCTCTGTGAGTTACAGCATAGAAGGCGTAGTCTCGCGAGATTACGCTGTAAGCTGTCATTCACAGCGAGATCTCGCTGTGCTGTGCTGTAACTCACAGAAACGCAACAGAAGTGGTCAGGAGTGTATGACACTGACCAATCAGTGACCAATAAGCGTCATACACTCCTCTCCATTCATTTACACTGCAGATAGCGATATAGCTATATCGCTATGTGCAGTCACATAAACACACTATAACGTTACTACAGTGTCCTGACAATGAATATACATTACTTTCAGCCAGGACGTGATGTGTATTCATTCTCCTGACCACTTCTCTAGCGCCTCTGTGAGTTACAGCACAACACAGCAAGATCTCGCTGTGAATGATAGTTTACAGCGTAATCTCGCGAGACTACGCCTGCTATGCTGTAACTCATAGAGACGCTACAGAAGTGGTCAGGAGAATGAATACACATCACGTCCTGGCTGGAGGTAATGGATATTCATTGTCATGACACGAGTAGCGTTATAGTGTGTTTATGTGACTGCACATAGCGATATAACTATATCGCTATCTGAAGTGTAAATGAATGGAGAAGTGTATGAAGCTGATTGGTCACGGATTGGTCAGCGTCATACACTTTTCTCCACAACGCCCACTTGGTCAAAACTAAAACACGCCCAGTTGTCCATTAAGAAACTCATTAGCATAAAGCTAATATAGGTCATAACTCTGTCAAAAGTGATCGTTTTTCTAAATAAAAAACACTGCTGTAATCTACATTACAGCGTTGATCATATTATGTACAATATACGCCACTTATAATGTGGTGACAGAGCCTCTTTAAAGGGAATGTGTCGCTAGAAATTATTATTTTTTTTTTTAGTTAAATAGTTAGTGTATAAATAATTAAACATTGTTCTCATTTTTTTAATTTTTTCACGAGTCAGGAAATATTATAAATTAGATTCTAATTTATAACATTTCCCAGTGCTGGTCACTAGATGGAGCAATTCCCAAAATTGCAGCATTGGCATGTGGTAAAGCAACCACATTGTTTTATGCTGCAAAATTTGAGAAGACACACTCGCTCTAGTGAGCTCACAGAATCCCCCCTCCCTTATCCTGGCTAGTGCCAGGAGAAAGGAGGGGATTGAACAGTCAAACCTCCTACACTGTGTGTTGCCATTTTTTGAGCGAACACACAGTGTAGTAGGTTTACATACAGTAGTAATCACACACTAAAACACGTACATACACAGAAATAACTTACCTGCTCCTGCCGCCGCCGCTCCCTCCGGTCCGTCCGCTCCGTCTGCTTCCTCCGCTCCAAGTGCTTGCATTAGAACACAAGTCCGGAAGCCGCAACCGGAAGTAGTAATCTTACTGTCCGGCCGCGGCTTCCGGTCCACAAGAAAATGGTGCCGGGCGTCGCTTGGCCGAAGACCTTCCATTTGGATTGTGTGGGAGCGCCGCATGCGCCGTTCCCACACAGACGGCGTACAGCATAATGAATGGAACGGGTCCCGTTCGCATTCACTATGGGGCTGTATGTGCCGTATTCCATGTCTGTATGTGTCGTTAATCGACACATACAGAGATGAAAAAAAAAATGGCAGCCCCCATAGACAAGAAAAAGTTAAAAAATATAAAAAAGTAAACCACAAACACACAAATAAATAAAACATTTTTTAATAAAACACTATAAGCAAATTGATATAAAAAAAAAAAATTCGCGACACCCTTCCTTTAACAAATGTTGCCTTAAAACTTTGTCACTGTTATTTATATTATCCTTATATACAAAATTCTTAGACTTTTTAGCTATTATATTCACATGCAGAAGTCAAATGCTACACCATAGTGGATGATTTTTTTTTCAAGCCACAGATTTTAGGATATTCTTCTGTTATTAAATTCCACATCATTCCTTATCGGTTGTTGTTTTATTGCCAAGCATGATAGCCTCTCCATTTGGTTATCTAGGTCTGTAACACTTGTTAGCAAGTGTTGACTTTCTGCTAATTCTAAGTAACAGAAAACCAGAATAACTGATAAACCAGTTAACACAAAATGGTATACACAGAGCCGGATTATAGGGAGGGCACCCGGGGTTGCGTGCCCTGGGCCTCCACCACCCAGAGGAATTTAGGGGGCCTCCACCAAGGAAAATATGTCTGCCCCCATTTTTATTTCTACACATCTTGATTTTGCTAAGATTTTCAGCAAATCATAGCAAAAATGGTGCGGTTTTCATGACCTTGATTAACATCACAGTTATATGATCAAGTTCCTGCACCCAGGCAATGCAGAGAAAGAAGGGTAAGTGTGTGCTCTGTATGTATGTGTATAGTGTATAGTGTGTGTATATACAGTATTCTCTGTGTATGTAGTGTATGCTCAGCTGAGTGTATCTGCACCTTCTTGTCAGCGAACCTTCCTGCACCTTCTTGTCATATATGGACAGTGACATCGTCCGGGGTTTCCTCTATGAGCGGAATCTCTGGCCAGAGCGTTGCCGACGCTCTGGCCGGGGATTCCACTCCAGGGAGAGTGAATGGCAGAGCAGGAAGCGGAAAGTCTCCTGCTCTGCCATAGTATTCAATTGTATCTATGTCCTGTGGATATACAATTGAATGTAGCAGTTGCCGGGACACGTCCCGAGACAGTAATTTGCTGGGACTATCTCTGTAAATTCGGTGGCTGTAAACTCCTACTGAGCCACCAGCTGGGGATTGTTGGGCGACATCAAGTAAAGTTAGCCAGGTGCCAACACAAGAAGTCAGTAAGCATCAGCTTAGTCTAACTGACGTATACTAAGACTGCCCTGCAGTCCCATCCCGCTGGCTCAGTAGGAGGGTTGAAATAGGTAAGACAAAGCAACCACCTTGATGCAATTTTGGATGGTCATCCACAGCATTATAGGTCAATCACAGCAATACAGCATAGGGACTTTTATTGCAAGCATGAAAATACAAGAAAAAAACTATATATATATATATAAAATACGAGAGAAATGGAGCAGCACTGTAGCAGATGAACCTCGCGGCTCGTGCAAAAGTCGGGAAGCAGCATCCCATATCAAGGAATTTTATTCACCAAATATTCATCACAACGTTTCACCCTCTCTATGACAGGGTGAAAATACCCTCATACAGTGGGTAAAACGTTGTGGTGATGAATATTTGGTGATTAAAATTCCTTGATATGGAGTGCTGCTTCTCTACTACTTTTCTATAAATGTATATATAAAAAAAGATTAAGGTGGGCACCGTCATCACCTAGTGTGGCAATGCGTGGAGGTAAAGAGGACTTGGGCACGACAGACTTCGGTCTGAATTAATGTAACTGGTCTGGGTTCTAATTTAATTATGGGGTCTGGCTGGTGTCTAAATACATTTAGGAGTCTGGTTTGTGGTTGGAATTTATTTTGGGTGTGTCTGTAGTCTAAATTTATTTAGGGGTCAGATAGCGAAACCAATAGACAATTATGACCTATTTGTGTGGACCCCAACCTAAATCCGGCTTTGGATGTATATATACATAATCTGTGGGGTCTAATTCCAGCAAAATCACGTACATTTATACGTCATTCTGATTGCACGGCACAGAAACTCACCACAGAAATACAGCTGTGACTGAAAGACGGATTCTGGCTGCAATGACCAGGATTGGAGATCACTCCAATAGTGGCCATTTATCCCCTTAGATGTCTCTGTCAATAGCGACCACGGCATTTAAGTGGTTTGAAGAGGGATTTTCCTTTGTCACCTATAAGCGGTTCCCAGGCCTGCCATGGCTGTATGATCAGATCGGATAGTCATGTCCTCTACTGTGACTTTAAAAAGTAATTAAATAAAAGTTTAATTAACCCCTTTAGGACATAGCCTGTTTTGGCCTTGTGGACACAGATGATTTTTCAAATCTGACATGTGTCGCTTTATGTGGTAATAACTTTGGAATGCTTTAACCTATCCAAGCGATTCTGAGACTGTTTTCTCATGACATATTGTACTGTAGGTTAGTTAAAAAATTTGGAGATACTTCAAATTTTAGAGAAAATTTGCAAAAATTAGCATTTTTCTAAATTTAAATGTATCTTCTTGTAAAACAGATAGTAATACCACACAAATAGTTACTAGTTAACAGTTCCCATATGTCTACTTTATGTTTGCATTGTTTTTTAACACGTCCTTTTATTTTTCTAGGACATTACAAGGCTTAGAACTTTAGCAGCAATTTCTCACATTTTCAAGAAAATTTCAAAAGGCTATTTTTTCAGGGACCAGTTCAGTTGTGAAGAGGCTTTGAGGGCCTTATATATTAGAAAGTCCCCATAAATCACCCCATTTTCAAAATGGCACCCCCTAAAGTATTCAAAACAGCATTCAGAAAGTATTTGACCCCTTTAGGCGTTCCACAGGAATTAAAGTAAAGTAGAGGTGAAATTTACAGATTACATTTTTTTTGCTGAAATTAATTTGTAATACATTTTTTTCTGTAACACAGAAGGTTTTACCAGAGAAACGCAACTCAATATTTATTGCCCAGATACTGCAGTTTTTAGAAATATCCAACATATCTAGTCTGCTAATGGACTGAAGTACAGGCAAAGGAGCACCTAGTGGATTTTGGGCCCTCCTTTTTATTAGAATATATTTTAGGCACCATGTCAGGTTTGAAAGGCTCTTGTGGTGCCAAAACAGTGTAAACCCCCCATTTTGGAAACTACACCGCTCAAGGAATTTATCTAGGGGTATAGTTAGCATTTTGACCCAACAGGTTTTTTGATTAATTGAAATTAGTCTGTGAAGATGAAAATCTACTTATTTTCTGAAGAAACATAGAATTTTCTAATTATTACAAGGAATAAAGGAGAAAAAGCACCCGGACATTTGTAAAGCAATTTCTCCTGATTACAGGAATACCCCATATGTGGTAATAAACTGCTGTTTGGACCCACGGCAGGGCTCCGGAGTGAAGGAGCGCCATTTGGATTCTGCAGATTTTGCTGAATTGGTTTCTGGGGGCCATGTCGCATTTGCAGAGCCCATGAAGTACAAGTACAGTAGAAATTCCCCAGTTGTGATCCCATTTTGGAGACTATACCCCTCAAAGAATTTAATTAGAGGTGTAGTGAGCATTTTGATCCCTCAGGTGTTTTATAGATTTTATTAGAATCGGGACGTGAAAATGAAAAATATATTTTCCCAATAATATGAAGATTTAGCTCATAATTTTTAATTTCCACAAGGAATACAGGAGAAAAGATACCCCAAAATTTGTTACACAATTCCTCCTGAGTAAGGAAATACCCCATATGTGGTTGTAAACTGCTATTTGGACACACGGCAAGGGTCTAAAGGGAAAAAGCGTAATTTAGTTTTTGGAGTGGGGATTTTACAAAATAGATTTTTGACGCCATGTTGCATTGCGCTGAGGTACCAGTACAGTGAAAACCCCCCGAGAAGTTACTCCATTTGGGAAACTACACCCCTTTAAGGAATTTTGACCCCACAGGTTTTGCAGAAATTAGTACACAATAGATGTTGCAGATTGGAAATTGCCATTTCCCACATATATGCTATGTCAGTGCCCAATGTGTTGTGCCCAGCTTGTGCCACTGGAGACACACACCCCATAAATTGTTAAGTGGGTTCTCCAGAGTACAGTAACACCCCATATGTGGTCATTTGGGCACACTGCCAGGCCTAGAAGGAGCGCCATTTGGCTTTTGGAGAGCACATTTTGCTTGGTAGTAGTTTTGTTTAGTGTTTTACTTGTGTTTCAGTTTATAATGTGGAGGCATATGTACATCAGGGTATACATAAACTGTGTGGAGTACATCAGAGTATATGTAAGCTGGGCGGAGTACATCAGGGTATATGTAAGCTGTGCGAAGTACATCATGGTATATGTAATCTGGGCGGAGTACATCATGGTTTATGTAAACTGTGAGGAGTGCAACAGGGTATATGTAAACTGGGCGGAGTGCATCAGTGTGTATGTAAACTGGGCGGAGTACATCAGGGTATATGTAAACTGGGCGGAGTACATCAGGGTATACGTAATCTGGGTGAAGTACTTCAGGGTATATGTAAACTGGGCGGAATGCATCAGGGTGTATGTAAACTGGGCGGAGTACATCAGGGTATATGTAATCTGGGTGGAGTACATCAGGGTATATGTAATCTGGGCGGAGTACATCGGGGTATATGTAAACTGGGCGGAGTACATCAGGGTATATGTAAGATGGGCGGAGTGCATCAGGGTATATGAAAACTGGGCGGAGTACATCAGGGTATATGTAATCTGTGAGGAGTACATCAGGGTATATGTAATCTGTGCGGAGTACATCAGGGCATATGTAAACTGTGCGGAGTACTTCAGGGTATATGTAAACTGGGCGGAGTGCATCAGGGTATATGTAAACTGGGCGGAGTATATCAGGTCATAATAGGATGATGTAATAATGGGGTAAATTAATAATAAAATTAATTATCCATGGATAGTGACGTACGCTTTGAACCAATCTTTTATGCACAGGCCAGATTTTTGGGTGCGGGAGTCGCACTTCTAAAGAGTGTCCGTGGTATTGTACAAAATATCCGCACTCCAGCATCGCATAATCCTTGACTGCTTTACTAGCCCCATATGTAGCATAGAACCCAAAATGTCAAAGTTTCCGCTGCATTTACAGGGTCTACCAGTGGGGGCTGCAAATGGTGACGTGGGGTTTTCAAAGAGGAACTGCTACACATATAAATTATTCTGGGACGTCGTTTTGTAATATTGCGTTCAGAGAGTCATAACTTTTTATTTTTCCGTTGACGAGCTGTGTGAGTGCTTGATTTTCATGGGACGAGCTGTCGTTTTTATGAGTATCATTTTGGGGTACATGCGATTTTTCTGATCAGATTTTATTAAATTTTTTGGGAGGTGAGACCAAAAAACAGAAATTCTCTCAATGTTTGTTATACATTTTTAACGGCGTTCTCTGTGCAGTATAAACAACATGTTTACTTTATTCTGCGGTTCGATACAATTATGTTTGGGCACGCTGTAGGGTTCACAAGTCAGGGAGCGCCATTTGGCTTTTGGAGTGCAGCCTACACCATCTTGTTACTGCGGCCAGACTCCTTTTAGGCCCCGTCTCTGGGTGGGACCTAGCAGGCTTCCGTACTTGGCAGACAGGAGGCCATTGTTAGGCCACGGGTCTTTCGAAGCAGTCATCAGAACCCCGCAATTTTAAACACCATAGATGCAGCACTCGCTTTTGAGGGCTGCGTCTAAGGGGTTAATCGGCCAGATCGAAGGCTAGCTCCGGTCCTGGCCTTCAAGCAGTGAGAGCATTAAGCTATTACTGCTTTAAAACTGTGTCTGCAGACAAAGTATTCTATTAATTCTCTGACGTAATAGTCCGTCAGTTTGTGTTAACAGGACCACGCCTGTCACGGACTATTACGTCACATAGCGTTAAGGGGTTATATAAAGTTTTTATGTCAAACATTTTTTAAGACGTTTTTAAGGTTTCTTTTATTTATGTCATTATCTATTTTAAATAATAATCCTGGCCACTGGGCCTCATAAAAGATAGACACTTCCTGTTCTGTAAAGATCACTTCTCAGCAGTCATCTCATTATCATCACAGGCAGGAATACAATGAAAGGTAGCACCACTATATATTATAACACAGGATCCACTATTCATAATAGTCTGACCCTTCCTGTTCTGTAGAGATCACTTCTCAGCAGCCATCTCATTATCATCACAGGCAGGATTACAATTAAAGGTAACACCTCTATATATTATAACACAGGATTCACCTATCATAATATTCTGACACTTCCTGTTCTGTAGAGATCACTTCTCAGCAGTCATCACATTATGATCACAGGCAGGATTACAATGAAAGGTAACACCTGTATATAGATAACACAGGATCTACCATTGACAATATGTGATGGACACAGCTCACCTCCTATCCCTTCCTGCACAGTGACCTCTGCACATGTCACAGAGCATGCCTAGAAAACTCTCCCATAGAAGTCAATAGGCCCTTTCCTGTTCACATATGCTAATGGTCTGTGTGTCTGCTGTAAAGAATATCTCTTAATGCTATGAACATTTTAAAAACAAAAGAGAAAGAAAAATTTGGGAATTCAAGATGATAAAATTCCAGTCATTGACACAATGCCTCAATCTAACACCTAGATTAATGAGCCACTACATGGACACCCGTCAGATCCCCCATCAGACTGACTCCAGATGCCTTATCTCCTAAGACATCACCCCTATAACCTCAGTTTTATTGCCCCGGCTTATCTTAATGATATATCACTTCATGTACTAATTGTCTTTGTGTAACATCTAAATGTTGTGCTTTTTTCAAAGACATTCATTTGTAAATAGCCTGAAGAAGGAGCCTGTGTGCTCTGAAAGCTTGCATATAGAACTTTTATGGTTAGCCAATAAAGGTATCAAACCTACTATACTTATGTCTTTTTTGACACAAAAGTATTTAACATTGCATAAAATTATAGCATGAATCATATGGGGTGAAAAAACTAGTGTAAGTGTAAAATGGAGGAGATACCTATAGCTACCAATCAGGTTTCTACATTTATTCTCCAAAGAGCCTCTGAAAAATAAGACTTGAAAACGAATTGGTTGCTTTTAGCAACTGCTCCACTTTTTCCTTGCACTAGTTATGATAAATCTCCCCCACTGTTTCAGAACTCTTGTTGGAAGCAGAGACATACTTCTTCTTGAAGGAGATGATCCACTGCGCTCTCCAAGTGCCACTTCTTTTCAAAACCATTACAGTCATTATTACCTATTGGAAAAGATAGTAATCAATAAACTGAAAGTCAAATCCATATATCAGCCAACATACAGTGCAAATAAGTAACACGTCTAAGCTGTTTGCAGCAGGTGCACTTTTTTTTAACCAAAAGTATGGATAGAAAAATAAATGTGTCTGCTTATATAAAGGACCATCCTTGCAAATGCTCCTGTGTTCCAGTCCTGTACAAATCTAGTGGTGATGAGAATTGACAGTGGTGTATACTATGATGAAATGGAGAGCAAAGATATACTTATATAATACATATTATTCATGCCCCATTAGATAAAATAGACGGGCAGCCTGATTGGTATATGGATGTGCAAAAACAAAATGATAGCAAGTAACAAACATTTATGTATTCAATTAAACATGACCAATGACATATTGAGGACCAGGGTAAAAGTTTCACTTTAAATGAAAATAGGAAAGGGGAGACACGCATTGAGTCCCTGTGGATGTAGTTATTTTAACCTGTAAATCCATTGGGCTTCTTTCTGTTGCATACTCCTATCCCAATCTCCACCCTACTCTGAAATACAAGTCACATTGATCATGCAGAAACGTAAGGATCGATAATTATCCATATGTACCTCCCTAATATGTTTTCAGATAGGATTGTCCTCTATGTGCTCAATGTTCCCCATATGTTCAAGTGTCCTAAGCTAAAAATCACAGGAATTGCTCTATAGGGATACTCTTCCTACGGGAAAAGGCGTGGTGGCTCTCCCACCTAAGCAGTCTCCTTACAAAATATTGTTGTTGGAATATCACCTCTCCTTCCCTTTTGTAATAAAACATCCAAAAATAGGAGGATATCTCTGTTAATCTCATATGTAAACTGCAGTCCAGTTGGATTGATACTGATATCAGCTACAAATTAACAGGTTCCCGACCGCTGGCCGTAAATATACGGCCAGCGGTCAGGGTCTCTAAAGTCCGGCGTATAGTATATATACGGCCGCACTTCAGAGACTGTGCACGCGCGATCGCGTGCACACAGCTCTATGCCCTGGCTGTTGCTAACAGCCATGGGCACTGGGCAGAATGTCAGGGGTCAATCTTTTGGCCCCTGAACATGTGATCGCTGTGACAACCAATGACAGCGATCACATGCATTTCTGCATAGAAAACCGTGTGCACGCGATCGCGTGCACACAGCCCTGTGCCCTCGCTGTTACCAACAGCTCTGGGCACTGGGCAGAGTATCAGGGACCAATCTGATGGTCCCTGAACATGTGGTCGCTGTGACAACCAATCACAGCGATCACATGCATTCCTGCTTATAAAACAGTGTGCACGCGATCGCGTGCACACAGCCCTGTGCCCACGCGGTTACCAACAGCTCTGGGCACTGGGCAGAGTATCAGGGACCAATCTGATGGTCCCTGATCATGTGGTCGCTGTGAAAACCTATCACAGCGACCACATTTGTTTTATTTTGACTTTTCTGGCAGTAAATCTCCTGCCTCTTTTCTTCTCCTCAAACATTGTTTCAGTTTGAGGAGAAGAAGAGACTCGGGAGAATTGCTGCCAGAAGATTACAGTTACAGTTACACAAAAAATACAGTTACACTCTAAAACATTCTCTGTATAGATAGATTTCTATCTATCTATACAATCTATCTATCCATCTCTTTTTTTTCTATCTATCTACCTTTCTTTCTTTTATTCTATTAGAATAGGCAGGTAGGGAGTATATAATTATATATATATATCCACATATATATAATATATATAGCAATAGCGGTTTATTTTTTTGTTAGCGGTAGTATAGATATATATAGCAGTTAGTTTGTGTGTTTTATAAAAAAAAAAAAAAAATTTGTTTCGTTAGTGTTAGTTACGTTATGGCGAGGAAGTTGTTTAGCGCCGAGGAGGCATACGCCATGCTGTGGTCTGAGTCGGAGACCGCATCAGAGATGGCGTCCGAGATGGAACCTGTTTTAGGTAGTGACGATGACAGCGTCACTTCAGGTTCATCTTCAGGGGACGTTGTCCCTGATGCAGTCGAAACTGCAGAACATGAAAGCGCAGGGCCAAGTAGCGCTGTAGCACGGGACAGCCTGGTCCCTCCAGTCCAGGCTCTTGTATGGGCACCTGCCCCATCTTTTGGGCCTAGAATCCACGGATTTACGGCCACTCCTGGCATAACCGTGGACAATACAAATTTTGTCCAAATGGATTACTTCCATTTATTTATAACGGACGACATCCTAAATCAGATTGTCCACGAAACAAATTTATATGCCACGCAATATATAAGGCAGGAACCTTCATCCACCCATGCCAGAGATTGGACGCCCACCAATTTGCAGGAATTAAAAAAAAATTTGGGGCTCACCCTAAATATGGGTATTGTCAAAAAGCCCTCCATTAGGTCTTACTGGTCAACAAGACCCGCCCAAGCCACCCCAGTATATTCTGCAGTAATGCCCAGGTCTCGTTATGAGACAATAATGAGGTTCCTCCACTTCAATGACAACGCACAGGCCCCCCCAAGTACCGATGCAAACCGGGATCGGTTGTTCAAAATAAGACCGCTAATAAATTCCCTGAATAATTTATTTCTGCAACTCTACACCCCTGAGCAGAATGTAAGTGTGGACGAATCCCTCCTCAACTTTCATGGCAGACTTAGCTTTATGCTGCCAATATCTACCTTCCAAAAGGGCAAGATATGGCGTTAAGCTCTACAAATTGTGTGAAAGCGGGTCAGGATATACCACCGCCTTCAGGATTTATGAAGGGCGGGACCGCACAATAAATGTTCCTGGATGCCCCCCTGATCTTTCCACCAGCAGTAAGATCGTGTGGGAGATAATGCAGCCTCTGCTTCACAAGGGGTACCACCTGTACTGCGACAATTTTTATTCCAGTGTGCCCCTGTTTAGGCATTTGCATGCTGCAAGGACTGGGGCATGTGGTACCATGCGCAAAAACCGAATTGGTTTTCCACAGCAATTAGTGGGGAAGCGCATGGTAAAGGGGGACTCCTGTGCTTATGCATCTGAAGAATTGCTGGCGGTCAAGTTCAGGGATCGCAAAGATGTGTATGTGCTAAGCACGATTCATACCGCAGGAACAGTGGCAGTGAGGGAAAGGGGGGCAACATCGGACAAGCACAAACCAGTGAGCGTGTCCGAATATAACAAGTACATGGGGGGGGGTGGATTTAAGCGACCAGGTTTTACAGCCCTATTTAGTAAAACGCAAAACTAAAACCTGGTACAAAAAGGTGGCCATTTATTTGTTACAGGTGGCCATCCACAATTCATTTGTGCTCTATAAAAAAAACAGAGGCAGAGACACATACCTGGATTTCCAGGAAAAAATTATTGAAGGCCTCATTTTTGATGTTCAGGACACCCGAGAATGCCCCCAGTCTGAGGATGTCACGCGACTGACTGAAAGACACTTCATCAGTCGGATTCCCCCAACAGCAACCAGAAGCAACCCTCAGAAAAAGTGCCGCGTCTGCAGAAAAGACGGGCACCGCAAAGATTCCCGATATTTCTGTCCCTCATGTCCCTCACAACCAGGCCTGTGCATTGAGCCATGTTTTAAAAAATACCACACTGTTCTGAATTATTAGATTTTAGTTAATTTGTTGAAAATATATTTGCCCTACATTACGTTTTTATTTTTCCCCTGATTTTACTCCAAGGGTGAGGGAGGGAATGGGTGGGGGGGGTGGATGTCATGTTTGATGTTTTCTAAAGTTCATCTGCTGGAGAGCTCTATTTGCATAAACCTGCAATTTCTTATTTTAGAAAACCCAAAAAAAAAAATTCTCATTATACCCCTAGATGAATGTTTTGGGATCTCTGCTTCAAGAGCAGATATTTTGGAAGTGTTATAGAAACTCTGTTGAGTTTTGTAAAACCAGCTTTGAAAAAAAGCGATATGTGAAATAATCTTCTTCTATCGTCCGCCCTCCTACATCTCTATGTGATAAATAAGGCCACATATTTGGTATCCCCGTGCACGGGAGAAGTGGCAGAATGTGAACGGAGATTAATTTTGACCGTGGTCTATACCGTGTGTGAAAAATGCTGGTATAAACTGACGCATTTGCTAAAAAATTGCTTATTTTATTTTGATCCATCTTATTCAAGAAACTTTCAGAAGAAAACTGGACTTGCTAAAAATATGATAAACCCCTTGAAGGAAACCTTGTGGGGTCTACTTGTGTGAATGAAGTCATTTATGGGGTGTTTCTAATGTTTCAGCAGCATTAGGCCCCCCAGAAAACAGTATGCGGCTCTAAAATCAAATGCAAAATTCCTGGACCGAAAAGGCCAAAAAGCCTCCTTTTATGCCAAGCCCTGGCACATGCCCGCACAGTGAATAAGGCACACATATTTGGTATCCCCATGCACGGGAGAAGTGGAAGAATGTGAAAGGAGATGAATTTTGTCTGTGGACTATACCGTGTGTGAAAAATACTAGCCTAAACTGACGCATTTGCTAAAAAAGTGCTGATTTTATTTTGTTCCATCTTATTCAAGAAACTTTCAGAAGAAAACTGGACTTGCTAAAAATATGATAAACCCCTTGAAGGAAACCTTGTGGGGTCTAATTGTGTGAATGAAGTCATTTATGGGGTGTTTCTAATGTTTCAGCAGCATTAGGCCCCCCAGAAAACAGTATACGGCTATAAAATCAAATGCAAAATTCCTGGACCGAAAAGGCCAAAAAGCCTCCTTTTATGCCAAGCCCTGGCACATGCCCGCACAGCGAATAAGGCACACATATTTGGTATCCCCATGCACGGGAGAAGTGGAAGAACGTGAAAGGAGATTAATTTTGGCCGTGGTCTATACCGTGTGTGAAAAATGCTAGCATAAACCGACGCAATTGTTAAATTCTTGCATTTTTTTCCAATTTTGCCCACTTTAGAGAAGAAAAAAAAAATGATATATACTGACAAATGCCACTAAAACAAAGCCCTATCTGTCCTTTAAAAAGAGTGTAAAATTCAAAGATGAACTTTATTCACCTGCTGAGTTATAGTCATCTAAAGAAGCGCATAGCAAAATTGTGAAATTTGCTCTGGTCATTTAGCTGTAAAACAGCCTAGTCCTTAACCGGTTAAACAAAACAGATCTTTAATATTCGACTACATCACAAAAAATGTCATCAATGTACCAACCTCATAGGGTGATGTATCCATGGTAATTCTTGAACCCTTTAAAAATAACATAGTATACTCCCACCAGCCCAGAAGCAGGTTGGCATTGGAGGCAAAAAATACTTCTGCTCTTAAGGTGAAATTCAATTGGTTACAAATATTTGTCATGAGGTATGTGGCTATATAAGGCTTCGACATCTATACTACAATGCCATGAATCCTTTTATACTTGGAACCCCTCAACCCTATTCAAAGGAGCTCCATGGTATCCCTGATGTAAGATAGAAAGGTCGTCACATTGTTAGAATTTCATCAATATATAGAGTATGCCCAAATTATGAGTGAGACGATTAACACTTGACATTATTGGGCCACACTTATGAATTTTAGAAAGCCAATGAAAAGTGGCACATTCAGGTTTCTGGAGTACAGAAAATCAAACTTCGTTTTATCACTTACCTCTTGTTCTTAACCTCTTAGAAGAATAATTTTCCGTTCCCTAAGAAAACAGGAGTGGGATCGACATCAAGGAGCATATAACCTTCATTATCAGAGAGGAATGTCAAGCATATATCACAATATTTATTGTGGTACATAACAACAATGTTGCTGTCCTTGGCCACCAATTTTTTGACAATATGTGATCAGATTTGAGATTGACAAGGGCCTTCCACTTCTCTCTAGTAAGGTTATTTCTAAGTTGCAAAAGATCTCCTGAAAGTGCGTTTAGTTTTTCTATATCTTCCAATAAAATGTTCAGGACATCGATGATGTTATCAACCCCCACAGGAGGCATTCTTGTGCTCTTTTTATGACATTTAGTGAAAAGCCCCATGACTCCTGCCTCTTACATTCTCGTCAAGTAGTGATGCGAGACGGGAATACGCAGTAAATGGATATCGGGTGGTGGACAGAACAGCTGATCAGGTGATGAGTTTGGGCACATCTCCAATTTGTATTAGACCAATGTCTATGGCGGCAGATGTTTAAATATCATTGGTCCTAAGTTACTGTGCCACACACCTGGGAGCATCAGTTTCCCACTATAGCGATAAAACAGCTATGCTGACTGTGACAGCCAAACAGGCATCTACAGCCTGCATGGGACCGGTGATGGATACTCATTTTAACTTGTGATCTATATTAGCAACATTTCATTATTTCCATTACTGTATTTTTTTTTTTTATTGGCAATGGGAAACGGATTGAGATGTGATTTACAATTTGATTGCAACTCATTACTTATGTGTATTTTTAGGATTCTTTTCATTGTGATTACACGTTTATCCCACGAAGATAGGAGGTACGAGCAATTTTCTTTCCCTTTTTTATCAATGTCGTATATTTTGCACCAGGTCCATCTTTCTGGCTGGTCTCACATGTTTTTGTGATATCATGATATTAGGGCCATCCATGATAAACTAAGGCAAAGTTAGAGTGGGGTAGCCCGTTTTTGGGGCAGTTACTCTGGAATACATAGGATTGGCCCTTATCTAGAGCCAGTGGTAGTAATAGAGTGGGCCTCTATTCATAAGTTCGTACACCACTCTGTGATTTCTATTTACCTCCAAACCAAGTTTGTGACTTTAGGGTCCGACATCCATTTCAAAATGGCCAGCTCAATTAAACTTAAAACCATATATGTTCTAATGCATCAGATGGACTGGCAGCAAATCCACAGGGAATCAGAATCTATGCCGTTAATTATTGAAATCAATAATACCAATTTCTAAGGCCCTGTTCACACTGAGTTTTTTGCAGGCAGAAAATTATGCCTGGAAAAATCAGCTCCGTTTTTTTTTAGTGGTTTTGCACCACGCTTTTGTCAACTAATTTTTTACGCGTTTTTTTTGCCGTGTTTTTTTAAGCAATCTCTTCAAAAGAAAAAACACGATTATTTCCGTCTCCCATTGACTTCAAAGGGGTTTTTGAGGCGGAAAACGCCTCAAGATTGGGCATGTCGTTTCTGTTTCCTGCGAGCATTTTTTTGCTCGCGGTAAAAAAAAACGCCTCCACCTCCCATTGAAATCAATGTGAGTAAATTTCGGCCGTTTTTTGCCGCGGTTTCCTCGGCAAAAACTGCAGCAAAAAAAACTCAGTGTGAACAGGGCCTTACAGTAGAAATTCTGAGAATTCCATTATATTAGGGAATTTTATCCAATTTCCTGATATGATCTTTAAATCTTTCCCACCCTGTGTCGTATATACAAAGTGCGGGCGAGTGGACCTTTTAGGGGTTTTCAGGGACCAAGCACCGTCTGCCTATTGTACAATAACTTTGTAAATCCATGCGATGGCACGGTGCAGATGGGTTGCCATGACAGCAGGGGGCCCCTATGTCTGATATAGATTTAGAGGCTGGGCCTTATAGGCTGCCTGTCAGCAAGATTCTGACAGGCAGGCATAGTACACATAAAACTGGAATGTAACTGTTTAAAGGATAAAATATTCATGTTCTCTTGTAGATTGAAAAATATTGTAAAAAAAAAAACAGTGTTTAAAAATATAAAAAAATAAAATTCAAGTAAAAAAACCATAAGTTGCTTATTTTAAAATAAACAATGTTTTTTCTTTATAGAAATAAAACAATGAAAAACAAGAAATTGGTTAAACCACGTCCATAACGTCCCCTTTATTAAAATATGAAGTTAGTTATTCCGCATGGTGAAAGATGAAAAACAATACCACAATTGCTGTTTTTTAAAAATTCAGACTCTCAAAAAATTTATAAAAAGTGATCAAAAAGTTGTATGTATCCCAAAATGGTACCAATGAAAATTACCGTTAGTCCTGCAAATACACAAGTGCCCATAAAGCTACATCAATGGAAAAATATTTTTTAAAGTGTTTCTATTGTGCAAAAGTAGTATAAAAAATAATAATTTTGTATCGCTGTAAACATACTGACCCATAGAATGGGTAAAGTTATCATTTTATTTGTCCCGCACGGAAAACACCATAAAAACAAAACCCAAACAACAATGGTGTTTTTTTTACTCTCCATAGAATTTTTTTTATAAAAGTAATACAGTACATTATAAAGGCATGTTCACACAGAGCGGATATGCTGGGCAAAAATATAAATTTATATATATAAATTTGATATTGCCGTGATCGTACTGTACCGCAGAAGAAAATAACAAATCAGTTATATCCCACGGTGGAATAAAATCAAAAATTGATGGTGAAATTGATGATTTTTTTTTCCTACCACCCCCTCAAAAAAATTATAAATGTTATACAAGTCATTACATGCACTCAAAAATGGTGACATTAACAAAAAACAACCTGTCTCGCAAAAAAAAAACAAGCCCTTATAAGACTATATTTATGGAAAAAAATTAAATGTTATGGATCTTGGAGAGTTTCAACTCAAAAAAAATGTATGTTTCAATTTGGGTCACTAAGGGCCTGTTCACATCCGTGTTGGTCTTCCATTTGGCTTTCCGTTCAGAAACAGACAAACAGAAAGTATAGCTTCCGTTTGCATTTACCATTGATTTCAATGGTATATCTGTTTGTTTCAGTTTGCATAAGTTTGGCTCCGTTCTGTTTGGTTTGCATTTCTTTTTATGGAAAAAATAGCGTAGCACACTATTATCAAAATGGCACAGTCGTTAAAAAATGGCACAAATCAATGATACATTTGGTGCAACCATTGCAAGTTGATGCATCTCTTTTAAATCTGTCGTATATGTTGAAGATCAAGATGAAAAATGACGCAAGTTTTTCATAAACATGGCACATATAACTTGTGCAGTTTACATTGCGCCTTTTGATAAACGTACCCCATTAAATCCTTAGTGTATTAAAGACAACCTCCAATGGAAACACTACTTTCCATGACTGCATTCCCCACCTGACTGTATACCACCCTCTACACTTCTTTTATGTATTCTGGACTTACTTTGTGAACGGCTGCCTTATATGTGCTTTAAAAAAAGCCTCCTTCTTGATTCTTACATTTCCCCAGCTTTCTCTTCCTCTCTGCTTTGCTATCAATCCCATGATGCTTCAGCACAGCATCACATGACCAGCTAAAGACCGTACCATTTCTGCATGCTGGGGACACTGTGATTATCATTCTCTCTATATTCTCCTAAATAAGCTGAGAAACCATAAGTATACAGACAGGGAGGCTGCACTATATTCTTCTACATTATACCTGTGTGAGAGGAACCTAAGTATCAGTGGTAGTTGATGATAGAAGTTTCTGTCACCGACCCTGATTCACACTACTGCTAAGCAACCACCCCAGTCTGATATATAGAGATAGGAGAAGCAAGAAAAATAACAGGTGAGAGACTGACACATGGAATACCATTATGGTACACATGGAAAAGTTTAGTATCGGCCGGAGTGCCCTTTAAGTCAGCAGTGTCCCTGTGCCACCTTGCCAATTAGCACGCTGACCATTTGTAAATGGTCAGATAGACCTAATTATGTGTGAGCCTGTGGCTATTTTTATTTAGGGTCGATGCACACGGCATTGGCCCGTTTATGGATCCTGTACAGAGCACATAGAGTGAAAATGGGCCCGTATTATGGCCCCCTAGGTTCTCCGAATGACACAAAACAATGGCTCTGCGAGGAACTATATTCTTCCCTAGAAGTAATGCTTTTAGAGAATACAGCATGTGACGGAGCATACCAACATGTTATCCCTTTAAACACAATCAGGTTTTTACAAATTATTCCATCTAAACTGACAACAGGATCAGCTTTTCTTTTAACGTTTGGTCGCTGCAAATTTATACAATGTAATTTTTGGAAGACGCAGTGTCTTAAGTAGGATGAAAATCTTCACTCTAAATTATTGAGTTGGAAACTTAAAAAACAAAATAATATTTGATAAAATACATTAATGCACGGGCACTAGAGCAAGCATGGACACGTGTATATAAATAGCGGCATGAAATAGAGGGCTTTTCTGATTAGGCTAACATTACTTGCAGAGAACTACATGGGCCATGTCCTTTTCAATCTACTTATTAATGATCTCATAGAGAGAAAAATGTCCTGATTTGCAAATGACACAAAAGCTTTGCCTGATTATTTAAGCAGTGCAGGAGGGTTGGCTGGAACAGATGAATTGTGACTTGTACTAACAAATGACAAAAGTACTAGCTAAGAAAAAAAAATACATGTAAGGCTTCGTTCACATCTACAACAGGGCTCCGTCGGAGCTTTCCGTCAGATCGGTACCGACTGAAACAAAAGGAACTGTTTGCGTCACCATTGATTTCAATGGTGACGGAACCGGTACAAATGGTTTCCGTTTGTCACCGTTGTTTAAGCGTTCTGTCGTTTAGCGTAGTCAACTATTCCGTCAAAACAAGGGAACCCTCCCCTGTCCTCCTACAAAATGGAAAATACTTCTGGATAATCCCTTTAAGGCTATGTTCAGATGTGGTGCTACCGTGTGGGTTTTTAGCTTTCAGGCTGACTCCATCCACATTAAATTGTTGGCCCATCCAAAAAAAAAACGGACAGCTCAGCCGACTTTAATCTATTGTGTATTGCCAGCTTCAGATGGCAAATCATCACAGCTACGGCTCAGCGGCCTGAAGCGGGCTGCATGCAGTGTTTCCACAAAAAATGTAACATTCTGTGTCACCTCCGAAAACCCCATAAACTACAGTAATCCGATTCTGAATCTGCAACTTTTATCTTTCTACTTACTTACATTCGACAGCTGTAAGCTTGCAAATGGGCAGTGCACTGCATGCTGATGCATAGAGATGCATGCGCTATTGATTCCGTCGAAAACGGAAACCTGCCGGAACGGTGACAAACGGAAACCATTAGCAGTGTTTCCGTCACCATTGATATCAATGGAAGCTGTGGTTTCCGTTTGACTTTCCGTTGCGGGGTTCCACGACGGAAACCTCTGACGGAACCCCTGAACAGAAAGCCAACGCTGATGTGAACCGGCCCCAAATTGAATATATATGTTGCAGTGTTACTAGTCATCTACTCATGTTATTGTTCTATCCACACGGCTGTGGAACAGGAACAAACATTTCTTATATCTAAGGGACAGAGACTGCACGTTTGATAACACATAATGCATGGTACAACAGCGCTCTCTTATGGTCAGATGTTGGAAGTGCCAGATAATCACTAACTGCAATTTTAAAATAAATTTCTCCTAATGCAGTATGTGCTAGTGAAAGGAGTATAAATCCTTCAAACATGGCAAAATGTAAACATTTAATAGTGTGGTTGCATTGTAAATGTAACTTGCATTCTTGCCATCTGTTTGTACATGTGGCACGGTTTAGTCCACCAATGCAGGTATTCAAGCAAATGTGCAAAATTGGAAATCCCGACTTCAATAGTTTGCTATTTTGCAAGGGTGCGGGTAAAAATCCAAGGTGTGAGAATTGGTAGAGGTATCATATGGTGATAAGGGACAGGCAGAAGTAGAAATGCCATTGAGTGGCTGAAATTCAATAATGTGGTCTTTGTCGCAATGTACAGATGTAGCCGTCTTTTTTTTGACTTTTAACGGATTAAATACACAGTGGAAAGATCCTTTATCTTACCGTGTTTCCCCGATAGTAAGACACCCCCGATTGTAAGACGTATCGGGGGTTTCAGGGGGGTCGGCTAATATAAGCCGTACCCCGAAAGTAAGACATATGTCTTACTTTCGGGGAAACACGGGGGTATTTCTGATGCGCGGCTGCGTGATTTTCGCGCAGCCGCCATCATAGAGATGAGTCTAGTCGCCGCCCGTCACTGTCCAAGGTGCTGAAAGAGCTAACTCTTTCAGCACCCTCGACAGTGAATGCCGTGAAAAAAAGAAAAAGTTCGTACTTACCGAGAACTTCCCGGCCGTTGCCTTGGTGACGCGTCCTTGGTGACGCGCCTCTCGACATCGGGCCCCACCTCCCTGGATGACGCGGCAGTCCATGTGACCGCTGCAGGCTGTGCTTGGCCTGTGATTGGCTGGAGCTGTCACTTGGCCTGAATTGTCATCCCGGGAGGTCAGACTGGAGGAAGACGCCGGGAGTTATCGGTAAGTCAGAACTTCTTTTTTTTTGACAGGTTCATGTTTATTGGGATCGGAAGTCACTGTCCATGGTGCTGAAACAGTTTAACTCTTTCAGCACCATGAACAGTGACTATCTAGAAAATCGAGCAACGCAACGCAATATAAGACATACCCCGAAAGTAAGACATAGTGGGGATTTTGGGGATAAAAAGAAAGTAAGACACTGTCTTACTTTCGGGGAAACACGGTAGTAGTGACCAGAAAGGAGAACAGAATTCAAGATGGTAAGCACAGAATAGATAGTAGGTGATAGTAGATAGAATAAGGTGGCAGCCTCAGAAGTCCTGTATAGCAGCCTAATAAAAATGAAGTGGCACATGTTTTTAGTAGTATTGTTCTTAACTTTTCTTCAGTAAATTCTTGGACCGTGAATGTAGAATCAGATTATGGGGCAATTCCCCACAACTGTAATACAGCACCCATAGACTGTTAGTAGCCCATTCTCACACACTGCATTGCTTCTAGTGGAGAACACAATGCTTCCGAGAGGCACTATACGATGGTAAACGAAGGGAGCGTGATCTCGTGAGATGTAAGTCTGACGAGATCACACGTTGATCGGACAGTGACAGAGCAGATTATGGCGCACAGGCTAATTAAGCCTGAGAGTCACTGACTGTATGGCTATGTCCCCTTAAGAGATTACCCATGAGGTAACACTCTGAGGTGGCCAAAGATAATTGGCTGGTGAGCAGCACATAAAACCAGCATTCTCCCCCTCCTTGTCCTCTCTCCCGCTCCCCAGCTACTGGAGGAGTATCCACCTATCCAGTCAGGTTACATTTATCACTTGCTGATAACCTTAGTTGGAAATGTAAGGTTCCCTTTAGATAACGTGTGACCTCTTTTTACGTCATTCCAGTCCATCTGACTTGGCATTGAGACCTTTCCACATAAGGTTCCTGCTGCTGCGATGTCAGGCCATGTAACAGTGGTAACATATACGGTAGCTATTGTCCAATTGCTTTCCTGTACTGATTGTTATTTAGTAACAATGTCAATGTTTTGATCATTTCTTGAATCTTTTTCCTTTGGTTCAGAAGAAAACTGCTGTCTTTCTCTCTCTCAATCTGAATACCGAGATAATGATAGGTTTCCAAGATCTCTGGTCTCAAAAGTCTCATTTAGAGTTTGGAGTATTTTTGTTTCATCTCCTTCTTGCTGAAAACAGACTAGAAGATCCCCCACATATATGAAGCGATAGTAGACCCTACTAGCCGGCAGGCGTTACAATACCACAAAGATTAACTAATTTGCAATTAAGCAAAAAGATGCCCTGATTTCCGGCCAGCTTCTAAAGTATAAACTAAAATATAACTTTTATTGAGTATTATTAACCGGTTAAGGACTAGGCTGTTTTACAGCTAAATGACCAGAGCAAATTTCACAATTTTGCTATGCGCTTCTTTACATGACTATAACTCAGCAGGTGAATAAAGTTCATCTTTGAATTTTACACTCTTTTTAAAGGACAGATAGGGCTTTGTTTTAGTGGCATTTGTCAGTATATATCATTTTTTTTTTTTCTCTAAAGTGGGCAAAATTGGAAAAAAATGCAAGAATTTAACAATTGCGTCGGTTTATGCTAGCATTTTTCACACACGGTATGAACCACGGCCAAAATTAATCTCCTTTCACATTCTTCCACTTCTCCCGTGCATGGGGTTACCAAATATGTGTGCCTTATTCACTGTGCGGGCATGTGCCAGGGCTTGGCATAAAAGGAGGCTTTTTGGCCTTTTCGGTCCAGGAATTCTGCATTTGATTTTAGAGCCGCATACTGTTTTCTGGGGGGCCTAATGCTGCTGAAACATTAGAAACACCCCATAAATGACTTCATTCACACAATTAGACCCCACAAGGTTTCCTTCAAGGGGTTTATCATATTTTTAGCAAGTCCAGTTATCTTCTGAAAGTTTCTTGAATAAGATGGAACAAAATAAAATCAGCACTTTTTTAGCAAATGCGTCAGTTTAGGCTAGTATTTTTCACACACGGTATAGACCACGGACAAAATTCATCTCCTTTCACGTTCTTCCACTTCTCCCGTGCATGGGGATACCAAATATGTGTGCCTTATTCACTGTGCGGGCATGTGCCAGGGCTTGGCATAAAAGGAGGCTTTTTGGCCTTTTCGGTCCAGGAATTCTGCATTTGATTTTGATACTGTTTTCTGGGGGGCCTAATGCTGCTGAAACATTAGAAACACCCCATAAATGACTTCATTCACACAAGTAGACCCCACAAGGTTTCCTTCAAGGGGTTTATCATATTTTTAGCAAGTCCAGTTTTCTTCTGAAAGTTTCTTGAATAAGATGGATCAAAATAAAATTAGCAATTTTTTAGCAAATGCGTCAGTTTATACCAGCATTTTTCACACACGGCATAGACCACGGCCAAAATTAATCTCCTTTCACATTCTTCCACTTCTCCCGTGCACGGGGATACCAAATATGTGGCCTTATTTATCACATAGAGATGTAGGAGGGCGGACGATAGAAGAAGATTATTTCACATATCGCTTTTTTTCAAAGCTGGTCTTACAAAACTCAACAGAGTTTCTATAACACTTCCAAAATATCTACTCTTGAAGCAGAAATCCCAAAATATTCATCTAGGGGTATAATGGGAATTGATTTTTTGTGGTTTTCTAAAATAAGAAATTGCAGGTTAATGCAAATGGAGCTCTCCAGCAGATGAACGTTAGAAAACATCAAACATGACATCCACCCCCCACCCATTCCCTCCCTCACCCTTGGAGTAAAATCATGGGAAAAATAAAAACGTAATGTAGGGCAAATATATTTTCAACAAATTAACTAAAATCTAATAATTCAGAACAGTGTGGTATTTTTTAAAACATGGCTCAATGCACAGGCCTGGTTGCGAGGGACATGAGGGACAGAAATATCGGGAATCTTTGCGGTGCCCGTCTTTTCTGCAGACGCGGCACTTTTTCTGAGGGTTGCTTCTGGTTGGTGTTGGGGGAATCCGACTGATGAAGTGTCTTTCAGTCAGTCGCGTGACATCCTCAGACTGGGGGCATTCTCGGGTGTCCTAAACATCAAAAATGAGGCCTTCAATAATTTTTTCCTGGAAATCCAGGTATGTGTCTCTGCCTCTGTTTTTTTTGTAGAGCACGAAGTACAGTAAAAAATTGTGTAGTACCGTGTTAGCCAGAGACAATATGAAATGTTAAATACTTTTGTGTCAAAAAAGACAAAAGTATAATAGGTATGATACCTTTATTGGCTAACCATAAAAGTTCTATATGCAAGCTTTCAGAGCACAGAGGCCCCTTCTTCAGGCAGTTTACAAATGAATGACTTAGAAAAAAGCACAACATTTAGATGTTACACACAGACAATTAGTACATGAGGTGATACATCATTAAGATAAGCCGGGGCAATAAAACTGAGGTTATAGGGGTGATGACTTAGGAGTTAAGGGATCTGGAGTCAGTCTGATGGGGGACGTGACGTGTGTCCATGTAGTGGCTCATAAATCCTGGTGTTAGATTGAGGCCTTGTGTCAATGACTGGAATTTTATCATCATCTTGAATTCCCAAATTTTTCTTTCTCTGTTGTTTTTAAAATGACCCTTCAGAATGAGTACCTTTAAATCTGCCAAACTGTGGTCTGGTCCAGAGAAGTGTTTTCCCACGGGTGTATCCACCTCCTGTTTTATTGTATGTCTGTGAAGATTCATCCTAGTTAAATCTGAGATCTTGGACCAACAACACAAAGTAACACACAATCTCAGCATGGAGGAAAGGAATGCAACAAAATCACTCAAATCCAACAGAGACATCATCATCAAACCAGCTGATAAAGGAGGCGCTGTAGTGATTCTGAATACATCCGATTATATCCAGGAGGCACACAGACAACTCTCAGACAGAAAATACTACACCCTGCTTAATAAAGACCCCACCAAACAATACACAGTAGAACTTGTCCGTATCATCAATAATTTCAACGCTGTATCAGACAGTTTAATGGACCTTATACCGGACAATCCCAGAATGGGAACATTCTACATGTTACCTAAAATACATAAAGAAGGCAATCCAGGGAGACCAATCATTTCAGGTGTTGGGACTTTAACTGAGAATATTTCTGGCTGGGTGGAAAATCTTCTAAAGCCCTTGGTGAGGTGCACACCCAGTTATGTCCAGGACACCACAGATGTCCTCTGCAAACTCTCAGCTCTAGGTCCACTACCAGAGGGAACAATATTGGCAACTACATTGGAGAAACAATACAAAAACTACAAACCAGGATGAATCTTCACAGACATACAATAAAACAGGAGGTGGATACACCCGTGGGAAAACACTTCTCTGGACCAGACCACAGTTTGGCAGATTTAAAGGTACTCATTCTGAAGGGTCATTTTAAAAACAACAGAGAAAGAAAAATTTGGGAATTCAAGATGATGATAAAATTCCAGTCATTGACACAAGGCCTCAATCTAACACCAGGATTTATGAGCCACTACATGGACACACGTCACATCCCCCATCAGACTGACTCCAGATGCCTTAACTCCTAAGTCATCACCCCTATAACCTCAGTTTTATTGCCCCGGCTTATCTTAATGATGTATCACCTCATGTACTAATTGTCTGTGTGTAACATCTAAATGTTGTGCGTTTTTCTAAGTCATTCATTTGTAAACTGCCTGAAGAAGGGCCCTCTGTGCTCTGAAAGCTTGCATATAGAACTTTTATGGTTAGCCAATAAAGGTATCATACCTATTATACTTTTGTCTTTTTTGACACAAAAGTATTTAACATTTCATTTTGTAGAGCACAAATGAGTTGTGGATGGCCACCTGTAACAAATAAATGGCCACTTTTTTGTACCAGGTTTTAGTTTTGCGTTTTACTAAATAGGGCTGTAAAACCTGGTCGCTTAAATCCACCCCCCCCCATGTACTTGTTATATTCGGACACGCTCACTGGTTTGTGCTTGTCCGATGTTGCCCCCCTTTCCCTCACTGCCACTGTTCCTGCGGTATGAATCGTGCTTAGCACATACACGTCTTTGCGATCCCTGAACTTGACCGCCAGCAATTCTTCAGATGCATAAGCACAGGAGTCCCCCTTTACCATGCGCTTCCCCACTAATTGCTGTGGAAAACCAATTCGGTTTTTGCGCATGGTACCACATGCCCCAGTCCTTGCAGCATGCAAATGCCTAAACAGGGGCACACTAGAATAAAAATTATCACAGTACAGGTGGTACCCCTTGTGAAGCAGAGGCTGCATTATCTCCCACACGATCTTACTGCTGGTGGAAAGATCAGGGGGGCATCCAGGAACATTTATTGTGCGGTCCCGCCCTTCATAAATTCTGAAGGCGGTGGTATATCCTGACCCGCTTTCACACAATTTGTAGAGCTTAACGCCATATCTTGCCCTTTTGGAAGGTAGATATTGGCGAAAGCTAAGTCTGCCATGAAAGTTGAGGAGGGATTCGTCCACACTTACATTCTGCTCAGGGGTGTAGAGTTGCAGAAATAATTTATTCAGGGAATTTATTAGCGGTCTTATTTTGAACAACCGATCCCGGTTTGCATCGGTACTTGGGGGGGCCTGTGCGTTGTCATTGAAGTGGAGGAACCTCATTATTGTCTCATAACGAGACCTGGGCATTACTGCAGAATATACTGGGGTGGCTTGGGCGGGTCTTGTTGACCAGTAAGACCTAATGGAGGGCTTTTTGACAATACCCATATTTAGGGTGAGCCCCAAACATTTTTTTAATTCCTGCAAATTGGTGGGCGTCCAATCTCTGGCATGGGTGGATGAAGGTTTCTGCCTTATATATTGCGTGGCATATAAATTTGTTTCGTGGACAATCTGATTTAGGATGTCGTCCGTTATAAATAAATGGAAGTAATCCATTTGGACAAAATTTGTATTGTCCACGGTTATGCCAGGAGTGGCCGTAAATCCGTGGATTCTAGGCCCAAAAGATGGGGCAGGTGCCCATACAAGAGCCTGGACTGGAGGGACCAGGCTGTCCCGTGCTACAGCGCTACTTGGCCCTGCGCTTTCATGTTCTGCAGTTTCGACTGCATCAGGGACAACGTCCCCTGAAGATGAACCTGAAGTGACGCTGTCATCGTCACTACCTAAAACAGGTTCCATCTCGGACGCCATCTCTGATGCGGTCTCCGACTCAGACCACAGCATGGCGTATGCCTCCTCGGCGCTAAACAACTTCCTCGCCATAACGTAACTAACACTAACTAAACAAATTTTTTTTTTTTTTTTTTATAAAACACACAAACTAACTGCTATATATATCTACACTACCGCTAACAAAAAAATAAACCGCTATTGCTATATATATTATATATATGTGGATATATATATAATTATATACTCCCTACCTGCCTATTCTAATAGAATAAAAGAAAGAAAGGTAGATAGATAGAAAAAAAGATAGATGGATAGATAGATTGTATAGATAGATAGAAATCTATCTATACAGAGAATGTTTTATGAGTGTAACTGTATTTTTTGTGTAACTGTAACTGTAATCTTCTGGCAGCAATTCTCCCGAGTCTCTTCTTCTCCTCAAACTGAAACAATGTTTGAGGAGAAGAAAAGAGGCAGGAGATTTACTGCCAGAAAAGTCCAAATAAAACAAATGTGGTCGCTGTGATAGGTTTTCACAGCGACCACATGATCAGGGACCATCAGATTGGTCCCTGATACTCTGCCCAGTGCCCAGAGCTGTTGGTAACAGCGTGGGCACAGGGCTGTGTGCACGCGATCGCGTGCACACTGTTTTATAAGCAGGAATGCATGTGATCGCTGTGATTGGTTGTCACAGCGACCACATGTTCAGGGACCATCAGATTGGTCCCTGATACTCTGCCCAGTGCCCAGAGCTGTTGGTAACAGCGAGGGCACAGGGCTGTGTGCACGCGATCGCGTGCACACTGTTTTCTATGCAGAAATGCATGTGATCGCTGTGATTGGTTGTCACAGCGACCACATGTTCAGGGACCATCAGATTGGTCCCTGATACTCTGCCCAGTGCCCAGAGCTGTTGGTAACAGCGAGGGCACAGGGCTGTGTGCACGCGATCGCGTGCACACTGTTTTCTATGCAGAAATGCATGTGATCGCTGTGATTGGTTGTCACAGCGATCACATGTTCAGGGGCCAAAAGATTGACCCCTGACATTCTGCCCAGTGCCCATGGCTGTTAGCAACAGCCAGGACATAGAGCTGTGTGCACGCGATCGCGCGTGCACAGTCTCTGAAGTGCGGCCGTATATATACTATACGCCGGACTTTAGAGACCCTGACCGCTGGCCGTATATTTACGGCCAGCGGTCGGGAACCTGTTAAATAAACAAAAACAAAACAAAATTTTTAAGTGTGATTTTTTGTTTTTGTTTATTTAATAATACTCAATAAAAGTAATATTTTAGTTTATACTTTAGCAGCTGGCCGGAAATCAGGGCATCTTTTTGCTTAATTGCAAATTAGTTAATCTTTGTGGCCCCCACATATATGATCACAACAATCCATCTGTCTTACAGTCTCCTTTAGGGTCGGCCTTACTCCTCTGATAGCCTTCATCTGTAAGCACTTCATTCATTTTGACATTCCATGCTCTTGCCGTCTGCTATAGACCATACATACTTCCCTGAAGTTTGCACACTACGTCTGGTCTTTGTTCATCTTTGAATCCCGGTGGTTGTTCCATGTAAATGTTCTCTTTTACGTCACCGTGCAGAAATGCTGTTTCCACATCAAAATCTTTGACCTGCATTTTCCCTGTAACTGCTACTGCGAGCAATGTTCTGACGGTAGCATGTTTGACTACTGGAGCAAATCTCTCATCGTAGTCCTCTCCATATTTTTGTGAGTATCCCTTGGCAACAAGTCTATCGTTCCACCGTGCCATCTGTATTGTATTTAACTTTAAAAGTCCATTTACAGCCAATGGCTTTTCTCTCGGGTGGCGGCTCTGCTAGTGTCCATGCTTTGGTGTCAAGCATGGCTCTAATTTCTTCATCTGCAGCCTTCATCTATTTATTGGCTACCCCTTCTGGAAGATGGGATATGTCTTCCCAAGATGTGGGTTTATATATAGTGACTGTGCTTGCCTTGTATGAGATACATATAGGTGATTTACCTTTGTTCTCTCTTGGTGAACGCCTTGGTTCTGTATCTGGGTTTGGTTGTGTTTGCTCATTGGCAGGGCTTGGGTCTGCACTAACCAGTCATTTGCTCAGGAGACATACAGGTCGTCTGATCAGTGTCAGTTTCCTGTTCTGCTCTTGATTCCGGTGATGTCATCACCCCATCTTTCAGATCCTCAGCAAAAGTTACACTGTTGCTAGTAGTTACAGTCTTTTTTAGGGTTTAGGATTCTGTACCCTTTGCAGTAGTCACTGTATCCAAAAACTCTTAAATGCTTTAGACTTGGCTTCTCACCATGCCACAGTTCATATGGGGTTTTCTCCACTGTTCTAGAGAAGAGTCTATTGTGTAAATAAGTAGCTGTCATTGCACCTTCACCCCAATATTTTTTAGGTAATCAAGAATCTGTCATCATGCATCTGATCATTTCAGAGTTCTGTTCTTCCTTTCCGCTACCCCATTTTGCTCTGATGTATATAGGACTATTTTTTGATCCTCTATCCCATGTTGTTTCACATAGTCTTCAATTTTGCGCCCTGTAAATTTGCCTCCATTATCACTTCGAAATATGAGAGGCTTCCTCTGAATCTTCTTGCTTGTCTTTGTTACATAGTCTTGTAATTTATCCAAAACTTTGTTTTTGCTCTTCATTAGATAAGTGACTGTGTATCTTGAATGGTCATCGGTCGCTCGGTGTAGGCACTTATATAGGAGCACAAACATCACTGTGTATTAGGTCCAGTGGTTGTAAGGCTCTGGTCTTGCTTTCTTAGGAAGTGTTGCCCTTGTAGCTTTAGATTTAATGCAACATTCACATCTAACAGTGACTGGACAAGTGGACACTGTAAGATCCTTTGTTAGGTTCCGCATTTCAAGTTCCTGTGTGATTTCTGGATGTCTGTGACCTAAACGTCTATACCGCATGTGACTACAGTCATGGTGTCCATGCGGCAGAGTCTCCCCTGTTCCTTCACAGTGTTGGGATGATATAAATGCTCATCTGCTTTGGCACGGACTATCACCCGCTTTCCATGCAGGATGACACACTTGTCGCTTTGGAATTTTAAAGTGAGTCCTTTAGCTGTCAAACGTTTCATGGATAACAGTCCTCCTTCTGAACTGGGAACATCTAGCACGTCTTTTACTTGTACAGCTAAGTTGTGCCCATTTTGACTGGGAATTACTAAGATCTCATGCTCGATTCCTTCTGCATTTATTCTGCTTCCATCTGCAAGATAAATTGTTTCCTTGTTATTTAAGTCAAGTTCTGTGAAAAAACTTTTATCACTTGTCATGTGACTTGTTTCTTTGAAGTTAATACACCAGCCACGCAATATCTGACCGCTGTCACTTTAAAGGTGCCATTCCAATTATCTGCACACGGATTACAGATTGTGGCATTGACCTATTTTTTAGTCCCTTTTGGAAATTGTTTCTGCTGTTTTGCTTTCCATATTGTACAGTGTCTCTTTAGGTGTCCCTGTTTGTTGCATCTGAAACATGTTCTTGTTTCCTTCTGGTCTCTGTAGCTTTAAAGAGGCTCTGTCACCACATTATAAGTGCCCTATCTCCTACATAATGTGATCGGCGCTGTAATGTAGATAACAACAGTGTTTTTTATTTAGAAAAACAATCATTTTCACCAAGTTATGAGCGATTTTAGCTTTATGCTAATTACTTTCTTAATGCCGAACTGGGCGTGTTTTACTTTTGGCCAAGTGTCGTTGTACAGAGGAGTGTATGACGCTGACCAATCAGTAACCAGTCAGTGACATACACTTCTCTCCATTCATGTAATCAGCACATAGTGATCCTGTATTGTTCACTATGTGCAGTCACATACTCACACATTAACTTTATTGAAGTGTCTTGACAGTAAATAAGTTTGAACAGCAAAAAGATGAGGGGATGGCGGCGCTCCTCCGAGACTATTGTAAGGTGGTGAAGTGTAGATCGCCGGCTGCCACCCACTGCAGTCCCTTGGTGCTAAATCCTTAGTACCCGGCACAAGGTATGAGTCAGAAGGTAAGAAGAAAAATGCAGTCTAATTACGGGCATCGGCGCCAGGCTGTAGAGGATTAGGAACGGAGCGAAGTGAGTAGGATCTAGGAGATCTTTTATTGAGAAGACGACGCGTTTCTGGACCGGACTGGTCCCTTCTTCAGGTCAAAATACAATCATTTGTATATTGACCTGACGAAGGGACCAGTCCGGTCCAGAAACGCGTCGTCTTCTCAATAAAAGATCTCCTAGATCCTACTCACTTGACTCCGTTCCTGATCCTCTACAGCCTGGCGTCGATGCCCGTAATTAGACTGCATTTTTCTTCTTACCTTTTGACAATAAATAGACATCGTGTCCAACCAGGACGGGATGTCTATTCACAATCCCGACACTTCAGCAACGTTTGTGTGATTGGTCAGCGTCATACACTTCTCTCCACAACGTCCACTTGGTCAAAAGTAAACACACGCCCAGTCGGGCATTAACCCCTTAATGACCAGGCCATTTTGTGCGTTAATGACCAAGGATTATTTTTTGTTTTTTCACGGTCGCATTACATGAGTCGTAACTTTTTTTTTTATTCCGTCGACATAGCCGTTTAAGGGCTTGTTTTTTGCGGGACGAGTTGTATTTTGTAATTGTACCATTTTTGGATGCATATAATATATCACTTAGCTTTTATTAACTTTATTTTAGGAGAAAATTGAAAATAAGCAGCTATTTCAGCATTGATTTTCACGTTATAAATTGACGCCGTTTACTATGCAGCGTAAATAACATGTTACCTTTATTCTATAGGTCGGCACGATTACGGGGATACCAAATATGTAAAGGTTTTATATGTTTTTTCTACGTTTGCACAATAAAAACCCTTTTAGAAAAAAAATTACTTGTTTTTGCATCGCCGCATTCCAAGAGCAGTAATTTTTTTATTTTTCCGTCGATGTGGCCGTATGTGGGCTTGATTTTTGCGGGCCAAGGTGTAGTTTTTATTAGTACTATTTTGGGGTACATAGGACTTATAGATTAACTTTTATTTAATTTTTTATGGGGGGAATGGGAGAAAAGAGAATTTTGCCGTTTTTTGCGTTTTTGTTGGACGCCGTTCATCCGGCGGTTTAATTAATGTGTTAATTTTATTGTTCAAGTCGTTACGATCGCGGGGATACCATATATGTGTATGTGTGATTTGTTTAGACACTTTTACTAAATAAAACCACTTATTGGGCAAAGAAAGTTTTATTTTGACTGCAAATTTTTTTTATTTAACTGCTTTACATTTTTTTTTTAGTTCCACCAGGGGACTTCACCATGCGATCTGCTGATCGCATATATAATGCTTTGGTATACTTAGTATATCAAAGCATTATTGCGCGAGATTACGTTTGTCTTGCCGGAATCTCACAGAAAAGAGTCAGAAGTGTCAGGATTCTGAGTACACATCACGTCCTGGCTGGAGGTAATGTATATTCATTGTCAGGACACTGTAGTAATGTTATAGTGTGTTTATGTGACTGCACATAGCGATATCGCTAGTGCTGTGTAAATGAATGGGTAGAAGTGCATGAGGCTGATTGGTCACTGATTGGTCAGCGTCATACACTCCTCTGTACAATGCCCACTTGGTCTAAAATAAAAACACGCCCACTTGGTCATTAAGAAACTAATTAGCATAAAGCTAAAATCGCTAATAAAGTGGTAAAAATAATCGTTTTTCTAAATAAAAAGCACTGCTGTCACCTACATTATAGCGCCGATCTCCTTACGTAGGAGATAGGGCACTTATAAGGTGGTGACAGAGACTCTTTAATGTCATCACTAAGTTGTGCAACCACCTCAGCATTGCATCTATATGCTCCTGTATATCATTATCCTTGTTATGTCTAATTTTATAGTTTCCTTAGCAGAAATAACTCGCTGTTCAGACTGGATCTTTCACGCAGCTTTTGCAGTGCATCCCACATGCTTTTTGCAGCGCTGTCACATCTGTTTTTCTTGCCCCATTCCTGATAACTGACCTCTGGTCTCTCTGTAGTAATAACCTCCCACAGGTCTTCTCTGGATAGTAACATTTCCACTTCAAACTTCCATAGCTGGTAATTGTAATTGCTCAGTTTGGCTACTTTCAGCTGTGAGCTGCCGGCCATCTTCCTTTATATGTATAGCCTGTGCTTCTTACTTGTATTCAGATTAGACCTCTGCATGATTCCTAGTATCCGTCATGTCATTAAGCTGTGCTGTTCAGTTCCTTTGTCTGGGTCTGGGCCCATAACCTGTTGCAGTTTAGACATTGTGGGAGAATAAAACTGCTTTTTACTAGAGACAAACAGCAACCATCACCAGTAACAACATCAAGATGGAGAATACCAGAGATAACATCCACATCATCACCAGAGGAGCTACACAGAGATAATAACTAATAGTTAACACAGCGCCATCTACTGTCACTTCAAGATAGTTCCTCCGGCTTTAAAGAGGCTCTGTCACCAGATTTTGCAACCCCTATCTGCTATTGCAGCAGATCGGCGCTGCAATGTAGATTACAGTAACGTTTTTATTTTTAATAAACGAGCATTTTTGGCCAAGTTATGACCATTTTTGTAGTTATGCAAATGAGGCTTGCAAAAGTCCAAGTGGGTGTGTTTAAAAGTAAAAGTCCAAGTGGGCGTGTATTATGTGCGTACATCGGGGCGTTTTTAATACTTTTACTAGCTGGGCGTTCTGATGAGAAGTATCATCCACTTCTCTTCAGAACGCCCAGCTTCTGGCAGTGCAGACACACAGCGTGTTCTCGAGAGATCACGCTGTGACGTCACTCACAGGTCCTGCATCGTGTCGGACGAGCGAGGACACATCGGCACCAGAGGCTACAGTTGATTCTACAGCAGCATCAGCGTTTGCAGGTAAGTAGCTACATCGACTTACCTGCTAACGCCGATGCTGCTGCAGAATCAACTGAAGCCTCTGGTGCCGATGTGTCCGACACGATGCAGGACCTGTGAGTGACGTCACAGCGTGATCTCTCGAGAACACGGCTGTGTCTGTGCACTGCCAGAAGCTGGGCGTTCTGAAGAGAAGTGGATGATACTTCTCATCAGAGCGCCCAGCTAGTAAAAGTATTAAAAACGCCCCGATATACGCACATAATACACGCCCAGTTGTACTTTTACTGTAAACACGCCCACTTGGACTTTTGCCAGCCTCATTTGCATAAATACGAAAATGGTCATAACTTGGCCAAAAATGCTCGTTTTTTAAAAACAAAAACGTTACTCTTATCTACATTGCAGCGCCTATCTGCTGCAATAGCAGATAGGGGCTGCAAAATCTGGTGACAGAGCCTCTTTAAGCTGCATCTGTTGTAATAATTCAACACTTACATGAATCTACACATGTAAAGCCGGCACCAACATTCATTTATATAAAGAATTTATGCATTACGTTGATTCACTCTAACTAATATAACTCCTTCTTTAAAATTGGCCTTGCATCACCTCATTCACACATTGCAGATTGGGTCAGTATTTTGCATCCGTATTTGGAAGACAATATCTGGAATGGATGCAAAGAAGAGAAGTATAAATATTTCTATTATAGTTCCTCTGTGTTTAGGATGCAGTCCTGGTTTTGGCTTACAAATGCTAATGTAAAATACCAACCAAATCTGCAATGTGTGAATGAGGCATAAGAACCATGATGGAGTATTTTGTTATTTTATGCTCAAATCATTTTCCTCTGGCTGCCCAAGAAGGTACATATGAATGCAAATAATAAATGGGTTCCTATGGGTACCATAATATGTACAGTGACAGTATACGGAAATGTGAATCTAAAAGCAACTAGGGAGTTTCTGTGTCAGAAGAGCGTTTTCCCTATTAGGGTATGTTCACATGCTGAGTCAAAAACTTCTGAAAATACAAAGTTTTCAAGGGAAAACAGCTCCTGATTTTCAGAAGTTTATTTAAGCCACTCGCGTTTTTCGCTGCGTTTTTTACGGACGTTTTTAGAGCTGTTTTCAATAGAGTGTATGAAAAACGGCTCCAAAAATTTCTCAAGAAGTAACTTGCACTTATTTTTATTTTTCGCGGCCGTTGTTTTGAACGGCCGTTTTGAAAAACGGCCGCCCAAAGAAAAAAACGGCCCATCGGAACAGAATGCTGTTTTTCCCATTGAAATCAATGGGCAGATGTTAGGAGGCGTTCTGCTTCCGATTTTTTGGCTGTTTTTCATCCGATTCCAGCCTGAAAAATGGCCGAAAATAAGCCGTGTGAACATACCCTTTTGCCCTTTTGTTGCGTTTGAAAGCCGCATGTGGTCAACAGAATGTGTTTTTTGTCTCTGTAATGCTGCACTTCTGTTGCATTTTTTACGCACATCATTGATGGACATAGTTTTCACCCGTGTTGAAGTTTGTTAGGTGCTCCCTGTATATAGTTCATTACAAGGCATTGCAGAACTGTTAGCAAAAACACAGGCGGTTCAGCAACAACTTTGGCAGCGCGGTCAGTAACTGCATGCAGTCGGACATTATGAAGATGCGGTTAACCGCACAAAACACATTGTAATATGATAGCAGCAGTCTGTCCGTAACACAAATGCCACCATTGACTTCTATTGAAAGATGACATGCTGCAGTTTAAAAACGCAACATAAACGCAACGTGTCTGCACCGTGTGGCTTTACCCTTAGGCCTTATTCACACAAATGTGTTTAACGTCCATGATACGCGCGTGAATATGACGCTCGTCGCACGGACCTATGTTAGTGAATGGGGCCGTTCAGATATTCCAAGATTTTCACGTAGCGTGTGTCCGCTGCGTAAAACTCACGACATGTCCTATACTTGGCTGTTTTTCGCGCATCACGCACCCATTGAAGTCAATGGGTGCGTGAAAATCACGCGCAGCACACAGAAGCACTTCCGTGTGTCGCGCAACAGTATATAAAGAAATGAAGGCACAAATAAAAGCGCTTCCTTCATTTCTTTTTCTAAACATCAAAACCACGTGTCATAAAGATGGCATATGCGTTAAAATCACGCAGCCACGCAGCAAACACTGATGACACACGGAACTGCAACGCGCAAAAAACGCAGCATTTTTTGCGTGCGCAAAACGCACACGTTCGTGTGAATAAGGCCTTATGGTGTTTGGCTGGAAAGGGGTTTGGCTCTCTGGTTAATAAGCGTAGGCCCCCTTTCTATTAAATGGGTTTCTCATGAAGAAAACCCCTATTCAAATGCAAGCCAGCTAACAGCTGTTATCACTGCAGGTGGCCAGATATTTCCCATGTGGAAATGTGGCATTACATGGTGTCCATGTAATGCATGGATGGGCCACGTCCACTAGAGCAGGAGACGTTCTTACAGAGTGGTTCTCCATTCTGGCTGAGAGGTGGGTCGCCCTTTATGACTTCCATATGCCCTGGAAATGTATGAATAAATTAAAAACTAATTACCAGTGCCAGTGTCCTACCCACTCTGAGGGTATGTTCACACACACTGTTTTCAGACGTAATTCGGGTATTTTACACCTAAAAAAACAGCTCCATTACGCCTACAAACATCTGCCCATTGCTTTCAATGGGTTTTACGATGTTCTGTTCCAACGAGGTGTAATTTTACGCGTCGCTGTCAAAAGGCGGTGCGTAAAAAGACGCCCGCGTCAAAGAAGTGCATGTCACTTCTTGGGACGTTTTTGGAGCCGTTTTTCATTGACTCCATTGAAAAACAGCTCCAATTACATCCGTAAAAGACGCGTTACAAAAACATCTGAAAATCAGGAGCTGTTTTCAGGCGAAAACAGCTCCGTAATTTCAGACGTATTTTGCTACTGCCTGTGAACATACCCTCATACTGTCAGCATTTATTTCCCCCCTCCCCATGAAATGGTAACACCCAGAAGTCAATTTATTCATATATTTTCAGGAGGAATAACAGAGGAATGGCACAATGCACAATTTGAAAAGAAGATGCTCCAGAATTGTTATTTCATGGAAATACAAGTATTTAGCTATTTAGAGCCAGTTAGCGCAATAGGTAAGGTTTGGCATTTATAGTTGTTTTATGAACAGATATATTGGCATTTTTTTCTGTTCTATTCCATTTTTGCAAAAGTAATAAGATCAAGTATATTAATTAGTTTCTTAAAAAATGACAACTGTCACTTATCAGCATATCGGTAACAAAAGCTTACCGTCGGTTGCTGAGAAGACAAGTCAAAGGGACATCCACTACAGCTGCATTTCTGTTGTAAGTTTTGCAAAAAAAAGATAAAAATTCTCTTTAAGACATTGCGAAATTTCGCGTGGATAATAGGGCCACTTATGTGGCCCTTATAGGTTGTGTTCACATGTCACCATCAATATGTGTTTTTTTATGCGATTTTCAGGAAAAAGTCTCTGCAGAGCAAGCAGCATGAATCTCTGATGTTCCAGAGGTTTAGACAGTCAGAACCAGTGCTAAGCGCAACTAAGATGAGCAAACTGGGGATATCGGTCAGTGGACCATGGTTGAATACCCTGCAGCCAAGAAACTGTGCTCAAAAGTCACACCTTGCAAAGAAACAATGGAGTTGCCACGAATTACGCCTGAAAAGACGGCTCCAATACGTCTGCAAACATCTGCCCATTGCTTGCAATGGGTCTTACGATGTTCTGTTCAGACGAGGTGTAATTTTACGCGTCGCTGTCAACAGACGGCGCGTAAAATTAAGCCCGCGTCAAAGAAGTGCAGGACACATCTTGGGACGTTTTTGGAGCCGTTTTTCATTGACTCCAATGAAGAACAGCTTCAATTACGTTCGTAAAAGACGCCGCGAAAAACGCGAGTACATGCAAAAACTTCTGAAATTCAGGAGCTGTTTTCGCCTGAAAACAGCTCCATAATTTCCGACGTTTTTGCGTTTGCATTTCAATATACCCTAAGGCCGGATTCACACGAGCGTGTGTGTTTTGCGCACGCAAAAAATGCGGTGTTCTGCGTGCGCAAAAGGCACTTAACAGCTCCATGTGTCATGATCATATGGTGCGCCGCTGCATGTTTTTCGCGCAGACGCCATCATTATGACACTCCGTTTGTATGTTTGTAAACAAAAAAGCACGTGGTGCTTTTCTGTTTACATTCATAATTTAACTGCTGTTGCGCGAATCACGCTCGTCCCACGGAAGTGCTTCCGTGTGGTGCGCGTGATTTTCACACACCCATTGACTTCAATGGGTGCGTGATGCGCGAAATACGCACAAAGAACAGACATGTAAAATGCACCCCAATATTTGTAAAGCATCTTCTTCCGATTACGGAAATACCCCATTTGCGGTAATAAACTGATGTTTGGACCAACAGCAGGGCTCAGAAGGGAAGGAGCGCCATTTGGATTTTGGAGCGCAGATTTTGCAGGATTAGTTTTCAGTGCTATGTCGCATTTGCAACGCCCTGGAAGGACCAAAACAGTGGAAACACCCCAAAAGTGACCCCACTTGAGAAGCTACACCCTTCAAGGAATTTTTCTAGGGGTACAGTGAGCATTTTGACTGACAGGTTTTTTGCAGAACTTACTGCAATTAGGGTGTAAAAATGAATATCAACATTTTAGTCCAATAAAATATTGCATTTTTTCATTTTCACAAGGGATAAAGGAGAAAATACCACCCAAAATTTGTAACGCAATCTCTCCCGAGAATGACAATACCCCACATGTGGTAATATTTTTTTTTATTAGAAGATTAATTAACCTTTGCAGGACTGATCCTTTTTTGCTTTTCCATT
The DNA here is from genome assembly GCF_050947455.1 of Rhinoderma darwinii. Lineage (NCBI taxonomy): Eukaryota > Metazoa > Chordata > Amphibia > Anura > Rhinodermatidae > Rhinoderma > Rhinoderma darwinii. The sequence goes on from NC_134690.1 coordinate 242,471,315, forward strand.
TTAGATTTTCACTCCCGCCTACCAAACGCCATAACTTTTTTCTTTTTCCATCAATAGAGCGGTGTGAGGGCTTATATTTTGCGGGAAGAGTTGTAGTTTCTATTCACACCATTTAAAGTACCATTTATTTGCGGGGTGAAATTGGAAAAAACTGTGATTCCTCCATAGTTTTTTGGGTTTCGTTTTTACCGCTTTCACCATGCGATAAAAATGACAACTTAACGTTATTCTGTGGGTCAATACAATTACGGTGATACCAAATGTACACTACCGTTCAAAATTTTGGGGTCACCCAGACAATTTTGTGTTTTCCATGAAAACTCACACTTATATTTATCAAATGAGTTGCAAAATGACTAGAAAATATAGTCAAGACATTGACAAGGTTAGAAATAATGATTTTTATTTCAAATAATAATTTTCTCCTTCAAACTTTGCTTTCGTCAAAGAATGCTCCATTTGCAGACATTACAGCATTGCAGACCTTTGGCATTCTAGCTGTTAATTTGCTGAGGTAATCGGGATGAATTTCACCCCATGCTTCCATAAGCCCCTCCCACAAGTTGGATTGGCTTGATGGGCACTTCTTGCGTACCATACGATCAAGCTGCACCCACAACAGCTCTATGGGGTTGAGATCTGGTGACTGCGCTGGCCACTCCATTACAGATAGAATACCAGCTGCCTGCTTCTTCCCTAAATAGTTCTTGCATAATTTGGAGGTGTGCTTTGGGTCATTGTCCTGTTGTAGGATGAAATTGGCTCCAATCAAGCGCTGTCCACAGGGTATGGTATGGCGTTGCAAAATGGAGTGATAGCCTTCCTTATTCTAAATCCCTTTTACCTTGTACAAATCTCCCACTTTACCAGCACCAAAGCAACCCCAGACCATCACATTACCTCCAGCATGCTTGACATATGGCGTCAGGCACTCTTCCAGCATCTTTTCAGTTGTTCTGCGTCTCACAAATGTTCTTCTGTGTGATCCAAACACCTCAAACTTCGATTTGTCTGTCCATAACACTTTTTTCCAATCTTCCTCTGTCCAATGTCTGTGTGCTTTTGCCCATCTTAATCTTTTCCTTTTATTAGCCAGTCTCAGATATGGCTTTTTCTTTGCCACTCTGCCCTGAAGGCCAGCATCCCGGAGTCGCCTCTTCACTGTAGACGTTGACACTGGCGTTTTGCGGGTACTATTTAATGAAGCTGCCAGTTGAGGACCTGTGAGGCGTCTATTTCTCAAACTAGAGACTCTAATGTACTTGTCTTGTTGCTCAGATGTGCAGCGGGGCCTCCCACTTCTCTTTCTACTCTGGTTAGAGCCTGTGTGTGCTGTCCTCTGAAGGGAGTAGTACACACCGTTGTAGGAAATCTTCAGTTTCTTGGCAATTTCTCGCATGGAATACCCTTCATTTCTAAGAACAAGAATAGACTTTCAAGTTTCACATGAAAGCACTCTTTTTCTAGCCATTTTGAGAGTTTAATCGAACCCACAAATATAATGCTCCAGATTCTCAACTAGCTCAAAGGAAGGTCAGTTTTATAGCTCCTCTAAACAGCAAAACTGTTTACAGCGGTGCTAACATAATTGCACAAGGGTGTTCAAGTGTTTTCTAATCATCCATTAGCCTTCTAACACAGTTAGCAAACACAATGTACCATTAGAACACTGGAGTGATGGTTGCTGGAAATGGGCCTCTATACACCTATGTAGATATTTCATTAAATACCAGACGTTTGCAGCTAGAATAGTCATTTAGCACATTAACAATGTATAGAGTGTATTTCTGATTAATTTAATGTTATCTTCATTGGAAGAAAAACTGTGCTTTTCTTGCAAAAATAAGAAAATTTCTAAGTGACCCTAAACTTTTGAACGATAGTGTATATAGTTTTTTTTACATTTTACTACTTTTACAAAGAAAAAACTATTTTTAAAAAAAAAATTTGTATCAACACATTCTGAGAGCCATAACTTTTTTATTTTTGTGGTAGATTGAGCGGTGCGAGGGCTTATTTTTGGCTGGACGAGCTGTAGTTTTTATTGGTACCATTTTTTGGTGCATAAAATTTTTTGATCACTTTTTATTACATTTTATTTAGAGCTAAGGTGACCAAAAAACAGTGATTTTGGTGTTTTAAATTCTTTATTTCTTACGGCGTTGATTATGCGCTGTAAATGACAGTTTTACTTTATTCTACCGGTCGGCACGATTACGGCGATACCATATGTATATCGTTTTTTATGTTTTGCAGCGTTTGCAAAATAAAATCACTTGTTTATAAAATAATTTATTTTCTGTCACCATATTCTGAGAGCCCTAACTTTTCTATTTTTCAGTCAAAAAAGCTGTGTAAGGGCTTATTTTGGGTTGTAGTTTTATTGGTACTATTTTGGGGTACATGCGACATTTTGATCACTTTTTATTCTATATTTTGGGACGGGGTGACCAAAAAAATTGTGATTCTGGCATTGTTTTACGGTTTATTTTTTTTTCGGTGTTCACCGTGCGGGAAAAATAACATTAAAATTTTATAGTTTGGGTCGTTACGAACGTGGTGATACCAAATATGTGTACTGTTTTTTAACGTTTTCATTTTTTTCCTATAATAAAAGACTTATAGGAAAAAAGAAACTTTAATTTTTACACTTTTGTAAAACATTTTTATTAACTTTTTTTAACTTTTTTTGTAACTTTTTACACTTTCTTTTTTTACCTGCAGCTCTGATCGATGCTAGAATACATTACACTACCTAGGTAGTATTTCGGCCGCATGTCCCAGACCGAACACACTGCAGGGAGCCGGGCTCCTAGCATCATAGTTATGTACGACACTAGGAGTCCCTGCCTCGCTGCCGGACAACTGTTCCGTACTGTAATCATGTTTTCAGTACGGGACAGTAGTTACACGTAGAGGCAGGGACTCCTAGCGTCGTACATAACTATGATGCTAGGAGCCCAGCCCCATGCAGTGTGTTCGGTCCGGGACTTGCGGCCGAAATACGTTTCGTCCATTACGGACGGAACATGCTCGTGTGAATCCAGCAGGACAGTAAGTCTACCCTCATAGGCTTTCATACATGGCAGACCCCAGAGGCCGTTATCTGGCCCCCGGATGCCATCACAATCATCAGCAACCCCACAATTGCATGGGGGCTGCTGATGTGCTACAAACCCCCTAAATGCGGCAATCGCAATTGAGAGTCGCATTTAAGGGGTTAACTGCTTAAATCAGCGGCGATGAGCAGCTGATCGGCAACAGTCGGCAACAGTGGAATGTCAGCTGTCGTGGTCACTAACAGTGTGCATCAGGAACGAGACAGTTACTTCCTGTAACTCTGACAGGAAGCCTATCGGGATGCTCGTCCTGATAGGCTTCCATACATGGCAGACACAAAGGCCATTGATTGGCCTTCGGTCGCCATGCTAGCCATCGTCAAACCTCGCGAGAGGTCTGCCTATGTGCTAGAAACCCCTAAAATGCTGCAATTGTAATCGATCGCCGCATTTAAGGGGTTAATTGCCGAAATCAGCTGAAATGAGCCACTGATCGGCATTAGTGGAGTGTCACCTGTCGGGGACAGCTGGCCTCCCTGTTCCCGGCGCAGTGTCTGTACGTCCTCGTGCACTAAGACACTGGCCACCAGGAAGTACAGTTGTGTCGTGGTGCGCAGTAACTGTACGTCCTCGTACGTCCTGTACAGTTGCGTTGTGGTGCACCTAGGGGTTAAAGATAGAAACATAAAAGCAAGATGTACAGTAGAGACAAACTGGTAAACAACATAGAACTGTATTTCTAATAACTTGACCTGGACATGCTTCTATGTAACATAACACTATAATTTATGTCAGCAGATAGGAAAGACTAGAAACCCCTACTAAAGGCCCATTTACACAGGTCAATAATTGGGAAAAAGTGTTCTTAAAGGGTTATTCCCAATTCACATCCCAATACTTCTCATGGCTCCTTCTGTTTTACCTGCTTCTCCTACCCAGGAATTTCCTGAAATGTGGGCGTGTCGATCATCCACCTCTCTCCTCACCACCATCTCTGTGCACAGTCCTGATGCTGCTATCATAAACTTCTAATAGCAGCATCGGGCTCACAAAGGACGCCGTGCAAGAAGGGAACAGCTCCAGTGTTCCTGTGCTAGCCCTGGAGCCGTCTCTTAGAAATAATATTCCCAGCAGGGGTGGAGGAAGGGTCGGCAGTTCACAGCCCCAGCGCGCTCCCGGGAAAGCAGCCAGCAAAAGCAAAGGGAACTGCGCATGCGCGACAGGAGATTGCAAGCTCCGGCAGTGGTCGTTTCCATAGGAATGTCTACCGCAACAAAGAAGACGGAGTAGGGTAGAAAGGGACCATAGCTGCAAAACGCTGCACTACAGAAAGAAGAAAGTATTTAGAGATATTAATAAATTTACACTCCAGGACACTTGGACATAAAAGTATATGTTGTGAATAACCCTTTAAGAGCTCTTGTTTGGCTGATTATTGGCCTGCGTAAACAGGTCAGCGATCAGCTGACAAACAAGCAAATGCTCGTTCATCCGCTGATTACATTGTTTAAAGAGGCTCTGTCACCAGATTATAAAAGCCCTATCTCCTACATAATCTGATCGGCGCTGTAATGTAGATAACAACAGTGGTTTTCATTTTGAAATACTATCAATTTCGAGCAAGTTATGAACAATTTTAGATTTATGCTAATTTGTTTCTTAATAGACAACTGGGCGTTTTTTACCTTTCTACCAACTGGGCGTTGTAAAGAGAAGTGTATGACGCTGACCAATCAGCATCATAGACTTCTCTCCATGCATTTTTAGCAGTACTCGCAGCACAGTGTGATCTCGTGAGAGCACACTGTGCTGTCACATACACCCACATTAACTTTTCCCGAAGTGCCTTGAGAGTGAATAGACATTGCCTCCAGCCAGGATTCGATGTCTATTCACACTCCCGACACTTCGGTAAAGTTTGTGTGGGACTTAATCACAGCACAGCGTGATCTCGCGAGATCACACTGTGAATGATTGCACAGCGTGATCTCACGAGATCACGCTGTGCGAGTAAGTCCCACAAACATTTTACCGAAGTGTCGGGAGTGTAAATAGACATCGCATCCTGGCAATGTCTATTCACTCTCAAGACACTTCGGTAAAGTTAATGAGGGTGTATGTGACAGCACAGCAATATCTCGCAAGATCATGTTGTGATGCAAGTACTGCTAAAAATGAATGGAGAGAAGTGTATGACACTGATTGGTCTGATTGGTCAGCGTCATACACTTCTCTTTACAACGCCCATTTGGTAAAAAGGTAAAAAACGTCCAGTTGTCTATTAAGAAACTAATTAGCATAAATCTAAAATTGTTCATAATTTGCTCAAAATTTATAGTTTTTCAAAATTAAAAACCACCGTTATTATCTACATTACAGCGCTGATCATATTATGTAGGAGATAGGGCTTTTATAATCTGGTGACAGAGCCTCTTTAGGTAGGCTATAAAATCATCATTGCTGGTAGCACATCTCCCAACAATGATGCAAACTAATGGGAACCGAACAAATGTATTAACGATTGGTCGTCCCCATACAGTACTGCATCGGCCCGTGTAAAAAGGCCTGTTCTCGCTATATCCTCGTTTGGTGCTTGTTATGATCGGAAATCTGCCGTGTAAGCTCACCTTTTGCAATTTAACAACATTACGTACCTGTCTATAGAAATTATTATACAATTAAAGCATTGGCGGTGACAAAAGACAATTACAAATGTTTTTCTTTATGTATTCATATTGAGCATTGGCCTATTATTATGATGGCAGTATTATGATTTGTAAGGCAAAAATAACACATAATTGTTAGCTATGTGTCACCAGGTGAAGGGTTCGCTACTGCCTATTCTGCTAAATGATCGTATTAATACTTATCATGAATGATTAGGAAGTTGTTGACTGTCATACTTTGCGGTTTGGTGTATTCGGTTAAAATCCCAGAATAGGTAATCATTCAAAATATAACTAAAATAATAGGAGCCTAACCTAACAAAAGTTTCTTAACATGCCTATGACATTTAGATGCAACATAGTCTCTGTTATTTATTAATATTTTTTATAAATGTATTTTCTTTTTGTCTATAATGGAATATCCCCATTGTTGGAGAATAATAGGCAAAATAACTACAGCATTCCCATAGAGTAGTGGTTTCCAACCTGTGCCTATTCAGCTGTTGCAAAACTCCAACTTCCAACATGATGGAAGTTATAGTTTTGTAACAGTGGGTTGAAACCAATGCTTTAGAACTTGCATAATGTCACGATCTGTGGGTATCTGGACCCACTGGGCCGTACCGAGATAGCAGCTGGCCAAACAGGTTAGAAAGCAGGGCCGGACTGGGACTTAAAATCATCCCTGGCATTTTTAAGGAGACAGGCCCACCGCAGGCCATACGCAGCCGCCAGTGTTGGGCTGGTGTTCATGGGACCACCTTTCAGCTATACAAGATATGGGTACATTTATTAAAACAGGTGTAAATGAAAGAGGAATAGTTCCTGATAGCTCCAACTCCAACAAATCCACTGCTTTTCCACGAGAATAATGAACATGCTCATTATTCTAGAGGATTTTTTTTGCAGAGCAGAAAAAATTTCAAGCACACTTATTTTCGCTGCATGTGAATGGGGTATAAAATAGCCCATTCCCTTGTAATGGATGCAGAATGTTAGTGGATTTAAGACATTTAGGTGTGGAATCATGGACTTAGTCCTAATCAAATCCTGATTGCGTGATAATGGCCTAATACTGACGTATAAAGATTGCAAATTATACAATTGTACAATGCTAAAATATCACCATACTGTAACTAAATAGCATGATTTCAATTTTGGAAAATCATGACTCTGCACTATCTGGTCATCCAGGCATCCTGGGTACCAAGCACCTCATTGCCAGAAACTATTGGTGGACTGGGTTGCCTAAAGTTGTTAAGGCCTACGTCGCCGCTTGTGAAATTTGTGCCAGGTCCAAGAGTCCCAGGTCCCGACCAGCGGGCTTACTATGTTCTTTGCCCATTCCCCAGAGACCTTGGACCCATATCTCCATGGATTTTATCACCGATCTGCCTCCATCTCAAGGCAAGTCGGTGGTGTGGGTTTGTCAAACACATCCTGCGTCTCCATGGGGTTCCTGTCAATATTGTTTCTGACAGAGAGGTACAATTTGTTTCATTGTTTTGGAGAGCTTTCTGTAAAAAGTTGGAGATTGATCTGTCCTTCTCCTCGGCCTTCCATCCTGAAACTAATGGCCAAACTGAGAGAACTAATCAGTCTGTAGAACAATATTTAAGGTGTTTTATCTCTGACTGTCAATATGATTGGGTCTCCTTCATTTCCCTTGCCGAATTTTCCCTTAGTAACCGGGTCAGTAACTCGTCAGGGGTCTCCCCCTTTTTCTGTCATTTTGGGTTTAATCCACGGTTCTCCTCCGTTTCACCTGTTGGTTCCAACAATCCCGAGGTAGATGTCGTTCATCGGGAACTGTGCACAGTCTGGGCCCAGGTTCAGAAGAATATATATAGGGCCGTACAAGGTCATTGAAGTCCCTGTCTCCTTCCGACTGGAGTTACCCCGTCTTTTCGAATACACAACGTGTTTTATGCCTCCCTCCTGAAACGCTGCTCCCTGTCCTTGGCTCCCTCGAGGAAACCTCCGGTCATTGTTCTCACCCCTGAAGGGGTAGAATTCGAGGTGGCCAAGATTGTGGACAGCAGGATGGTCCAAGGTCCAAGGCTCCCTCCAGTACCTGGTCCATTGGAGAGGATACGGGCCTGAGGAGAGGGCTTGGGTACCCGCCCGGGATGTTCACGCTGGGGTATTGCTCAAGAGGTTCCATCTTCGGTTCCCCAATAAGCCAGGTCCACCTAGAAAGGGTCCAGTGGCCCCTCATAAAAGGGGGGGGGGGGAATGTAAAGGATCTGCCAGACACAGCTTCTGTGTCGACGCCCGTGGTTAATCAGTCTGCACCTGCTCCTAAGTCTGATAGAGTGACCCGATCTGCTACCAGTCAGGCTGGGAGGCTGAGGAGTGGGAGAGCCTATCACAGCCTGGCCAGATGGAGCTAGCTCCCGCCCTCTGTCTATTTATACCTTCATTTCCTGCTCCTCCTTTGCCTGTGATTTTGCCTGTTTCCTGGCTGCTGCTGCTTGTACTATTGTCCTCTGCTTCATATTGACCCTGGCTTTACTGACTACTCTCCTGCTCTGCGTTTGGTACCTCGTACACTCCTGGTTTGACTCGGCTCGTTCACTACTCTTGTTGCTGACGGTGTTGCCGTGGGCAACTTCCCCATTTCCCTTAACTTCTATGTACCCTTGTCTGTTTGTCTGTCGTGCACATATTGAGCATAGGGACCGTCACCCAGTTGTACGCCGTCGCCTAGGACGGGCCGTGCAAGTAGGCAGGGACTGAGTGGCGGGTAGATTAGGGCTCACCTGTCTGTCTCCCTACCCCGTCATTACAGTTCGAATGAAGATTAAATATTCATATGTCTACATACATTAAAAAATACCGGAGTCCATATTTTGCTATGCATATTAGGATTTTTTTTTATTTCTGTGCACATCTCTGCTTGGTGGCTATGATGGAGAAATAGGCCTTTTTATGGCTTAGCCTTCTTTGCTCTTATTATAGTTCTTTGTTTTTCTTGGTTAGATTCAAATAAGAACAAACTTTTCCTCTACTTTTACATTCATTCAACAAATGGGTATTTTGGCAAATATATTTTTAAATAAAATGTTTGAGGAATAACATTCCAAATGTCTATTTTTAACTATAGAAATAAATGCCATGTGACTACTGCCTCTTCTACCATCCTCCTCCTCCACGTATGCTATTTCTGATGAATTATCTTAAGCTTGTATTTTCTTTTCTGCTATGCAACAGCTGTTCATGTTTGGTACAACAGCTTACTTCCCTCTTATCATTCAGAAGGAAAGCTCTGGTGGGTTCCTATCACTTGGGAACTGTGACACATGCTTGTGAGCAAGACGTCAGCAGACCGCATAAGATTCTGTGAGTCATACATCAGGAGAATAGAGAAGATGTTACAATGATAGTGCTAAACATGATGATAGATAGATAGATAGATAGATAGATAGATAGATAGATAGATAGATAGATAGATAGATAGATAGATAGATAGATAGATAGATAGATAGATAGATAGATAGATAGATAGATAGATAGATAGATAGATAGATAGATAAAAAAAGGAAAGTCCAGCAGCACCGATGAATGAGAAAAGATGGGTGCAAATCCCAGGGAGCCGACCAAGCTCTCAATATCCACAGAAATACAAAAATAGGCAGCACACCATAGATGAAGTGAAAAAAAGGGTACTTTATTGGCCCCAAGTGCGACGTTTCAGCTCTATCCACTAGAGCCTTTCTCAAGGGCTTGAGAAAGGCTCTAGTGGATAGAGCTGAAACGTCGCACTTGGGGCCAATAAAGTACCCTTTTTTTCACTTCATCTATGGTGTGCTGCCTATTTTTGTATTTCTGTAGATAGATAGATAGATAGATAGATAGATAGATAGATAGATAGATAGATAGATAGATAGATAGATAGATAGATAGATAGATAGATAGATAGATAATTTTTTACACTGACTTTAACTAGATGCTTTAGGGCATATGTTGTAAAAAAAAATTCAAATGGTAATTTCCCACTTTTAAAGTAATGTCAAATTGTTAGCATATGCCATCACTTAAAGAGGCTCTGTCACCACATTATAAGTGCCCTATATTGTACATGATGTGATTGGCGCTGTAATGTAGATTACAGCAGTTTTTTTTATTTAGAAAAATTATGAGGGTGATTTTGTGCTGTGTCCTCTTTTACATTTTCCCTGCACCGTGGTGCTCCGGGCCACCTGGCTGTGCAGGTCCCGACAGCAAGCCACATTCACTTTAGTAGGGCTGTGGTGCATTTCCCTGCACAACATGTGGCCAGGGCGTCACTGTGCAGAGAAAAACAGTTAATGGGCGATAGCGCTAAATTAGCGCGAGAGCCCCATCGTTCTCGGGATCGGTGGGGGTCCAGGAGGTCGGACAACCACTGATCATAAAGTGATGACATATACTAGCGATATACTTTGCCATCACTTTAAAATATGGAAATACCCCTTTAAGTATGGGAATCCACATGTTGTGGAGCCTTAGTTAGGTGAATTATCTATGGACAGGTTCATGATGTGCTTGGTGGATGCTGCTGTGATTTTTAGGCATGCCTCTTTTCAGATGCTTCAGTTCTTGTTCTCTTTCGGGCCTTTCAGGCTACCTTTAGAGAAGAAAACCTTGTCTCAAACGTGTCGCTTTTTATATGCTACATTTTCTTACCTGTTGCTTGTAGATTCGCTTGATTTTACTTTCCGAGCACTTGATTGTTAGTATATTGCTCCATGCTTGAGTGCTAGCTACTGGGCCATCCACCATGATATTTCATCCCATCCTGCCCTGTCCACCCCTTACCCCAATCTTTTCATTTATTGTTCTCTATAGTCATATTGTTTTATTGATTAACAAATGTGTATATGGTTTCATTTACCTTGTACGCTCAGTGCGGTTGTCATAGTGTTTCCTGATCGTTACTTTCCCATATCTGATATATGCTCATAATATAAAAATGTGCTGTCTCCATTGTATCTTTATGTACTCTGATATACTCTGAATTTAGAAAGAAATTATGAAGCTCCTCTGTTTTGAATGAATAACAAGATCTGGTGGCAAAATTCTGTGTATTGCAAGTTATAGTAAGGGGTTTTTCCAGAGAGAGAAAATTGATAGCATATCCTCAGGACAGACCATCAATATCTGATTAGTTGGGGTCCGACTTTTGGCACCCCTGTTAATCAGCGGTTATGAAGTGGCGGCGGCACTGCTTCACCATCATTGCCTTTGTGGCTTAAAGAGGCTCTGTCACCACATTATAAGTGGCCTATCTTGTACATAATATGATCGGCGCTGTAATGTAGATTACAGCAGTGTTTTTTATTTAGAAAAATGATCATTTTTGACGGAGTTATAACCTATATTAGCTTTATGTGAATGAGTTTCTCAATGGACAACTGGGCGTGTTTTACTTTTTGGCCAAGTGGGTGTTGTACCAATCAGCGTCATACACTTCTCTCCATTCATTTTCACTGCAGATAGCGATATAGCTATATCGCTATGTGCAGCCACATAAACACACTATAATGTTACTACAGTGTCCTGACAATGAATATACATTACCTCCAGCCAGGACGGGATGTGTATTCAGAATCCTGACACTTCTGAAGCGTCTCTGTGATATTTACAGCAAGGCAAGCGTAATCTCGCGAGATTACGATGTAACCTGTCATTTCAAACGAGATTACGCTTGTCTTGCTGTAAATGCTGTAAATATAGCTATATCGCTATGTGCTGTGCAAATGAATGGAGAGAAGTGTATGACGCTGATTGGTCACTGATTGGTCAGCGTCATACACTCCTCTCCACAACGCCCACTTGCTCATATAGTAAAATACGCCCAGTTGTTCATTAAGAAACTCATTAGCATAAAGCTAAAATAGGTGATAACAGTCAAAAATGATCGTTTTTCTAAATAAACAACACTGCTGTAATCTACATTACAGCGCCGATCACATCATGTACCATATAGGCCACTTATAATGTGGTGACAGAGCCTCTTTAATAAAGTAAAATGTTGGGATTTCCCTGCACTGTAATAGTCACAGGCCAACACGTATTCTAAGCTATAGCACTTCGTACTTTTCTAATAGGACTTTCATAATTGATGCAAATGTCAAAATACAACCTGGGACTTTATTCAGATCGCCAGGTGTCAAATCCGCCGTGAAAAATGGAAGTTTTTCATGGCTGATTTGCACCGGTGCGGGACTTGTTTTCACGGATCCCTCATAGACTTCAGTCTATTGAGCAAGAAATCCGAGCAAACTGTCAAAAATGGGACATGTCCGATTTTTTTCCCGGGCCATTCACACAGTCTGTTAAAAAGATACGGTTGTGTGAATAGCCCCATAGACATGTATTGATTTCAATGCAGCTGTGTAACGACCGTTACAATAAATGGCCGCCACACAGCCAAGTTGACCTGTCATCTGAATAGGGCCTAATACAAAAGACCTAATTTCCTCTGTGGAAAATGAATAACACCTTCCTTATTGCATCTTTTGAAATATAAGTCCCTCATTTGCCGTCTTGAATGAAGTCCTTTAATATTCTATTGATGTATCTGTTATCTTAGTCTAACAACCATTAATGACAGCCATTAAAGTTTCGATAGATTGTAACTCTGTTTTGCCTAGACTTTGAATAGCATATAAACCTTTATAGTTATGTTAAGTTAAACCCTTCCACCTACTACTCTGCCTGTACTTTTGACATTTCTGCTGACTATTCATGACCCATTAAGATAAGGATGAAAGTCTTACTATTCATTTAGTCACTATGGATTGTATAGATAAGGCATGAAAAAAGATAAAGTAATTCTTCAATAGTTGGAGATTTTGTATATGTAATATTTTTATTACGTTGTTTATAAAAATAAAGTATATAACAAAAAAAAAACACTAGAAGTGAATGTTTGTCTAACTAAATGGTGAATTTTAAAAGTTGATGGGTACTATTGGTCACCATTACAGCACCCACATGGGTTGTCACCCAGACCCGTTTGACAAATCTGCCCAGTTGCGCAGCAATACAAACACTACTTCAGCATATTTCCACAACTGGGCAGTTTTGCCATTCAGGACAACTTGGTGGCTACTTGTGATATTAGGCTATGCTCACATCAAGTTTGTGATGTACGTTTAGGGTTTATGTCAGGAGCATTTCTTGACATATACATTAATGAGCCCATTAGCCAAACGTATACCAAAAGATTGTCATTTTGGAATACATTTGCTAGCCATACCTTATTTTTTTTCTAAACATAGTCAACTATGGTTTACAATACCGGGGGATGAATGGCAGATATATGCAACTGTATAGGATGTCTGGAGCATAGGTCTGGTGGCACTCTTCAAAAATGCACACTTACTGTATAGCCCATATGTGATGTGATTAAAACCTTAGTATCTAAGACACACTTGTAAGATTGCCCTTAATCCTCAAACTCAACAATAGAACATCTGATTATTACAATGAAAATTGTAATATAGAATTAACATCATCTAGGATTTAATAACTGGCTCCAACCATACATGCTTACTGGATCAGAGACAATTCCATCCCACGGCTATGGCATTAATAATATATCTACGTTCATATGCCATATGGTCTGTAGTCATAGCAATATTATAATAACAGAAGCTCCCTAGTTGGCAGCCTTATCTGTTTTAGTTATGACTTCAGTCCATAAATCAACAGAAGAAGTTTAGTGCTATGAGACCTGTACTGAATGAATATGAACTCTTCAAACGAATGTATGATACTGGTATGCAGTACTGAAAAATGGATTCCCAGAACGTGTAATGTTCAGAATATACCATACGTGGCATGTAGTTATATACAACGATTAAACCTCTAATTATTATTAGCCGCGTTGTACGGTGCCGTACACATGACATAAATGTCGGCCAAGGACGCTGATTTCGGCTGGATCATCTAATGTGTATGGTGGTGTCCTGAATCTCCCCCGACGGCAGATGTCGTGGGAGAGAAGAATGGAACTGTTGGTACGGCCAGATTTACAGTACCTCCGTATTACTACAATTTCATACAGATGCCATTTTTAGACAGAGGTTTTTTCAGATTCTGTAAAAATTGCAGTAATAAATTGTAGCAGTGGGTCCCTTATTGATCAGACATTGACAGCATATATGATCGATATGCCATTAATAGTTATGGCAGTAAAACCCCTTCATTAAAGTTTAAAATCTATGAATACACATATTTTTCTCTCATAGTGAGCACATCCCTGCAAGATCGTATACACTGCCCAAGGCCTAGATTTCAATCAGCAGAACATAGTCGGTGAATTTATAAAAAAAGGTTTATGGCTTTTTAAAAAGAAAAGTGGGTGGGACTTAGAATAAGGGGCTGGGCCACTCGTGGCGCAACACAGTTACTATAATTGACATCAGAAAATGACGTAAATTATAGCGGAAGCTCATAGGTGGCTTAGAGTTTACTTTCTGGCGCACATATAGAATAAGATGCGACTAATTTAATTAGAGGAATGCACCTCTTAATAAATGAGTTGCACCTTACTTGTGTGGGCTGTAGGCTAAGACTGGTGTATAAAACGCCATTTTTAGTAATTCTTCCCCCAGTATGCTGCTCAATTAGAGATCTTATTACACAACATTTACTTGCTGAGCTCGTATCTCACCCCTATGCCAGTCCCAGAACAAGTAAAATGCACATATTTTTCTAAAATGCAATATTATTGAATAGACTGCTGCCCTTAACAGTAATAAATTGCCATTGCATTCTGTGGTGGTAATTGTTATATAGCCTGAGGCCTCATGCACGCCAATGTATTATGGTTCTGTACACGTTCCAAGTTGTACAGAGATGTAATACGGCATGCAAGTCTATAAACCTAAATTGTACCTTTGTATGTCTGTGATTTCATATGGAGGATTTCATACAGAGGCTTTTTTCTCCCAGGCTCCATGCACACAGTCATTACAGGCACGGCCGTCCGCGGACAGTCACCCACATTTGCGGGCCGTGCTACCATTATAAAGTATGGGAGCACGGTCCGTAAAATCAAAATATAGGACATGTCCTATTTTTTACGGATGCTTTCTACGGCCGGGACGCCTTCCCGTAAATATACGGGAAGGTGTCCGTTGGCCATAGAAATTAATGGATCAGTATTTTGATCCGCAATTATGATTCTAATTACGGACATGGGGCCTAAGATAGCAAAAAATCATGTCATGTTCCATTGCTACTATGGGAGAATACAGTAAAGCCTCTCCAAAAGATCACCACTCTATCAAGATCACACTTTCTGTTATAGACGTTTAATTCCATTTTATTTTGCCTCTTTTTTGAGAGAACAATCCTTCTAGAAGACCATATTTTTAATGAAATGTTGGTGGTAGTCTCAAAGAGGTTTTACTGTGTTTTCTATGGCTCTCAAATACAGAAAATTATTTTTTTCATGACTGGGGGTGTTTTGGGCCTTCATACCCAGGGCTAAATTTCACCTTTTGAAATGCTGCATTCTAAAGCTGATTTTTTTTTTGTTTCTTGATCTACCCCAACATTTTTTGTTTCTTTTTTTGCAAGTCACATAGGTCTTTCATATAACCTAAAATTGGAGCCAATATTGATTAATTTTTAAGGTCTTTTTTTAGGACAAAAAATAGTTAGAAAGAGGAAAAAAATTTTTTATCTTAAGGTAGTTCATTCAATTAACAATATTTATCCCCAAAATAATTCATCTAAGTCTCCTGCACATAGTGATATCAAATATGTGAACATTGTTAAAGGGAACCTGTCACCAGCATTTCACTTATTAAACTTTACATATCCCTCACTGGCCGCTGCTATCAAAAGTTCATTGCCGTTATCCCCTCTCCTAAACTCCTCCTCTGAATGTAAATAACGGTCTGCAAACATTTCACGCTTTTTATCTTAATAATCCGGTGTCCCGTTGAGCGCATGCACAAGCGTGGGATTTTGTGTGCTGGGGGAAGGCGAGGAGCTGTCAATCAAAAGTAAAGAGGCGGGGTAAACTAGGAAAGACTTGAGGAATGAAGATCTGACTCTTATGCTCATTAGCATACGGTGCAGGGAGACTAAAAACTGAATACTAAAGCTACAGAGCCGACTAAGAAGACAATTATACGTTATATAGAAATGATTTTTCACCCACTACCACCTGATATTGCTGGTTTAATAGGTGAAATGCTGGGGACAGGTTCCCTTTAAAGAATGACCTCGCTATAGTGCTGAGAACAAAATCCCTGCTTTAGCTTTAAATGTATCTCCATCCCTAAGCTTTAGATGCAGCATCTGCACATGGTGGATCCAAGCACAGAATTTTTTTTAGTACATAGTGTCAAGATAGAACAGACTAAAATTGGTGGCCGGGGGTAATTATTTTATGTTTGGCGTAACGTACATTTTGCGTGATCACCTGATGTCCATGCAAAACACGTTTGTGTCATGCAGAATGTCTAAAATGAATACGTATGGATTCGCAGAGGTGTGTACTTTTTTTGGGGATGTTTTTTTTTTCTTTTTTAGAATTTTATTTTTAATTTTTTTACATTTTACTGTATTAGTGGTTTATTATTATTATTTTTACTATAGGGGCTCAGGTTAGCAGGGAACACATTATCTGTGTGTTCCTTGCTGTCCCCATTTAAAAATAACCAATAACAGTGATCTAATGGTAACAGCCCATTAGTTCACTGTTATAAAAGACGCAGATCGTGTCTTTTCTATGTCCTCTAAGTCCCTTTTGCACAGCAAATCCCATTGCAACAGGATTCGGAAACACGGCGCATTAGGTATTTTTGTGACGTGGAACTGATTATTTTAGTTCCCTGTCACAGTACAGGATCGGACTGTCAGTGGTGCTGCATGCAGGAATGTGCAGTGCCATCAAAGACAGCGTGTAAATGAATGGGTTGCAGGTACAAGAACCAGTTTCTTATGTGGTGTGGGTGGGAAGGGTTTCTTACATGAGCACAACTTATTCACTTACAGTACACAGTGATCTATGCATTGAAACCCAAAATATATTATAAAGTTGCACAACTTTAACATTATACAGTGATTAAGCTTTCACTTTGATTTTTATAACAAACCTTTTTAACCGTGTTACCAGAAATTTATCATTGGCATGCTTGCAGAAAAAAAGTGAAAATCTGTAGTTCCATTGATGTCCACTAGGCGGTGCTTCTATGTAAATATGACATTACAAAACAGGCATAATAGTTTTGTTGCATGGTATTCTCAGGTCACATCTTCTACAAAAGTAAAATCTGAATCTAGAAAATGTAAACTTCACATTAAAATTGTTTGCTATTAGATATAAATAATTTGCTCTCCAATTTTATATATATATATATATATATATATATATATATATATATATATATATATATATATATATACACGCATAGGGGGTGCAGCAATGGCATCGTTAACACCAGGCCCGGTGCCCCAGATCTGTACAAATGAACAGACCCAGCTGGCAGTCATCCTTTATTACCTGTAGACCCACTAACAAGAGTGCCTGTCAGTTTGGTGGACCTGGCCTGGTGATCAGGTATGTAATACTGCATTTCCCCTGCAGAGGCCACTGCTGATAGCTGGGGATTTATGAAGTCAGTCATGCCATGATCAGGGGTTATCCTGATGAGGCAATTCCATTAAAATCTTAGTAGTTTCATACCTGTGACATACTGAGGCATGTAGTTTACAGTTCACTGAATTAAACAAAGTTCGAAAAGCGGCACCACTTTTACATCGGTCTTAACTGTACTTCCCACACTGGTATACTTGGCAGGTCTGAATGGAGTAATCTTTTAATAAATAACATCAACTGATAAAAGGAAATCTTTGAGAAATTAAAACCAATCCCTTACTGAAATTATATTGGATTCAGATAAATACGGTAATACCATTTCGCAATACCGTAAACATATACAGTATTGGGATAAATACGGTGATCGAAGAGTACTAACTAGAATACGGTAACTGCTTCACTAGACTGTACCCACAATACTGGGATAAATTGGATGCCGGCGGACGTTCAGCTGGCTGGTGTAGAATATTAGATGGAATACGGTAACAGCTGTAAGAGTGGCAGAGCAGGAAAGATGCAGGCTGGCCCCGCCCCCCCGCGCTGGGTGCTCTGCACTGCTATGCACTCCCGGGGCTGCTCTGTGGACTACACAGGGAAGAGGAGCGCTGCCCTGGAGTGATAACTTCGGGACTGTGCATGGGGCTACTGCCCGCTGGAGAGAGCAGCGGAGGAGCAGTGTCGGCCCGGGCAGACCAGTGCCTCGTTTCTTATACAAGTGAGAGGGCCCCTGCACAGACCCGGAAGCACAAGTGAAGTACACTACACTAGTGCTGTATCGGCAGCCGGGCACCGGGAATGGGGGATCAGCATGAGGAGGCACCGCACACCCAGGACATGCAGCACACCGCCAGCAGTGACGACGAGGAGGACGACGATGAGGAGGAGGAAGAGGACGGGGGCACGCAGGAGGGAGTTGTGGCGGAACCCTGTTTGCGCACTGTGTCTACTGGGGAGACAGAGCAGACACTGAGCAGTACGGTTGAACCTATAGATGACGGCGAGAGTGTGACCAAACACCGGCCCGTGGACACCGAGGAGCCCGCCTCTGGGAGGTTTATGAGCTCCGTGGGGCGCAAGCCTAGGAAGAGATGTAGCGTCCTGTGCACCGTGTACTGCGTGGAGAGTGACTTCTCAGGGGAGCTACCTTCTGTGCCCCCGGCGGAGCTGGAGCAGCAGCGCCCTCTGGCGGATAGCTCCCTGCGGGGGACTAGCGAACTACCCCTGAGCCCGGCCAGCCTGGAGCTGGAACTGGCCCCCTTCCTGATCAGTAGCCTTGGCGATGGCGGCCACAAGGTGATGATGAGCTGCCGGGTGTGTTTGGAGGATAAGTCCATCAAGCCTCTTCCCTGCTGCAAGAAAGGGGTCTGTGAGGAGTGCCTGAAGCGCTACCTGAGCTCCCAGGTAATCATGGGGTATTACGTGCATAGGGCTGGGCCCACGAGCTCACAATCTGTTGGGGACACTTGCCAGCAGCTGCTGTCTTGATGATAAAAAATCTGACATTGTTCAAATAGTTAATAACAAATTGTCCTATAAAGGAAACTATTAGTGACCCTAATACTGATAACCCATAGAAGTATTGATTAGCAATAACGAGCAGTCCTTATAGTATTGGACATTTTTTAACACCCCCCCCCCCCTAAGATGTCCGCTATACAAAAATACATACATATTTTGCAATAATGTACCTATCCTTAAACTTTCCTTCCGTCGTTATTCAACCCCTGGTCTCGATCAGTCCCTGTCATTGATTATCTGACCATTTTATCATCACCATGGATGAAACGTTATCGAACTCCTCCGCTGTGTGGTCAATCGCGTCATGTTATGCCGCTTTCATGATAGAGTGGCAAGGACTTATCAGGACTGGGTATTTGGGTGCAGTTGAACATCTTAATGGCAAGTATATTGTAAAGCTGCTTTTTGTATGTGGGACCTCTTTAGCGGGTTTGAGAACTGACGGCCCTGTGAACGCGGTAATGAGGAGGGTAGCGCCACCTCTGCTATTTGCCTCCTACGTTTTCAAGTCTCTACAACCAGTTTACAATGTCAGTACAAGGGCACTTGTTATTTTTTTTAGTTATATTGCATCAATGCCTACGTATCTTGAAATACTGAAAAGTATTCTAGGCGGCCGGATCATGGTGACATCTGAGCCTTAATATTGGTCGAAGTCCATGGCAAAACGAAAAATATTGCTCAATTTATCCTTTGTCTCAGTGTATCACTAAAATAAGTATATAAGTTGCCAATTGGGCCCCATTGACATGAGGTTTTTGGCCTACGTTTAACGTATACGCTGGACGGATCTCACTGTTGCATCCATCGCTGTAGACTTGAATGGTATAACTTTAAATTAAGTCATTCACTTTTGACCCTGTTCATGATGTATAGGTTAAACCGATACCCTTCTAGTCTATGGGTGACTATACCACTGTTGGGCATCCATTTAACGCATCAGTCACCCATTACGTATACGCTAAACGTTTACCTGTGATGTATGACCAGCAGTATTAAAAAGTATAATGATGTATACCGGCCCAAAGGAGACCAAAAGCAGTCTCGGCCTACGTCAAGCTAATGGAGCCCTATGGACACGTTTAGCATCTACCTCAGTATAGAAACGCGTGTATGTACAAGTTTACTTGTTGTTCGCCCCCCCCCTTAGTGGTAGGTCCACAGCGTCCCACAATCGCATGACTCGAGTACAGCTGCCGCAGAAGACAAATGCTGTGGATCCCCCTACCACCAGCGATGCCCTGAACCCGCTGTCAAGAAACCAGAGTGCCAGACTATTGGGTAACCAACATGGGACTATTTGTGTCTCGTACTGGTTTAGCAGGAAATCCATCACTGTTCATAAATACATCTGTCACAATCATCGTCCTTCCAAAAGTTTGACTTCCTACAAGAATGAGGAACGTTTCCCCTAAAATAAAGGCCCTTGGTTTGTCCTTTTCTGTCAAGTGGTTAACAATTCGGAAATCCTGTGTCTTAGTCCTATCTGCGTCTGAGAGAATGGGGTGGAATCCAATGCGACTACCACCCAGCTCTTCCAGACTCCTAAATGGCAAATCTTCCTAATTTATACCGGTTTTGGTATATTTGCATAAACCGCTTAACCCCTTAATTACCGCTTATACGCATTTTCACGGTGCTGTGTCATAAGCCTGGCATAGGAGACTTGTGCCGATGGTTTCCATGGCAGCCAGGGGCTTAATGTCCATCCGCGTATGCCAGAGGCAGTGCCCAATAGAAAGCCTGTCTGTTTTACACTGCACGGTCTAATATACTACAATAGAGAGGTATTGCAGTGTATTATAAAAGCGATCAAACAATAGTCCCATAATGGGACCAAAAAAAATAGGTTAATAATGAAAAATTCCAAGTAAATAAAAAAGTTAAAACACACTTTTTCTCTTTTAAAATGCTTTATTATGAAAAAAAAACCTCTTGGTATTGCTGCGTCCATAATGACCTAAACTATAAAGCGGTTACGATATTTAACCCGCACAGTGAATGCCGTAAGAAATACAATTAAAGGGTAACTAAAAGTTCAACAAACTTCTGACAACATGTCATAGTGTCATGTCAGAAGTTTTGATTGGTGGGGGTCCGAGCACAGCTGAGCTGAGCCGCTAAGTTTATGATCGCCTTTAATAAAAATGACAAGTTGTCCCGCGAAACCGAAGATCTCATACAGCTACATCGGCAGAACAATACAAAAGATTTGGTTCTCAGGAAAAAAAGTTTTTATTGTGCAAAAGTAATAAAATATAAGAAACCTTCATGCCTGGTATCACTGTAATGTGAATGATCCGCAGAACAAAGTTATGTTGCGTATACCTCATGGTAATCAACGTAAATTTTACATGCAAAAAATAATAGTGGAATTTTTATTTTTTTTGTTTTTTTCTCCATTACCAGAAAAAAGTTAGTCATAAATGATAAGTGCCCTAAAATGGTAAAATAACCAACTTGTCCCGCAAATAACAAACCCTTACACAGCTGTCTCACTAAAGGGTTAATAACTACTAGATAGAAGGACTTATGTTTGCCTATTCTATAATAACATACATATATATTTTTTTTTACCTTATCGCCTCCCCATTTTGGGGGGAAGGAAACGCTCTTTGGTTGAACAGTATAATGCTTTGATTATATACAATATAAATACTGTAAAATGTCTCCGCGTGAACCTTCCAGGCTGCTAACTCCGATATTGTAATGGAAGGAAAATCTACCCCCAACCCTTGACCTTTGTGACGGGGTCACTTCCTGTGTGGCTGACTGGCTTATCTACTAACAAAACAACCTGTGTCTCAAGCACACCGCACGTCTGAGATAAGGGCACGGAGGATGTTGGCATTTGTTATCCTCCTCTTCACAGTGTGTATGTTGCAGGCAGCCATAAAGTTGTGTTGGCGCGTTTGCCAACTGTCAGGGAGGCAATGATTCATATCACATGGTCGCCACTGTTTATTTAACACGTGACAGCTACTTAATCCGTATATCAGTCGCAACTGCTATGTCTGATCCATTAATGGTGTTCATCAGGTTTCTGACCGCATTTTTGACAAAGTAGCTTTGCAGACGATCGTTGTGAAATGTCAAAAATTTTAAAAAATAAATTTAAAAAATGCCGGAACGACTGACCAAGTGAATAGAGCCACTTTGGCGATATTCGCAGTACATATAAGGGTATGTTCACACAGCGTATGTTTGAGGCAGAAAAGTATGGGGCGGATTTCAAGAGAAAATAGCCTCCCAGGCAAATTTTGGAGCTGATTTTCCAATAGTTTGTTTTGTTTTTGTAAGCATATTTTCATATCGTATGCCCTTGCCATTGAATTCAATAGGAAGCTGTCTGCAAGTGTTTTCAAGGCGTATCTTGGAGCGTAATGGGACCGTTTTTTACGGTCCGAAATACGCCTGATAAATCGTCATAAACATACCCCAACGCGTATGTGCTAAGTAATGACCGCCAAGCTCTGTGTGTGTGATTATATACATATGGGGCTGGGGTATATATTACAGCTGACACTGCTGCAACCCCCCGGATTGGAGCGCACTCTGATCCTGGCCTTTTAACCCCTTAGATGCCATGCTCAATAGTGACACTGGATCGAAGCAGCTAGACAGGATATGCCGTAAATGTATCATATGTGGGACACACAAATTATGCAAGTCCCTCCAATGTCCTTTTAAAGAACAGGATCCAGGACCGATCCTGCGTCCTTTTTTTAAAAAAATTTAATTTTTTTATTCTAACAATTTACATAATTTGGGGTGTTGCACTAAAGGACAAGTGCCTAAATGTATGTGGTTACTAAACTTTTTGTTTTCTCAAAAATAGTCTGATTGCTGGATTTCGTGCTATATTGCCTTTGTTTCACTTTGGCTTAATATATATTTTTATATTTGATAAAGGATTGAATAGATATATTGCAAGGCCATAGACCTGAGATTTTTACCAACAGACTGCCAGTTGCAATGAGATCCAATCTCCAGTCTATGGGCATGATAGAAAGACCGCTATAATTTGGTTGGTGAAGTAATATCGAGAGGAGTGTGAGAAAATCTTGAGGTTGGTAAAACGTCACAATTTTTCGGTTGACTTTTTTTTCTTCTGCGGCACCTTTCTTATAACTCTTTTATAGTGTTTCTCCCTTTTTACATTCAAGCACCAGAATATGTAATCTTGAGCATATTCCTATTTTTTATTTAAAGGGGTTGTCCATGACCGGACAACTGATGACCTATTCACCAGATAGGCCATCGGCATATGATCGGTGGGGGGTTCTAACAACCGGAGCACCCACCGATTAATTTTTCACGCATAACCATTGGGGAGTATTTATGAAGCCCTATACACCAGTTTTCTGGCATAGAAAAGTCGCAATTTGCGCAAAAACGTTGCGATTTTTCTATTCTTACGCTGACCCTGACACTTCTATATAAGTGGACAAGGCTTAGCGGGAGGGGGAGTGGACTCCGGGGACTGATAAATTTACTATGGTTTACGACAGAACACTGTTGTAATTATAGTGCAAATATACTCCAGCTCACAGGTGGAGTAGATTTAATTTTCTGGTGCACAGACCGCCAGATATGTGCCTAGTTTATTAAGAGGGGGGCAGGATTTCTTTATCACGAACATGGTCCCTGAAATTTTTTTTTAATCTGAATTGGATTAACTATAATGGGTCAATATTCAGTAGGGTGCTATCTGTTCTGCAGTCAGACAGCAACCAGAAGTGAAAATCGTTTGTCTCAATGCGCTGTAAGGGTATGTTCACACGGTTTATTTTCGAACATATTTTGGGCCCTAAGCGGCCGAAAAATCGGTAGCAGAATGCCTCCAAACATCTGCCCATTGATTTCAATGGGAAAAACAGCGTTCTGTTCCGACGGGCCGTTTTTTTACTCTGCCTTTTTCAAAAACGGCCGTGAAAAAGTGCATGTCCCTTCTTGAGTTGTTTGAAAATCAGCTGTTTTCCCTTGGAAACCACTCCGTATTTTCAGACATTTTTGACTTTGTGTGTGCACATACCCGAAGGGTGTGAATCCACCCTTCTATTTATATTCAGAAATTTCCATATGACCATGTTTCTAAAGTTATAGTTGTTAAACTGGTATAGTTGCTTGACCAGAATTCTTCAACTATAGTGTGTACTGGAGTATTTGATTCCTGGAAGTAAAGGCTCGCTTACACGTAGCAATAATCCATATGATTTGTCTAAATGCACAAAGCGATAAATGCTAAAACTATTGTTTGTTTGTTCAAAATTGTACCTACATAAAAAATCATTGCTATAGTAAGCGGTATTATAAACACTGGGCGAGTGTGATTACAGTACATATATATGCAGCAACAGTCAAATTTGTATTAACCCCTTCAGGACGCAGCCTGTTTTGGCCTCGTGGACACAGATGATTTTTTCAAATCTGATGTGTTACTACTATATGTGGTAATAACAATGGAATGCTTTTACCTATCCAAGAGATTTTGAGGTTTTCTCGTGACATATTGTACTTTATGTTAGTGAAAAAATTTGGTCGATATATTCAATATTTATTTGTGAAAAACTTCAAATTTCAGCAAAAACTAGCATTTTTCTAAATTTAAATGTATCCACTTGTAAAACAGATCGTTATACCACACAAAATAGTTACTAGTCAACATCCCCCATATGTCTACTTTTATGTTTGCATCGGTTTTTTTTCACATTTTTTTTTTTTCTATGACATCACAAGGCTTAGAACTTTAGCAGCAATTTCTCACATTTTCAAGAAAGTTTCAAAAGGCTATTTTTTCAGGGACCAGTTCAGTTCTGAAGTGACTTTGAGGGCCTTCTATATTAGAAAGTCCCCATAAATCACCCCATTTTGAAAACTGCACCCCTCAAGGTATTCAAAACCACATTTAGAAAGTATTTTAACCCTTTAGGCGTTTCACAGGAATTAAGGCAAAGTAGAGGTGAAATTTACAAATTTCATTTTTTTGGGCGAAATTAGTAATAAAAAAAATTCTGTAACACAGAAGGTTTTACCAGAGAAACGCAACTCAATATTTATTGCCCAGATTCTGAAGTTTTTAGAAATATCCCACATGTGGCCCTAGTGTCCTAATGGACTGAAGCACAGGCCTCAGAAGCAAAGGAGCACCTAGTTTTGGGGCCTCCTTTTTTTTTTTTCGGGAATATATTTTAGGCACCATGTCAGGTTTGAAGAGGTCTTGTGGGGCCAAAACAGTCGAAACCCCCCAAAAGTGATTCCATTTTAGAAACTGCACCCCTCAAGGCATTTTTCTATGGGTATAGTTAGCATTTTGACCCCAGTTTTTTTGCAGAATTTAGTGGAATTAGTCTGTGAAGATGAAAATCACCTTTTTTTTTTCTTCTGTGGAAACATAGCATTTTTTAATTTTTACAAGGAATAAAGGAGAAAAAGCTCCCTAACATTTGTAAAGCAATTGTTCCCGATTATGGCAATACCCCATATGTGGTAATAAACTGCTGTTTGGTCCCACTGCAGGGCTCCGAAGGGAAGGAGCGCCTTTTGGATTTTGGAGCGCAGAATTTTGCTGCATTGGTTTTCAGTGCCATGTTGGGTTTGCAACGCCCCGGAGGGACCAAAACAGTGGAAACACCCCAAAAGTTGACCCTTTTTTTGAAACCACACCCCTCAAGGAATTTTTCTAGGGATATTATGAGCATTTTGACCCCACAGGTTTTTTTTGTAGATTTTAGTGGAATTAGGATGTGAAAATGAATATCAACATTTTTGTCCACTAAAATGTTGTTGTTTTTTTTTTAATTATTTATTTATTTTTTTAAAATTTTCACAAGGGATAAAAGAGGCAAAGCACCCCAACATTTGTAAAGCAATTTCTCCCGATTACGGCAATACCCCACATGTGGTCATAAATGTTTTTTTTATTAGAAATTAATGAACCGTTTCAGGACTGATCCTTTTTTGCTTTTTCATTTTAGTTTTTCACTCCCCGCCTTCCAATGGCCATCATTTTTTTTATTTTTCCGTCAATAGAGTGGTGTGAGGGTTGTTTTTTTTTTTGCGGGAACAGTTGTAGTTTCTATTAACACCATTTTAAGTACCATATAATGTACTGGGAAGCTGAAGAAAAATAATTTGCGGGCTGAAGTTGGAAAAAACTGATTCCTCCATGGTTTTTGGGGTTTTATTTTTAAGTTTTCCAATGTGCGGTAAAAACGACAACTTTAGTTTTATTCTGCGTCTCAATATGATTACGGTGATGCCAAATTTATAGTTTTTTTTTATATTTTACTACTTTTACAAATAAAAGACTATTTTTAAAAAAATTAATTGTTTTGTATCATCACATTCTGACTGCCAGAACTTTTTTTATTTTTTGGTCGATTTGAGCGCTGTGAGGGCTTATTTTTGGTGGGATAAGCTGTAGCTTTTATTGGTACCATTTTATGGTACATACATCTTCCTGATCGCTTTTTATTACATCTTTTTTAGAGCCAAGGTGACCAAAAAAACAGCGATTTCGCGGTTTCAATTATTTTTCCCGGTGCACACTGTCGCCGAGTCTGTGCACCGGAAACAACTCAGTAACTATACATCCTCGTGCGGGAAGTAACCTCCCGCGACGACGTATAGTTACTTACTCGTGCGGATTGGGGTTAAATACTTACAAGCAGGCCTTAAGTTAGTAAAATAGGTTTTGCCAAAATCGCTTCATTTTGACAGCTACATGTGGACACCGCCTAATACATGTGACCGTCCATTCATCACACATAACATCTTGTCTTGTGTCTTTGGAATGGTGGTTTTGGTTACATGGGGATTTCTTTTTAGATCATTTTCTGTTTTATTTTTTTTCTCCCCCCTTTGAACTTAGTTGATTGAGAATATTATGGTCTCAAAGTTACATTTAAACGGGTTTCCCAAAACCCCCATTTATCTATCCACCGTGTAAATGCTACATTGCTGGGGGCCCTGCCTCTGGACCACAACGATCCCTGTTACGTGGGTACTGGACCTCTGCACTTCTCCTATAGACATGTGTAGAGCAGTAGCACGCATGCTTGACCACTGCTTCATACAACGGCTCACTGCAGTTGTGCTCGTGAGGAGGAATTGGGACTCAGGACCTCTGTACTAGTCCGCATAAGCCCCCCGGCAATCATACACTTAAAAGGTGTTTTTAGGACTTTGATATTAATGACCTATTCTTAGGATAGGTCATCAATATCCGATCATGGTCTGACTCCTGCCACCCCCACCGATGAGCTGATTAAAGAGTCTGCGACACTTCCTCTTTATTGTTTACCAGGCACAGCTTCGTACATTCAGTAGATGCTGTGCCTGATACTGCAGCTCTTTCCAGTTCAGTCCCATTCAAGTGAACAGGACTGAGCTGCAATATCGAGAACAGCCACTACATAATATAGGTAGCTGTGCCTGGTGGACAGTGAAGAGGACACAGCGCTATCTGGAGCACCGCGGCCCCTTCGAACAGCTGATCAGAGTGGGTGCTGAGAGGCAGACCTCCACCGATCTGATATTGATGACCTTACCTAAGAGTATAGTGCATTCGAAAAATTTGCAGACCCTTTCACTTTTCACATTTTGTTATGTTGAGGTCTTGTAATAAAATAAAACAAAATTCAAGTTAAGAACTGCCTGTAGAGCTCAGAGACCGGATTCTGTGGAGACACAGATCTGGAGAAGGGTACCAAAAAAAATCTGCTGCGCTGAATGTTCCTAAGATCACAGTGGCCTCCATAATTCTTAAATGAAAGAAGTTTGTAACAACCAGGACTCTTCCTAGAGCTGGCTGCCCCACCAAACTAATCGGGGGAGAAGGGCCTTGGTAAGAGAGGTGATCAAGAACCCAATGGTCACTCTGACTGATCTCCAAAGATCCTGTGTGCAGATGGGAGAAACTTCCAGATGGTCGACCATCACTGCAGCACTCCACCAATCTGGGCTTTATGGCTAAGTGGCCAGAAAGAAGCCTCTCCTCAGTAAAAGACACATGAAAACCTGCTTGAGAGTCCTTTAGGTGCTTTTTTGCAAATTCCAGACTGGGAGAAACCAGATTCTGTGGTCTGATGAAACCAAGATTGAACTTTTTGGCCTGAATTCTAAGCATTCTCTCTGGAGGAAACCAGGTACTGCTCATCACCTGTCCAATACCATCCCTACAGTGAAGCATGGTGGTCGCAGCATCATACTGTGGGGTTGTTTTTCAGTGGCTGGGACAGGGAGACTAGTCAAGTAAAGAGATATTCCTAATGAAAACCTGATCCAGAGTGCTCTGGACCTCTGACTGGGCAGAAGGTTCACCTTCCAACAAGACAATGACCCTAAGCACGCAGCCAAGACAACACAGGAGTGGCTTAGGGACAACTCTGTGAATGTCCTTGCATGGCCCAGCCAGAGCCCAGACTTGAACCCAATCGAACATCTCTGGAGAGGCCTGAAAATGGCTGTCCACCGACGGTCCCCATCCAACCTGCCAGAGCTTGAGAGGATCTCCAGAGAAGAATGGCGGAAAATCCCAAATCCAGGTGTGCAAACCTTGTGGCATCATAGCCAAGAAGACTGGAGGATGTTATCGCTGCCAAAGGTGCTTTAACTAAGTACTGAGTAAAAAGTCTGAATACTTATGTCAATGCAATATTTTAGTTTTTCCTTATCAATAAATTAGCAAAGATTGCTACCATTCTGTTTTCAGTTTCATTATGGGGTATTGAGTGCAGAATGATGGGGGAAACATGATTTATTTTATATTAGCACAAGGCCTCAACATAACAAAATGTAAAAACATTTAAAGGATCCGAAGACTTTCCGAATGCATTGTAAGTCATCAATATGAAAGTACTGGAAAACCCCTTTAATCGAATCAGGACCAGGCACCGTTTCACCATTTTTAGCACGCGTAAGTTAAACGGCTATGACTATTTTATTTGTTGGGCTAGCGATGTGATTTTTGTGTTATTTTTTTTTTCTTGATCAAGGCAGGTTTCTTTTTTATATACAATTTTTTCCTTATTAGCATTTTTAGGTTTATAGTTTGAAAAAAGAGGTAAACAAATATGCTTTTTTACATTTTAGCTCCTTCTTATTCTGTTCATGTTATAGTGTTACCCTAAGTAATTTTCCTCCTGCAAAAAAACTCAGTGTGAACAGGGCCTTAAGGTGATTTACTAGTATCTGGCCTCCTGTAAGTTTTTTTTTTTTACTAGCTGCTATGCTTTATGTTTAGCGTCCTTGTGTCATTTTTATCTTTCAAGTCATAACACTAGACTGTCATGTATTTTGTTTTTTGCTGTAGGTTATGACACAATGGTCCTTCCAGTGCAAAGATGACAGCAGACCTGTGTTTCGTCTCGGGTCCATATGATTTCATATCTAAAAGGCAAAAAAAGGAGCAAGAAAGAACAGTTAGGCTGGGTTCACACGAGCATGTTACGTCCGTAATGGACGGAATGTATTTCGGCCGTAAGTCCCGGACCGAACACAGTGCAGGGAGCCGGGCTCCTAGCATCATAGTTATGTACGATGCTAGGAGTCCCAGCCTCTCCATGGAACTACTGTCCCGTACTGAAAACATGATTACAGTACGGGACAGTTGTCCTGCAGCGAGGCAGGGACTCCTAGCGTCGTACATAACTATGATGCTAGGAGCCCGGCTCCCTGCCGTGTGTTCGGTCCGGGACTTGCGACCGAAATACGTACCGTCCATTACAGACGTAATGTGCTCGTGTGAACCCAGCCTTACAGGGCAGCATATACAAGCTAATGCAGCAAGAATTCTGTGTTCAATATAAAAATGGCTAGGAGTACCCAATAAGCATATTGCTCATTAGTCATGTGATCTTCTGACATGTCTGTCACTAGCGGTGGATGTCCAGGAACTGGAACCCAATGATGTCCTCCACAAGATGTTCCCAATGATGTTCTATACAGGATGACCCTGCTGCTCATTTAGGCTGTTGTGTTTTTGCAACTCTGGCCTTTTTTTTGAGCATTCAAAAGTGTTTTTTGTTTTTTTAAAAAAAAATAAAATAAAAATGGTAGCTATAGATATCACTCCTTTTTGCTTAGTGAGTTATCCAATTGTTTTTGTGACTAAAGTTGTAACCCCTTTGCTTGAACAATTCTCCGTCTGTTGCCCTGTTTTATCTCTCAAGGAAGCATGATGATCTAAGGAAGCCATACGTTTTAGCATACTGTATAAGCAGGACTGTTTCCCCAGAACTGCTCGCTCTCTATATAATTCTTAACCAGTTGATCACTACCCAGTTGTCTTAGATTAATATTGCCATTTTTACTACAAAAATGCTTTAGCTTATATTTTTATACTCTGATCAATTCTCCACTTTGAAACGGATGAATGGAAATGTCCAAAATAAATGGTTTGTGTCGATCTCCGACACATTGTTTACATCACACAACACAAATGGTCCATAATGCCTGTAGAATTCTATTGCGTAGGGTTGTATATTGATTTCATTGTACTCCATGTCTTGAAACTCTTCCACCCCTCACATGGATGAATGTTGTAGTAACTATGTCTCACGTTTGTTCGCAGTAGGTCAAGCAAATCGGTCCGGTATTCTTGACTGGAATCTGACTGTAGACTGTCCTCTCGCAGAAAGTATAAAATGCAAGTGTGAATGAGCCTAATGGCAATGGATACTTTTTTTTGTATAGTGAGACTATTTGTATTCAAAATAAAAAAATACCTTATGACTGACAGGGCCCTGTGCTACCAAATAATTTCCTCAGGAGGCAGTACCTTGGTTGTGATTATATGTAGGTTTTTCAGGGGGGATTCGCGCATGCCGTTTTTTGTTACGGGGATTTGTGTGGCAGGGCGTTGGTACTATTTACCTATGTGGGGTTGTTTCTGTAGCAACCACATGGATTTCTGCAGGTTCCATTTGGATGGGAGGGGCTAGCGGTTACCCTCGCTAAGGTAAAAAAGTTAAGCATTTTCTCCATGGGCTCTACGCTTGCAAGGCGAAGCCTATTTTAAGGGGATCTGTCACATATTTATGCTGTCCTCTGGGGGGGGGGGCAGCATAAAGAAGTGACAGATGCAGATTTATGTGGTTTGTCACTAGGTAATGTGCAATTGTTTCTGAGAATTTAGTAGTAGTGTTTATTGGGTGGGATTTATTTTTCATACGCCAGTCATAATATAAAAAGCGCTGTAATAAGACGTTTCTGATTTTATTAACCGGTGTAAATTAGGCGCTTCTCTGGCCGCTCGTGCATCTGGAAGGGACACCTATGCCAACTACAAGCTGCTCTAGATTTATGCTATCATATACGCCAGTTTCTGATGTAAATTTGTCGGGCCTCGGTGGGCTACATCCCCCTTTGGCACAAATTTCTACTCCAGAGAATGTAGAGTGCTTAGTAAATTCCCCTCAACATTTTTGAATTTATTATATGTAATTTAACTATCTGTATTTATCACATGGGAAGTTGTGGAAAAATGTAAATAACATTTAAAAAAAAATTCAAATAACTATTTTCCTTGAAAATTGCTCTTAAATGGCTCTTCCAGTGTTATGTAAATGTAAATGAATAGTTCTACAACATCCTTAGGGCTCGTTCACATTTGGGTTCTGCCGTTTTCCATCTTAGGGGCAGAACAACAAATACCAGAAGCACTAGATCCGTTGCATTATCCGCTTCATGGCAGAGGAGCAGTACCCGCTGATTGTCAATCCCGCGGACCTGACAGGTCTTCGCGCGCGATACAAATGCTCTGTATACAGAGTACAGAGGAGCTGTATCTCAAACTGAAAAATGATTTTTAATAAAAACTAACTTGAAAGCTGCACCAAACACACACACACACGTGTGTGTGTGTGTGTGTGTGTGTGTGTGTGTGTGTGTGTGTATATATATATATGTGTGTACACACACACAAATAAAATCTTTCGAAGGTGTACACAGCCTTTTATCTATAGGGGACTGTCTTATAGCTGGGGGCCCCACTAATTGTGTGAATGGGGGTCCCGAAACCCCCATTCCTACTCTCTGCGCTCGAGCAGTAGACTTTAAATTGAGCAGCGGTCAAGCATGCGTGCTGCCACTACATGCAAAGTCTGTTGGAGTACAGCCCTCGGCTGTTGACATCAGTCCCATAGAAATTGAATGGAGCGGTCACATGCTCTACCGCTGCTCC
This sequence comes from Rhinoderma darwinii, assembly GCF_050947455.1. Lineage (NCBI taxonomy): Eukaryota > Metazoa > Chordata > Amphibia > Anura > Rhinodermatidae > Rhinoderma > Rhinoderma darwinii. Next base: position 242,503,352 of record NC_134690.1, read on the forward strand.
TTTCAAGCTCCTACTCGCTGCAGGAGGAGCAGTGAGGAGAAACAGTGAGGTTCTCGTGATTGTTGGTGGGGCCCCCAGCGATCAGACCGTTCTCACCTATCCTGTGAATAGGTGATAATTGTAGATTCTGGGACAACCGCTTTAGGACGAAGCTATATATTTTGTTGTCTCATTCCAAGAGCTAAAATCTTCGTTTTTTTTTTTACAGGCGTCATTTTGGGGTACGTATAATTTATTGACGCAACGTAAAAAAAGAACCGCAATTCCACCACGTTTTTTTTAGTTATTTATTTTATTTATTTTTTTCTCACGATTTACCAAGCATTAAAAATAACTTCAATATTTTTGTTAACTTTATTCTATGGGTCGGTGTTGCTGTATTCTGAACGCTAAACGTGTTCCTAGAGCTCTGTTAGGCTGATTAAAGGGCCAAAAGAGTTTATGGCCTACGTTGGTATATATTCATTATTCTTTTTATTTTTTTTTCAAGTATGGAATAAGGCCTTGTGCACACGCCCGTAGCCATGTGCACGGCCGTGATTTTCGGGGGGGGTCGCAAGCCGCCCGCAAATTCCGGGCAATGCACATGGCCGCGGCCATTATTTTCAATTATCCCAGACCGCAGAAGATGGCTGTAATAAGACATGTCCGTTCTTTCTGTGGTGCGGGCTCCCGGGTCACATGCACAGACCGTAAAAACTACGGTTGTGTGCATGGCCCCATAGAAATGATTGGGGCCGCAATCCTCCCGTGGATTTTCGGGGCAATTGTGGCCGCAAAAGCACGTTCGTGTGCATGGGGCCTAAGATAGTAGTATACGCTATTCCATACACCAAATGGAATGGCATGTCATTACTCCGTTTTGATTACGTTTAGCATGTACATCGGGAAAGCTCCGACATACCTGTCAATGCTTTTTCAGCCCACGTAGTCCAGAAAAAAAACGTATATATTATAATATAAATAGATATATAGTGAGAGATTACATTAAAGTGTCTGAATTGTGAGCAGGACCCAGTACTTTACCGGCCCCACAATGCGGTTTTAAATCAATTACATTAAGACCGGTTTCAAACGACAGTGATTGAACCTTGAAAATCTGATTTTCCGGCCCGACCACGGTACATGTGAACGGGACTCCTGCCATCATAGTCATCTAGGCTACAGTCACACGACAGTGGAAAAAAATAAGGCCTTTAAAAACAGATCAATTGTCAGTTCTTCATGTCCATTTTGCATCAGTGTCTCCAAATGGATTTCCTTTGTCTGGGTTTTTTGTTTTTTTTGTCTCCATCCCCAGAAAACTCTGCAGTGCCCATGAAGATAATAACACAGTGCCCACATATAGTGACATAGTGCCAACCCCATATAGTGACGCACACCATTGTAGCTGGCACCCCTACCATCCCTTGTAGGTCGCACCTCACATGTGGATCTCAGCAACACCCCCCTTGTAGATCGCAGCACCACCCCCCTCCATCGTTCTTGTAGATGGCACCACTGTAGAGGTTGCTGATGCTCTGACCGGGATTCGACTCCTAGTGGGAGCTAAAGTGGCGCTATAAGAAGGATGTGGGGGTGGTGCGATCTGCAAGGGGGGGGGGGAAAGTATCTACAGGGAGGTGTGGCTATATACTAGGAGTCCCTGCTTCCCATGTAACAACTGCTCCGTACTGTATCATTTTGTACAGTACAGCAGTTCTGTGGGGAAGGAGGGGCAGAACTGGACGCAGCTTTTCAGAGGGACAGAACAGGCAGTGACGAGGCTGCGGGGCGGAGCTTCCTCCTGCATCACGGCGCCACTAAAGAATAGATTTAATGATTCTGTTAATTCGATTAATTGCCCAACCCTTACCCATAGTGTCAGTCCATAAGATATTCAGACAAATTTTATGTGATGGGTTATGGCCCTTGTGTGGAGACTCCACGAGGAGGAAAGATTGGCGTCTTGCTACGCCGGTGCGATGTTTTGGGTGTCTGCCCCCTTTCTCAAGCATGCATATTGTGTCCTATCACCAGTTTAAATAGTTGTACATTAGACACATTCTATATCCGTTCTAAAAATATAAGCTAAAAAATGCAATAAAACATTGAGATGGAAGATGGCAAGATAGTACCACATAAAGTTACTCATGTCAGATTTGAAAAATAGGGCTCCGGCGTTAAAACAAAAAACTGTCCGCCTTGGCAAGGGGTTAATGACTCGTCTCCTAAAAAAGGTAGCCGTAAACCGTGTGAAATTGCAAATATCTGTCCTCACCCGGCTTCTGCAAAGAGAAGTGTATAGGATTTACACATTAAAATCTATTGGTACTAAAGGTCTTAATGAAATATGTAATATTTAATGTTTTTTTTTTGTAACACGTTACTATTACATTGATGCCGATAGTCCATTCTAGTTTAACATCTCTTGGGATTGCTACAGGAAAATGCGATGTTTGCAATTTAATACTGTAAACCGCTACCTTTTTCACATCAGAGGAGTTCATGATGTATCCATTAAATGGATATCATTATGGGGGATGGATGCCACTACTAAGCATCAGTCACAGCCTGCGTTTAACGTCGGGAACTTGTCCTGGCGTATATGTCAAACATAGTCCAAAAAACGTGATGTAAACATAGCTGTACTGTGGTTATTTTGAACTGCGCCGCCTTCTAGTGAGCCTTATATTTTATCTTTTGTTACTGTGACAGTGTAGTTCTTGTGTATGTCACAAGTGGGACTTTTATACTAGAGGTTTTATGGTTCCTGTGAAAGTGTTTAGCATAAACATGAACGGTCATGAACAAAACTGGTTTCTGTTGTGCCCACCATCCAGATGAAGCATTTACTGGGCTCTTGACGTTTTTGTTCTCTTGCTTTGTGTCTTACTATGGGAGGGATAAGCGAGTTAAACTGCTTTAACCTGTCAATGTGGTGCTAAAATACCTATCCCCAGCTATGGGTGTATCATAGAGAAAAACCTGTTCTCTCAATGGATTAAACAGTCGTCTTTTTATTGTAAGTATATTTAGCGACTGCAAAGGCTTCCTAAAGGCGATGTACACTTTTTAATATAATCAATGTTTTAGGTGATTCGAAGAAATTTAATTTGACCTTTATTAAAAATTGTGTGTTTATTTATTCCGATACAGCTTCTATATATCCTCTATACATAAAAGCTGTGTAGTTTGCTACAAGCCGATTACATCAGTTCAGATGATCCGATGGCTCGGTTGAGAGCTGGTGTGTGTGTGTGTGTGTGTGTGTGTGTGTGTCTAACACACACCACAACCATAATATCGATCACATCTAAGTTCTTCAACTATGTGATCGATATTATGGTAACGATACAGCTTCTATGGAAAGGGGTTAAATAAATCGAAGACCTGATGATGCTGGTGTACTTAATTTGAAAATTCATGTTAGAATAACTATAATACCTCCTCCCAAGTTTTCCTTCCTGATATTAAAATGAGCACTTTATGGGTCCATGTGCATTCATGAGATAAGCGCCATTTCCTCCCACCTAAGGCTGACAAGCTCCTACCAGTGTGTCGTATACCCCCCCCCCCCCCCGCATGATGTTGAGATTTCACACGTGCTCAGTACAAACTGCAGTCTCTCTGGCTCTGGAATAAAAGAAAGCAGCAGATGGAGTTAGCTGTAAGTCTACACTAAGGCCCCATGCACACGACCATGGATTTCGCCCGTAATTACATTCATTTCTATGGCCGACTGACACCTTGCGTAGATTTACGGGAAGGCGTGGGTGCCGTAGAAACTCTCCATAACCATAGGACATGTCTAGAAGACAGGCTCTCACTGCAGAGCTAGGGAAACTGCAACTTGTACTGAGCATGTGCGAGATTTCAGAATTGTACGGGAGAGAAGGGGCATTGATAGAAGCTTGTGAGTTCTAAGTGGGAGGAGATTCTGATTACATCATGCATATACTTGGTCTTCTGCATGTACTTGGTCTAATAAAATTCTCATTTTAATATCAGGCAGGAAAACAGAGGATTATACAGCCATTCTTAAACAGATTTTCTAAATAAGTACATCAGTCTCATCAGGTCTAAAATATATATTTAATAATCTGGTGCCAGTAGGAATTAGACCTACTGGTAATTGTATTTCCAGGAGTCTGTCATGACAGCACCATGGGAGGTTGCTCTATTGACCTCTATAGGGACAGGAAGACAGAGCGGTTTAAAGGCCCCTCCCTTCACCCACTTGCCAGTGTTTTTCTAATTACTACACCAGGATGGATACAACCCTATTGTATTTTTAGGGAAAATAACTGACCTGTTCATTGCACAAATCAGAATTTCAACATAGTGAGGGAATGTGAGGGTGCTGTTATGATGGATTCCTGGAAATACAATTACCGGTAGGTCTAATTACTACTTTCCAGTATGTCCCTCATGACTGCAACACAGGAGCAATACCAAATTATACTGCTCAGGTCGGGACTACGGATTGGAGGACTTTCCGTCCAAAACTAAGATCCGTATCTGACAGAACGTCCAATCCATAGTGTCTGCGAAAGGTATGATAGTTTGACCAAGTCTCTGCAGATCTGGTCCATAGAGCCTTCTCTTCTTTCTGCCCAAGAGGAAGAGACTGCTCTTGTTGAATGAGCTTTTATGCCCAGGGGAGCAAGGAGTCCTTGGGAACTGTAGGTTTCTTGAATTGTAATCCTTACCCATCTTGCTAGAGAGCTTTTTGAAGCATTCTTTCCTTTATTTCCGCCATAAAGGACAAATTTATTTTTATCTTTCCTCCAGTGGGATGTTGCCTCCAGGTAATGGAGTACAGCACGTCTAACATCCAGGGAATTATACCTCTGTTCCTGCTGATCTTTTGGATCTGGATAAAAGGAAGGCAAAATTATTTCCTGATCTCTGTGAAAGGAAGTAGCCACTCTAGGAATAAAGGGTGGTCTAGTTTTAGAATTATTTTGTCCTCCTAGGTCTTCAAGTAAGGTTCCATGATGGAAAGGATCTGCCAGGCACAGCTTCTGTGTCAACGCCCATAGGTAATCAGTCTGCACCTGCTTCTATGTCTGTGAGACTGACTCCATCTTCCACCACTCAGGATGGCAGGCTTAGGAGTGGGAGAGCCTATCACAGCCTGGCCAGACGGAGCTAGCTCCCGCCCTCTGTCTATTTATATTCTATATAACATACATATATTTTTTTTTTTTTACCTTCTCGCCCCCCCATTTTGGGGGGAAGGAAACGCTCTTTGGTTGAACAGTATAATGCTTTGATTATATACAATATAAATACTGTAAAATGTCTCCGCGTGAACCTTCCAGGCTGCTAACTCCGATATTGTAATGGAAGGAAAATCTACCCCCAACCCTTGACCTTTGTGACGGGGTCACTTCCTGTGTGGCTGACTGGCTTATCTACTAACAAAACAACCTGTGTCTCAAGCACACCGCACGTCTGAGATAAGGGCACGGAGGATGTTGGCATTTGTTATCCTCTTCACAGTGTATGTTGCAGGCAGCCATAAAGTTGTGTTGGCGCGTTTGCCAACTGTCAGGGAGGCAATGATTCATATCACATGGTCGCCACTGTTTATTAAACACGTGGCTGCTACTTAATCCGTATATCAGTCGCAACTGCTATGTCGGATCCATTAATGGTGTCCATCAGGTTTCTGACCGCATTTTTGACAAAGTAGCTTTGCAGACGATCGTTGTGAAATGTCAAAAATTTTAAAAAATAAATTTAAAAAATGCCGGAACGACTGACAAAGTGAATAGCGCAGATGTGACTAGAGCCGCTTTGGCGATATTCGCAGTACATATAAGGGTATGTTCACACAGCGTATGTTTGAGGCAGAAAAGTATGGGGCGGATTTCAAGAGAAAATAGCCTCCCAGGCAAATTTTGGAGCTGATTTTCCAATAGTTTTTTTTGTTTTTGTAAGCATATTTTCATATCGTATGCCCTTGCCATTGAATTCAATAGGAAGCTGTCTGCAAGTGTTTTCAAGGCGTATCTTGGAGCGTAATGGGACCGTTTTTTACGGTCCGAAATACGCCTGATAAATCGTCATAAACATACCCCAACGCGTATGTGCTAAGTAATGACCGCCAAGCTCTGTGTGTGTGATTATATACATATGGGGCTGGGGTATATATTACAGCTGACACTGCTGCAACCCCCCCGGATTGGAGCGCACTCTGATCCTGGCCTTTTAACCTCTTAGATGCCATGCTCAATAGTGACACTGGATCGAAGCAGCTAGACAGGATATGCCGTACATGTATCATATGTGGGACACACAAATTATGCAAGTCCCTCCTATGTCCTTTTAAAGAACAGGATCCAGGACCGATCCTGCGTCCTTTTTTAAAAAAAAAAATTTTTATTCTAACAATTTACATCATTTGGGGTGTTGCACTAAAGATACAACTAGGCACTTGTCGTGGTTACTAAACTTTTTGTTTTCTCAAAAATAGTCTGATTGCTGGATTTTGTGCTATATTGCCTTTGTTTCACTTTGGCTTAATATATATTTTTATATTTGATAAAGGATTGAATAGATATATTGCAAGGCCATAGACCTGAGATTTTTACCAACAGACTGCCAGTTGCAATGAGATCCAATCTCCAGTCTATGGGCATGATAGAAAGACCGCTATAATTTGGTTGGTGAAGTAATATCGAGAGGAGTGTGAGAAAATCTTGAGGTTGGTAAAACGTCACAATTTTTCGGTTAACTTTTTTTTCTTCTGCGGCACCTTTCTTATAACTCTTTTATAGTGTTTCTCCCTTTTTACATTCAAGCACCAGAATATGTAATCTTGAGCATATTCCTATTTTTTATTTAAAGGGGTTGTCCATGACCGGACAACTGATGACCTATTCACCAGATAGGCCATCGGCATATGATCGGTGGGGTTCTAACAACCGGAGCACCCACCGATTAATTTTTCACGCATAACCATTGGGGAGTATTTATGAAGCCCTATACACCAGTTTTCTGGCATAGAAAAGTCGCAATTTGCGCAAAAACGTTGCGATTTTTCTATTCTTACGCTGACCCTGACACTTCTATATAAGTGGACAAGGCTTAGCGGGAGGGGGAGTGGACTCCGAGGACTGATAAATTTACTATGGTTTACGCCAGAACACTGTTGTAATTATAGTGCAAATATACTCCAGCTCACAGGTGGAGTAGATTTAATTTTCTGGTGCACAGACCGCCAGATATGTGCCTAGTTTATTAAGAGGGGGGCAGGATTTCTTTATCACGAACATGGTCCCTGAAATTTTTTTTTAATCTGAATTGGATTAACTATAATGGGTCAATATTCAGTAGGGTGCTATCTGTTCTGCAGTCAGACAGCAACCAGAAGTGAAAATCGTTTGTCTCAATGCGCTGTAAGGGTATGTTCACACGGTTTATTTTCGAACATATTTTGGGCCCTAAGCGGCCGAAAAATCGGTAGCAGAATGCCTCCAAACATCTGCCCATTGATTTCAATGGGAAAAACAGCGTTCTGTTCCGACGGGCCGTTTTTTTACTCTGCCTTTTTCAAAAACGGCCGTGAAAAAGTGCATGTCCCTTCTTGAGTTGTTTGAAAATCAGCTGTTTTCCCTTGGAAACCACTCCGTATTTTCAGACGTTTTTGACTTTGTGTGTGCACATACCCGAAGGGTGTGAATCCACCCTTCTATTTATATTCAGAAATTTCCATATGACCATGTTTCTAAAGTTATAGTTGTTAAACTGGTATAGTTGCTTGACCAGAATTCTTCAACTATAGTGTGTACTGGAGTATTTGATTCCTGGAAGTAAAGGCTCGCTTACATGTAGCAATAATCCATATGATTTGTCTAAATGCACAAAGCGATAAATGCTAAAACTATTGTTTGTTTGTTCGAAATTGTACCTACATAAAAAATCATTGCTATAGTAAGCGGTATTATAAACACTGGGCGAGTGTGATTACAGTACATATATATGCAGCAACAGTCAAATTTGTATTAACCCCTTCAGGACGCAGCCTGTTTTGGCCTCGTGGACACAGATGATTTTTTCAAATCTGATGTGTTACTATATGTGGTAATAACTCTGGAATGCTTTTACCTATCCAAGAGATTTTGAGGTTTTGTCGTGACATATTGTACTTTATGTTAGTGAAAAAATTTGGTCGATATATTCAATATTTATTTGTGAAAAGCTTCAAATTTCAGCAAAAACTAGCATTTTTCTAAATTTAAATGTATCAACTTGTAAAACAGATCGTAATACCACACAAAATAGTTACTAGTTAACATCCCCTATATGTCTACTTTTATGTTTGCATCGGTTTTTTTTCACTTTTTTTTTTTCTATGACATCACAAGGCTTAGAACTTTAGCAGCAATTTCTCACATTTTCAAGAAAGTTTCAAAAGGCTATTTTTTCAGGGACCAGTTCAGTTCTGAAGTGACTTTGAGGGCCTTCTATATTAGAAAGTCCCCATAAATCACCCCATTTTGAAAACTGCACCCCTCAAGGTATTCAAAACCACATTTAGAAAGTATTTTAACCCTTTAGGCGTTTCACAGGAATTAAGGCAAAGTAGAGGTGAAATTTACAAATTTCATTTTTTTGGGCGAAATTAGTAATAAAAAAAATTCTGTAACACAGAAGGTTTTACCAGAGAAACGCAACTCAATATTTATTGCCCAGATTCTGAAGTTTTTAGAAATATCCCACATGTGGCCCTAGTGTCCTAATGGACTGAAGCACAGGCCTCAGAAGCAAAGGAGCACCTAGTTTTGGGGCCTCCTTTTTTTTTTTTTGGGAATATATTTTAGGCACCATGTCAGGTTTGAAGAGGTCTTGTGGGGCCAAAACAGTCGAAACCCCCCAAAAGTGATTCCATTTTAGAAACTGCACCCCTCAAGGCATTTTTCTATGGGTATAGTTAGCATTTTGACCCCAGTTTTTTTGCAGAATTTAGTGGAATTAGTCTGTGAAGATGAAAATCACCTTTTTTTTTTTCTTCTGTGGAAACATAGCATTTTTTAATTTTTACAAGGAATAAAGGAGAAAAAGCTCCCTAACATTTGTAAAGCAATTGTTCCCGATTATGGCAATACCCCATATGTGGTAATAAACTGCTGTTTGGTCCCACTGCAGGGCTCCGAAGGGAAGGAGCGCCTTTTGGATTTTGGAGCGCAGAATTTTGCTGCATTGGTTTTCAGTGCCATGTTGGGTTTGCAACGCCCCGGAGGGACCAAAACAGTGGAAACACCCCAAAAGTTTACCCTTTTTTTGAAACCACACCCCTCAAGGAATTTTTCTAGGGATATTATGAGCATTTTGACCCCACAGGTTTTTTTGTAGATTTTAGTGGAATTAGGATGTGAAAATGAATATCAACATTTTTGTCCACTAAAATGTTGTTGTTTTTTTTTTAATTATTTATTTATTTTTTTAAAATTTTCACAAGGGATAAAAGAGGCAAAGCACCCCAACATTTGTAAAGCAATTTCTCCCGATTACGGCAATACCCCACATGTGGTCATAAATGTTTTTTTTATTAGAAATTAATGAACCCTTTCAGGACTGATCCTTTTTTTGCTTTTTCATTTTAGTTTTTCACTCCCCGCCTTCCAATGGCCATCATTTTTTTTATTTTTCCGTCAATAGAGTGGTGTGAGGGTTGTTTTTTTTTTTGCGGGAACAGTTGTAGTTTCTATTAACACCATTTTAAGTACCATATAATGTACTGGGAAGCTGAAGAAAAATAATTTGCGGGCTGAAGTTGGAAAAAACTGATTCCTCCATGGTTTTTGGGGTTTTATTTTTAAGTTTTCCAATGTGCGGTAAAAACGACAACTTTAGTTTTATTCTGCGTCTCAATATGATTACGGTGATGCCAAATTTATAGTTTTTTTTTATATTTTACTACTTTTACAAATAAAAGACTATTTTTAAAAAAAAATTAATTGTTTTGTATCATCACATTCTGACTGCCAGAACTTTTTTTATTTTTTGGTCGATTGAGCGCTGTGAGGGCTTATTTTTGGTGGGATAAGCTGTAGCTTTTATTGGTACCATTTTATGGTACATACATCTTCCTGATCGCTTTTTATTACATCTTTTTTAGAGCCAAGGTGACCAAAAAAACTGCGATTTCGCGGTTTCAATTATTTTTCCCGGTGCACACTGTCGCCGAGTCTGTGCACCGGAAACAACTCAGTAACTATACATCCTCGTGCGGGAAGTAACCTCCCGCGACGACGTATAGTTACTTACTCGTGCGGATTGGGGTTAAATACTTACAAGCAGGCCTTAAGTTAGTAAAATAGGTTTTGCCAAAATCGCTTCATTTTGACAGCTACATGTGGACACCGCCTAATACATGTGACCGTCCATTCATCACACAACATCTTGTCTTGTGTCTTTGGAATGGTGGTTTTGGTTACATGGGGATTTCTTTTTAGATCATTTTCTGTTTTATTTTTTTTCTCCCCCCTTTGAACTTAGTTGATTGAGAATATTATGGTCTCAAAGTTACATTTAAACGGGTTTCCCAAAACCCCCATTTATCTATCCACCGTGTAAATGCTACATTGCTGGGGGCCCTGCCTCTGGACCACAACGATCCCTGTTACGTGGGTACTGGACCTCTGCACTTCTCCTATAGACATGTGTAGAGCAGTAGCACGCATGCTTGACCACTGCTTCATACAACGGCTCACTGCAGTTGTGCTCGTGAGGAGGAATTGGGACTCAGGACCTCTGTACTAGTCCGCATAAGCCCCCCGGCAATCATACACTTAAAAGGTGTTTTTAGGACTTTGATATTAATGACCTATTCTTAGGATAGGTCATCAATATCCGATCATGGTCTGACTCCTGCCACCCCCACCGATGAGCTGATTAAAGAGTCTGCGACACTTCCTCTTTATTGTTTACCAGGCACAGCTTCGTACATTCAGTAGATGCTGTGCCTGATACTGCAGCTCTTTCCAGTTCAGTCCCATTCAAGTGAACAGGACTGAGCTGCAATATCGAGAACAGCCACTACATAATATAGGTAGCTGTGCCTGGTGGACAGTGAAGAGGACACAGCGCTATCTGGAGCACCGCGGCCCCTTCGAACAGCTGATCAGAGTGGGTGCTGAGAGGCAGACCTCCACCGATCTGATATTGATGACCTTACCTAAGAGTATAGTGCATTCGAAAAATTTGCAGACCCTTTCACTTTTCACATTTTGTTATGTTGAGGTCTTGTAATAAAATAAAACAAAATTCAAGTTAAGAACTGCCTGTAGAGCTCAGAGACCGGATTCTGTGGAGACACAGATCTGGAGAAGGGTACCAAAAAAAATCTGCTGCGCTGAATGTTCCTAAGATCACAGTGGCCTCCATAATTCTTAAATGAAAGAAGTTTGTAACAACCAGGACTCTTCCTAGAGCTGGCTGCCCCACCAAACTAATCGGGGGAGAAGGGCCTTGGTAAGAGAGGTGATCAAGAACCCAATGGTCACTCTGACTGATCTCCAAAGATCCTGTGTGCAGATGGGAGAAACTTCCAGATGGTCGACCATCACTGCAGCACTCCACCAATCTGGGCTTTATGGCTAAGTGGCCAGAAAGAAGCCTCTCCTCAGTAAAAGACACATGAAAACCTGCTTGAGAGTCCTTTAGGTGCTTTTTTGCAAATTCCAGACTGGGAGAAACCAGATTCTGTGGTCTGATGAAACCAAGATTGAACTTTTTGGCCTGAATTCTAAGCATTCTCTCTGGAGGAAACCAGGTACTGCTCATCACCTGTCCAATACCATCCCTACAGTGAAGCATGGTGGTCGCAGCATCATACTGTGGGGTTGTTTTTCAGTGGCTGGGACAGGGAGACTAGTCAAGTAAAGAGATATTCCTAATGAAAACCTGATCCAGAGTGCTCTGGACCTCTGACTGGGCAGAAGGTTCACCTTCCAACAAGACAATGACCCTAAGCACGCAGCCAAGACAACACAGGAGTGGCTTAGGGACAACTCTGTGAATGTCCTTGCATGGCCCAGCCAGAGCCCAGACTTGAACCCAATCGAACATCTCTGGAGAGGCCTGAAAATGGCTGTCCACCGACGGTCCCCATCCAACCTGCCAGAGCTTGAGAGGATCTCCAGAGAAGAATGGCGGAAAATCCCAAATCCAGGTGTGCAAACCTTGTGGCATCATAGCCAAGAAGACTGGAGGATGTTATCGCTGCCAAAGGTGCTTTAACTAAGTACTGAGTAAAAAGTCTGAATACTTATGTCAATGCAATATTTTAGTTTTTCCTTATCAATAAATTAGCAAAGATTGCTACCATTCTGTTTTCAGTTTCATTATGGGGTATTGAGTGCAGAATGATGGGGGAAACATGATTTATTTTATATTAGCACAAGGCCTCAACATAACAAAATGTAAAAACATTTAAAGGATCCGAAGACTTTCCGAATGCATTGTAAGTCATCAATATGAAAGTACTGGAAAACCCCTTTAATCGAATCAGGACCAGGCACCGTTTCACCATTTTTAGCACGCGTAAGTTAAACGGCTATGACTATTTTATTTGTTGGGCTAGCGATGTGATTTTTGTGTTATTTTTTTTTTCTTGATCAAGGCAGGTTTCTTTTTTATATACAATTTTTTCCTTATTAGCATTTTTAGGTTTATAGTTTGAAAAAAGAGGTAAACAAATATGCTTTTTTACATTTTAGCTCCTTCTTATTCTGTTCATGTTATAGTGTTACCCTAAGTAATTTTCCTCCTGCAAAAAAACTCAGTGTGAACAGGGCCTTAAGGTGATTTACTAGTATCTGGCCTCCTGTAAGTTTTTTTTTTTTACTAGCTGCTATGCTTTATGTTTAGCGTCCTTGTGTCATTTTTATCTTTCAAGTCATAACACTAGACTGTCATGTATTTTGTTTTTTGCTGTAGGTTATGACACAATGGTCCTTCCAGTGCAAAGATGACAGCAGACCTGTGTTTCGTCTCGGGTCCATATGATTTCATATCTAAAAGGCAAAAAAAGGAGCAAGAAAGAACAGTTAGGCTGGGTTCACACGAGCATGTTACGTCCGTAATGGACGGAATGTATTTCGGCCGTAAGTCCCGGACCGAACACAGTGCAGGGAGCCGGGCTCCTAGCATCATAGTTATGTACGATGCTAGGAGTCCCAGCCTCTCCATGGAACTACTGTCCCGTACTGAAAACATGATTACAGTACGGGACAGTTGTCCTGCAGCGAGGCAGGGACTCCTAGCGTCGTACATAACTATGATGCTAGGAGCCCGGCTCCCTGCCGTGTGTTCGGTCCGGGACTTGCGACCGAAATACGTACCGTCCATTACAGACGTAATGTGCTCGTGTGAACCCAGCCTTACAGGGCAGCATATACAAGCTAATGCAGCAAGAATTCTGTGTTCAATATAAAAATGGCTAGGAGTACCCAATAAGCATATTGCTCATTAGTCATGTGATCTTCTGACATGTCTGTCACTAGCGGTGGATGTCCAGGAACTGGAACCCAATGATGTCCTCCACAAGATGTTCCCAATGATGTTCTATACAGGATGACCCTGCTGCTCATTTAGGCTGTTGTGTTTTTGCAACTCTGGCCTTTTTTTTGAGCATTCAAAAGTGTTTTTTGTTTTTTTAAAAAAAAATAAAATAAAAATGGTAGCTATAGATATCACTCCTTTTTGCTTAGTGAGTTATCCAATTGTTTTTGTGACTAAAGTTGTAACCCCTTTGCTTGAACAATTCTCCGTCTGTTGCCCTGTTTTATCTCTCAAGGAAGCATGATGATCTAAGGAAGCCATACGTTTTAGCATACTGTATAAGCAGGACTGTTTCCCCAGAACTGCTCGCTCTCTATATAATTCTTAACCAGTTGATCACTACCCAGTTGTCTTAGATTAATATTGCCATTTTTACTACAAAAATGCTTTAGCTTATATTTTTATACTCTGATCAATTCTCCACTTTGAAACGGATGAATGGAAATGTCCAAAATAAATGGTTTGTGTCGATCTCCGACACATTGTTTACATCACACAACACAAATGGTCCATAATGCCTGTAGAATTCTATTGCGTAGGGTTGTATATTGATTTCATTGTACTCCATGTCTTGAAACTCTTCCACCCCTCACATGGATGAATGTTGTAGTAACTATGTCTCACGTTTGTTCGCAGTAGGTCAAGCAAATCGGTCCGGTATTCTTGACTGGAATCTGACTGTAGACTGTCCTCTCGCAGAAAGTATAAAATGCAAGTGTGAATGAGCCTAATGGCAATGGATACTTTTTTTTGTATAGTGAGACTATTTGTATTCAAAATAAAAAAAATACCTTATGACTGACAGGGCCCTGTGCTACCAAATAATTTCCTCAGGAGGCAGTACCTTGGTTGTGATTATATGTAGGTTTTTCAGGGGGGATTCGCGCATGCCGTTTTTTGTTACGGGGATTTGTGTGGCAGGGCGTTGGTACTATTTACCTATGTGGGGTTGTTTCTGTAGCAACCACATGGATTTCTGCAGGTTCCATTTGGATGGGAGGGGCTAGCGGTTACCCTCGCTAAGGTAAAAAAGTTAAGCATTTTCTCCATGGGCTCTACGCTTGCAAGGCGAAGCCTATTTTAAGGGGATCTGTCACATATTTATGCTGTCCTCTGGGGGGGGGGGCAGCATAAAGAAGTGACAGATGCAGATTTATGTGGTTTGTCACTAGGTAATGTGCAATTGTTTCTGAGAATTTAGTAGTAGTGTTTATTGGGTGGGATTTATTTTTCATACGCCAGTCATAATATAAAAAGCGCTGTAATAAGACGTTTCTGATTTTATTAACCGGTGTAAATTAGGCGCTTCTCTGGCCGCTCGTGCATCTGGAAGGGACACCTATGCCAACTACAAGCTGCTCTAGATTTATGCTATCATATACGCCAGTTTCTGATGTAAATTTGTCGGGCCTCGGTGGGCTACATCCCCCTTTGGCACAAATTTCTACTCCAGAGAATGTAGAGTGCTTAGTAAATTCCCCTCAACATTTTTGAATTTATTATATGTAATTTAACTATCTGTATTTATCACATGGGAAGTTGTGGAAAAATGTAAATAACATTTAAAAAAAAATTCAAATAACTATTTTCCTTGAAAATTGCTCTTAAATGGCTCTTCCAGTGTTATGTAAATGTAAATGAATAGTTCTACAACATCCTTAGGGCTCGTTCACATTTGGGTTCTGCCGTTTTCCATCTTAGGGGCAGAACAACAAATACCAGAAGCACTAGATCCGTTGCATTATCCGCTTCATGGCAGAGGAGCAGTACCCGCTGATTGTCAATCCCGCGGACCTGACAGGTCTTCGCGCGCGATACAAATGCTCTGTATACAGAGTACAGAGGAGCTGTATCTCAAACTGAAAAATGATTTTTAATAAAAACTAACTTGAAAGCTGCACCAAACACACACACACACGTGTGTGTGTGTGTGTGTGTGTGTGTGTGTGTATATATATATATGTGTGTACACACACACAAATAAAATCTTTCGAAGGTGTACACAGCCTTTTATCTATAGGGGACTGTCTTATAGCTGGGGGCCCCACTAATTGTGTGAATGGGGGTCCCGAAACCCCCATTCCTACTCTCTGCGCTCGAGCAGTAGACTTTAAATTGAGCAGCGGTCAAGCATGCGTGCTGCCACTACATGCAAAGTCTGTTGGAGTACAGCCCTCGGCTGTTGACATCAGTCCCATAGAAATTGAATGGAGCGGTCACATGCTCTACCGCTGCTCCTTTCAAGCTCCTACTCGCTGCAGGAGGAGCAGTGAGGAGAAACAGTGAGGTTCTCGTGATTGTTGGTGGGGCCCCCAGCGATCAGACCGTTCTCACCTATCCTGTGAATAGGTGATAATTGTAGATTCTGGGACAACCGCTTTAGGACGAAGCTATATATTTTGTTGTCTCATTCCAAGAGCTAAAATCTTCGTTTTTTTTTTTACAGGCGTCATTTTGGGGTACGTATAATTTATTGACGCAACGTAAAAAAAGAACCGCAATTCCACCACGTTTTTTTTAGTTATTTATTTTATTTATTTTTTTCTCACGATTTACCAAGCATTAAAAATAACTTCAATATTTTTGTTAACTTTATTCTATGGGTCGGTGTTGCTGTATTCTGAACGCTAAACGTGTTCCTAGAGCTCTGTTAGGCTGATTAAAGGGCCAAAAGAGTTTATGGCCTACGTTGGTATATATTCATTATTCTTTTTATTTTTTTTTCAAGTATGGAATAAGGCCTTGTGCACACGCCCGTAGCCATGTGCACGGCCGTGATTTTCGGGGGGGGTCGCAAGCCGCCCGCAAATTCCGGGCAATGCACATGGCCGCGGCCATTATTTTCAATTATCCCAGACCGCAGAAGATGGCTGTAATAAGACATGTCCGTTCTTTCTGTGGTGCGGGCTCCCGGGTCACATGCACAGACCGTAAAAACTACGGTTGTGTGCATGGCCCCATAGAAATGATTGGGGCCGCAATCCTCCCGTGGATTTTCGGGGCAATTGTGGCCGCAAAAGCACGTTCGTGTGCATGGGGCCTAAGATAGTAGTATACGCTATTCCATACACCAAATGGAATGGCATGTCATTACTCCGTTTTGATTACGTTTAGCATGTACATCGGGAAAGCTCCGACATACCTGTCAATGCTTTTTCAGCCCACGTAGTCCAGAAAAAAAACGTATATATTATAATATAAATAGATATATAGTGAGAGATTACATTAAAGTGTCTGAATTGTGAGCAGGACCCAGTACTTTACCGGCCCCACAATGCGGTTTTAAATCAATTACATTAAGACCGGTTTCAAACGACAGTGATTGAACCTTGAAAATCTGATTTTCCGGCCCGACCACGGTACATGTGAACGGGACTCCTGCCATCATAGTCATCTAGGCTACAGTCACACGACAGTGGAAAAAAATAAGGCCTTTAAAAACAGATCAATTGTCAGTTCTTCATGTCCATTTTGCATCAGTGTCTCCAAATGGATTTCCTTTGTCTGGGTTTTTTGTTTTTTTTGTCTCCATCCCCAGAAAACTCTGCAGTGCCCATGAAGATAATAACACAGTGCCCACATATAGTGACATAGTGCCAACCCCATATAGTGACGCACACCATTGTAGCTGGCACCCCTACCATCCCTTGTAGGTCGCACCTCACATGTGGATCTCAGCAACACCCCCCTTGTAGATCGCAGCACCACCCCCCTCCATCGTTCTTGTAGATGGCACCACTGTAGAGGTTGCTGATGCTCTGACCGGGATTCGACTCCTAGTGGGAGCTAAAGTGGCGCTATAAGAAGGATGTGGGGGTGGTGCGATCTGCAAGGGGGGGGGGGGGAAGTATCTACAGGGAGGTGTGGCTATATACTAGGAGTCCCTGCTTCCCATGTAACAACTGCTCCGTACTGTATCATTTTGTACAGTACAGCAGTTCTGTGGGGAAGGAGGGGCAGAACTGGACGCAGCTTTTCAGAGGGACAGAACAGGCAGTGACGAGGCTGCGGGGCGGAGCTTCCTCCTGCATCACGGCGCCACTAAAGAATAGATTTAATGATTCTGTTAATTCGATTAATTGCCCAACCCTTACCCATAGTGTCAGTCCATAAGATATTCAGACAAATTTTATGTGATGGGTTATGGCCCTTGTGTGGAGACTCCACGAGGAGGAAAGATTGGCGTCTTGCTACGCCGGTGCGATGTTTTGGGTGTCTGCCCCCTTTCTCAAGCATGCATATTGTGTCCTATCACCAGTTTAAATAGTTGTACATTAGACACATTCTATATCCGTTCTAAAAATATAAGCTAAAAAATGCAATAAAACATTGAGATGGAAGATGGCAAGATAGTACCACATAAAGTTACTCATGTCAGATTTGAAAAATAGGGCTCCGGCGTTAAAACAAAAAACTGTCCGCCTTGGCAAGGGGTTAATGACTCGTCTCCTAAAAAAGGTAGCCGTAAACCGTGTGAAATTGCAAATATCTGTCCTCACCCGGCTTCTGCAAAGAGAAGTGTATAGGATTTACACATTAAAATCTATTGGTACTAAAGGTCTTAATGAAATATGTAATATTTAATGTTTTTTTTTTGTAACACGTTACTATTACATTGATGCCGATAGTCCATTCTAGTTTAACATCTCTTGGGATTGCTACAGGAAAATGCGATGTTTGCAATTTAATACTGTAAACCGCTACCTTTTTCACATCAGAGGAGTTCATGATGTATCCATTAAATGGATATCATTATGGGGGATGGATGCCACTACTAAGCATCAGTCACAGCCTGCGTTTAACGTCGGGAACTTGTCCTGGCGTATATGTCAAACATAGTCCAAAAAACGTGATGTAAACATAGCTGTACTGTGGTTATTTTGAACTGCGCCGCCTTCTAGTGAGCCTTATATTTTATCTTTTGTTACTGTGACAGTGTAGTTCTTGTGTATGTCACAAGTGGGACTTTTATACTAGAGGTTTTATGGTTCCTGTGAAAGTGTTTAGCATAAACATGAACGGTCATGAACAAAACTGGTTTCTGTTGTGCCCACCATCCAGATGAAGCATTTACTGGGCTCTTGACGTTTTTGTTCTCTTGCTTTGTGTCTTACTATGGGAGGGATAAGCGAGTTAAACTGCTTTAACCTGTCAATGTGGTGCTAAAATACCTATCCCCAGCTATGGGTGTATCATAGAGAAAAACCTGTTCTCTCAATGGATTAAACAGTCGTCTTTTTATTGTAAGTATATTTAGCGACTGCAAAGGCTTCCTAAAGGCGATGTACACTTTTTAATATAATCAATGTTTTAGGTGATTCGAAGAAATTTAATTTGACCTTTATTAAAAATTGTGTGTTTATTTATTCCGATACAGCTTCTATATATCCTCTATACATAAAAGCTGTGTAGTTTGCTACAAGCCGATTACATCAGTTCAGATGATCCGATGGCTCGGTTGAGAGCTGGTGTGTGTGTGTGTGTGTGTGTGTGTGTGTGTGTGTGTCTAACACACACCACAACCATAATATCGATCACATCTAAGTTCTTCAACCATGTGATCGATATTATGGTAACGATACAGCTTCTATGGAAAGGGGTTAAATAAATCGAAGACCTGATGATGCTGGTGTACTTACTTTGAAAATTCATGTTAGAATAACTATAATACTTCCTCCCAAGTTTTCCTTCCTGATATTAAAATGAGCACTTTATGGGTCCATGTGCATTCATGAGATAAGCGCCATTTCCTCCCACCTAAGGCTGACAAGCTCCTACCAGTGTGTCGTATACCCCCCCCCCCCCCGCATGATGTTGAGATTTCACACGTGCTCAGTACAAACTGCAGTCTCTCTGGCTCTGGAATAAAAGAAAGCAGCAGATGGAGTTAGCTGTAAGTCTACACTAAGGCCCCATGCACACGACCATGGATTTCGCCCGTAATTACATTCATTTCTATGGCCGACTGACACCTTGCGTAGATTTACGGGAAGGCGTGGGTGCCGTAGAAACTCTCCATAACCATAGGACATGTCTAGAAGACAGGCTCTCACTGCAGAGCTAGGGAAACTGCAACTTGTACTGAGCATGTGCGAGATTTCAGAATTGTACGGGAGAGAAGGGGCATTGATAGAAGCTTGTCAGTTCTAAGTGGGAGGAGATTCTGATTACATCATGCATATACTTGGTCTTCTGCATGTACTTGGTCTAATAAAATTCTCATTTTAATATCAGGCAGGAAAACAGAGGATTATACAGCCATTCTTAAACAGATTTTCTAAATAAGTACATCAGTCTCATCAGGTCTAAAATATATATTTAATAATCTGGTGCCAGTAGGAATTAGACCTACTGGTAATTGTATTTCCAGGAGTCTGTCATGACAGCACCATGGGAGGTTGCTCTATTGACCTCTATAGGGACAGGAAGACAGAGCGGTTTAAAGGCCCCTCCCTTCACCCACTTGCCAGTGTTTTTCTAATTACTACACCAGGATGGATACAACCCTATTGTATTTTTAGGGAAAATAACTGACCTGTTCATTGCACAAATCAGAATTTCAACATAGTGAGGGAATGTGAGGGTGCTGTTATGATGGATTCCTGGAAATACAATTACCGGTAGGTCTAATTACTACTTTCCAGTATGTCCCTTATGACTGCAACACAGGAGCAATACCAAATTATACTGCTCAGGTCGGGACTACGGATTGGAGGACTTTCCGTCCAAAACTAAGATCCGTATCTGACAGAACGTCCAATCCATAGTGTCTGCGAAAGGTATGATAGTTTGACCAAGTCTCTGCAGATCTGGTCCATAGAGCCTTCTCTTCTTTCTGCCCAAGAGGAAGAGACTGCTCTTGTTGAATGAGCTTTTATGCCCAGGGGAGCAAGGAGTCCTTGGGAACTGTAGGTTTCTTGAATTGTAATCCTTACCCATCTTGCTAGAGAGCTTTTTGAAGCATTCTTTCCTTTATTTCCGCCATAAAGGACAAATTTATTTTTATCTTTCCTCCAGTGGGATGTTGCCTCCAGGTAATGGAGTACAGCACGTCTAACATCCAGGGAATTATACCTCTGTTCCTGCTGATCTTTTGGATCTGGATAAAAGGAAGGCAAAATTATTTCCTGATCTCTGTGAAAGGAAGTAGCCACTCTAGGAATAAAGGGTGGTCTAGTTTTAGAATTATTTTGTCCTCCTAGGTCTTCAAGTAAGGTTCCATGATGGAAAGGATCTGCCAGGCACAGCTTCTGTGTCAACGCCCATAGGTAATCAGTCTGCACCTGCTTCTATGTCTGTGAGACTGACTCCATCTTCCACCACTCAGGATGGCAGGCTTAGGAGTGGGAGAGCCTATCACAGCCTGGCCAGACGGAGCTAGCTCCCGCCCTCTGTCTATTTATACCTGCCTTTCCTGTTCCTCCTTGCTTGTGATTCTTCTCTGTTGGTTTCCTGGCCCTGCTGCAGCTTCTGAACTATTTGACCCTGCTTCGTATTGACCCTGGCTTACTGACTACTCTTCTTCTCTGCGTTTTGTACCTCGCTCATCTCCTGGTTTGACTCTGCTCGTTCACCTCGCTTGTTGCTCACGGTGTTTCCGTGGGCAACTTCCCCATTTCCCTGGCTTCTTTGTACCCTTGTCTGTTTGTCTGTCGTGCACCTATTGAGTGTAGGGACCGTCGCCCAGTTGTACCCCGTCGCCTAGGGCGGGTCGTTGCAAGTAGGCAGGGACTGAGTGGCGGGTAGATTAGGGCTCACTTGTCTGTTACCCTATCCCGACATTACAGAATTTCTCCAATCCGGCCTGGGCGATTAATCAAATTAACTCGCCCTCAAGGGCTCTCACGATTCTGGTTTTTAACCATCGTTGAATCTATTCTGTAGTCACGCTGTGCTGCAGGGGGAAGCTCCGTCCCGCCGTCTCGTCACTTCCTGGTCCGCCCTGTCCCTGCTTCCCCATGGAACTGCTCTTCTGTACTGAACAAAATGATACATTGCGGAACAGCAGTTCCATGAGGAAGCAGGGACTCCTAGCATATAGCCATAGCCACACTGCCCCGCTGTAGATACCACCACCCGCTTGTAGAACGCGCCCCACATTGCAGATCGCCCCCCCCTCTTGTAGATTGCACGCCCCCTCCTTCCTTGTAGATCGCGCCGCTGTAGCTCCCACTAGGAGCTGAAGCCCCTGCCTAAGTGTCGGCAATCCGGCTGGAGATTCAGCTCCTAGTGGCTGGAAAGGGGGTTGAAATCTACAAGGGGGGTGGTGTTGCTATCTGCTAGAGCGTGTGGCACTATCTACATGGGCTCTGTGGCACTATATTGGGGAGTTGCACTGTGGGCACTGTCATTGCATGTGGGCACTGTGGCTCTGATGTGGGCACTCACTATGTGGGCAGTATGGCACTATGGGCACTGTCACTAAGGGCACTGTTTCACTATATTTAGGGGCAATGCAGCACGATCTACATGCGCACTGTGGCATTATGTGGGAACTATCTACAGGGACATTGCGGCACTATCTACATGGGCACTGTGGCACGATTTCACTGTATGTGGGCAGTGTGGCACTATGTATATGAACACATTCACTTTGGAGCTTCTGGCAGACGCCATAACAGGACATAGACATCCTTCTCTTATACAGCGATTGAGACAAAGGCCTGGGATGGGCCGCAACGTCTTTTGAAAATCCCCAGACAAAAAAACATTACAAAAAGTTTAATTACTTTGAATAAAAAAACCAATGATTTGAGAAAATCTATTTCTACGTCCATCATTTCTATAGAGTTCTTGGGTTTTTCTACTATACTGGCAATGTGGCACTATGTGGACACTGGCATTATGTGGGCACTATCTAAAGGGACATTGCGGCACTATCTACATGGACACTGGTGTTTTCAGGGGATTGGGACAAAAAAAATGAGAATTTGGAGACACTGATGCAAAATGGACATGAAAAACTGACAAAAGATCAGTTTTTAATGGCCATCTTTTTTCACAGCAGTGTGGCTGTAGCCTAAGGGTATGTTCACACAGCCTATTTTCGGCCGATTTTTCCGGAGTGTAAACGCCCGAAAAACTGCCGAAAAATCGGAAGCAAAACTTCTACAAACATCTGCCCATTGATTTTAATGGGAAAAACTGCGTTCTGTTCCAACTGGCAGTTTTTTTTACGTGGCAACAAAACAGTTGCGAAAAAGTGCAGGTCACTTCTTGGGACATTTTTGGAGCCGTTTTTCATAGACTATTGAAAACCGCTCCAGAAATGGCTGTAAACACTACGTGAAAATCGCAAGTGGCTTAAAAAACATCTGAAAATCAAGAGCTGTTTTCCCTTGAAAACAGCTCCGTATTTTCAGACGTTTTTGAGTTTGCGTGTGAACATACCCGAATTGTCTTTGATGCCAGAAGTCCTGTTCACATGTAGCGTGCTCTGGTTGGGAAATCCGGCGGAGATAGATAGTTTTTCAAGGTCGTGTGAATCTGGCATTCATGTAATTTATTTAACCCTCTATGGTGGGGCCGGCACTGCACAGGGTCCTTCTCAGAGTTGAGACACTGTAATGTAATCCACCCCCCCCCCCCCCCACCCAGAGTGCCCGCTCGGCGCTATCTACCTGGCCCTACTGCACTTTTACACTGCTCTCGCATGCAATGTCGGAGACCGGCTGAGGTGGTGACGGGCAGAGGTTGGATGTAAGTGCACGCAGTATATAATTGATGATAGATTCTGTTAACCTGTTAACAGAAGTTATAATCAATTAGATAGACAATTCTCCAATTTGTATTTATGATAAAAAAACAAAAGTATTTGCAGAGGTTAAAAGTTGTGAAGTTACGTACAATAATTATAGCAATATTTGTTATTTATATAAAGAAAATGTATTAAATTATCTCTGGGTATTACTGTTAAATAAACAAAAAAAAACGTAAAAATCGAGATTCAAATCGAAAATCGCCCAAAGCCTTGAAAAAAAAAATGTAAATTTTATATTATGTCAATCGCCCAGCCCTATCTCTAATCTTTCTTGCTGATGTGATATTGACTAAAAATGCTGCGTTTAAAGTTAAAGCTCTTATGGATATGGAATTTATGGGCTCAAAGGGAGGATCTATGAGAGCCGTTAACTGCATTTACATAGGTCCCAGGAAGAGACTGATTTCTTTAGGGATGGTTTTAATTTAGAAACTGCCTGTGTAAATCTTTTGATCCACCTATGTTGAGTTAGGGGAGTGTTGATAAAATGACCCAGCCCTAGTACCCTAAAAGTACAAGTTTCAGCTCTGAGTCCCTTTTTGAGCCCTGCTTCTAGAAAATCTAGGGTTTTTGCTATATTTGGCGAATGGATGGATCTCCATGCCAGGAACAGATTATTTTTTTTTCCAGATTTTACTGTATATCTTTGAAGTTACATCCTTATGGCTTAAAAGAATGGTTGAGATTACCTCTTCTGAAAGCCCATGATATCTCAGGATTTGCCTTTTAGGATCCTTGCTGGTAGATTGTGTCTCCACTTCTTGATCAAATAAAGGCCCCTGGGAGAGCAGGTCCCTTTTTACCGGGAGTACGATCGGGTCTTCCACTGCCAACCGTCTCAGGATTGGGAACCAGCTACTCTTTAGCCAGTATGGAAGAATTATAATTCGGTTCGTTAACTCCTCTTGAGCCTTCCTTAACCCCTTAGTGACCACCAATACGCCTTTTTACGTCGGTCACTAATGGGCTTTAGGCTAGGCTGACGCCTTTTCACGTCAGCCTAGTCTAAGTCCTGCACGGGTCTCCCGTGCAGGCTGGAGCCGGGGTTCTGCTGTCTGATGACAGCTGAGCTCCTGCTCCAACGCCCGCGATCGAAGTTTACTTCGATCGCGGCCGTTTAACCCGTTAAATGCCGCCGTCAATAGCGACCGCGGCATTTAACTTTGTTTACAGAGGGAGTGCGCTCCCTCTGTCACCCATCGGCGGCCCGCGAATGAAATCGCGGGTCTCCGATGGGGTGTCATGGCAGCCGGGGGCTTGATAAAAGCCCCCAGGTCTGCCCTGGACATATTCCTGTTAGGACGCGCCGGAGGCACGTCCTAACAGATTGCCTGTCAGATTTACACTGACAGGCAATAATGCTCTGATATGCGAAGTATACCAGAGCATTATAGCAGCGATCGGAATATCGCACAGTAAAGTCCCCTAGTGGGACTAATAAAATCAGTCATCAAAGTGAAATAAAGATTATCAATAAAAAGTACAGTAAAAAAATAAATCCATTTTTTTCCATAAAAAGTGGTTTTATTTAGTAAAAGTGTAAAGTGTGGTATCGCCGCGACCGTAATGACTCCATTAATAAAGTTAATATGTAACTTAAACCGCAAAGTGAACACCGTAAAAAAAAAAACGCAAAAAAACATGGCGAAATTGCAATTTTTTTCCATTGCCCCCCAAAAAAGTCATAATAAAAATGAATCAATAAGTCCCATGCACCCCAAAACAGTACCATTCAAAACTACGTCTTGTCCTGCAGAAAACAAGCCCAAAAAATCACTACATTGATGGAAAAATAAAAAAATTACAGCTCTTGGAAAGCGACGAGGCAAAAACAAATAATTTTAGTTCAAAAGTGTTTTTATTGTGCAAAAGTCGTAAAACATAAAAAAACCTCTACATATGTGGTATCGCCGTAATCGTACCGACCCATAGAATAAAGTTAACATGTTATTTACGTCGCATAGTGAACGGCGTCAATTTAAAAACGCATAGAACAATGGCGGAATTTCAGGTTTTTTTTATAATCCCCCCCCCCAAAAAGGTTAATAAAAGTTAATATAAAAATTATATGTACCCAAAAATGGTGCCATTAAAAAGCACAACTAATCCCGCAAAAAACAAGTCCTCACACAGCTATGTAGACGAAAAAATAAAAACGTTATAGTTCTTTGAATGCGACTATAGAAAAATGAATAAAATAGCTTGGTCATTAGGGCCTAAAATGGGCTGGTCACTAAGGGGTTAAGGGTATGTACACACGCAGAGTCAAAAACATCTCAAAATACGGAGCTGTTTTTAAGAGAAAACAGCTCCTGATTTTCAGACTTTTTTTTTTGTGCCGCTCGCGATTTTCACGGTGTTTTTTTACGGCCGTTTTTGGAGCTTTTTTCAATAGTCTATGGAAAACTGTTCCAAAAACGTCCCAAGAAGTGTCCTGCACTTCTTTTTTGCGGGCGTTTTTTTACGCGTAAAAAAAATGCAGCGAAAAACACTACGTCGGAACAGAACGCCGTTTTCCCGTTGAAATCAATGGGCAGATGTTTGGAGGCGTTCTGCTTCCTATTTGTCAGACGTTTTTCGGACGTTTACAGCCCGAAAAACGGACGAAAATAGGTTGTGTGCACATACCCTTATACTGCTGGAATTAGAGGGAATGGAGGAAACGCGTAAGCTAGCTTAATGTCCCACTGATGGGACAATGCATCTACTCCTACTGGGTTGTCTCTGGAGTTAAGGGGAAAAAAAAGTTATCTACCTGAGTATTTTGTTTTGTGGCAAATAGATCCACTTGAGGAGGACCATTTCTGGGTTAGAGATTGAAAGATATCTTTGTTCAAAGACCATTCTCCTGGATCTATTTTCTTCCAGCTCAAAGCCGGCTGATATATTTTATGTGCCCTTAAAGTGGAATGCTGATACGGACAGGACATTTTCCTCTGCCTAGCTGAAAATTTGAGCGGAGAGAGCTTGGAGATGAGCATGTCTTGTTCCCCCTTGGTAACTAAGCAAGGATATTGCTGTGATGTTGTCCTTTTACAAGTGGTAGAGCTTGCTGGAGGGTTTCCCAAACTTGTTTGCTGGCGCCTGTGGTGTCTACCACGTATAGAGACAACTTCATGGGACTCCACTGTTTAGGTTGTTTAGAGACACCCACCAGAGGAGAGATGTGTTCACTGACCTGAATCAATCTTTTTGAGCTTAGGTACTCCTGTTTGTGATCCCTCTGGGATAGAATCAGATTTTGTAATGTTCGAGAGTGGATTTGGGTTCATGGGATGGATTTGATACAGGATGTCATCAAACCCAGGATCCACATCCCCTCTCTTACCAACCAGCTGGTTTTCTTCAAAAACTTCCAGATCACCTACAAAACAAGAAGTCCAATAGAACTCCAAGAAATATTTTTTTTTTATTTGGGAAGAAATATTTGATTTCTCGAAGTTTAGCAACCAACCTAAACTTTGTAGAAGGGTCAGGATTTGGGTTTGTTGGCTTCTTAGAATGGATGTGGTATCTGCCACTAGAAGAAAGTCATCTAGGTATGGGATAATCACATTTTGCTTCCTTAGAAACACCATAACTTCTGCAATTATCTTTGTAAACACCCTGGGGGCTGAGGAGTTTCCGAAAGGGAGACAAACAAATTGGTAATGAATGATGGAGGCCCCATCCTGGATTGCAAATCTCAGATATTTTTGATATAAAGGGTGGATTGGGATGTGATAATAGGCGTCTTTTAGATCTATTGTACAAATTGATGCCCCTTGATTTATTAGTGGAGTAGTAGTTCAGATAGACTCCATCAGATAGACTCCATCTTGAACTTCTGATATTTTACCCCTTGTTTAAACCTTTGAGGTTGATTGTCGTCCTGTAGGAACCGTTCGGCTTTTTTTTAATCAAGAACATTTTTGAATAATGGCAGTGTTTTTTTCTTGTGTGGTATGGGAGATATCGCCTTCATCGGTAGAAGTTTTTGTATATCGTTGATGAGGACCTGTTGAAGATTTTTGGATTGGTATGAAGTAGGGCTGGGCGATTTTGCCCAAAGATTAAATCTCTATTATTTATTTTTTTAACCCTATGGCCGATTTTTTTTTTTATTTGAATCTTGATTTTTATTTTTGTAAGGCCTCATTCACACGGCAGGGTTTCCCGGCCGGGTGCCGGCCGTTCATAAATCGGCCGGCACCCGGCTGCATTAGGAATAATAGACCCCTAATGGGGCTATTCACACGACCGATTTTTTGACGGCCGGGAAACCCGGCCGTCAAAAAATAGGACATGCTCTATCTTCGCCCTGGTACCCGGCCGCCCGGCTCCCATAGAAGTCTATGGGGCCGGGTATTACACGGCCATCACCGGAATGTGTTCCGAGTGATGGCCGGGTTTCCCGGCGCTTGCGCTCTATCTCCTCCTCCTCACAGCGCAGAGTGCATGTGAGGAGGAGGAGTTGATGCCATTCTGACGAATGGCATCGCTGCACACTGTGTGGCAGGGCCGGGGTGTACAGCAGGTGGAGGGAGCGCTGCGCTGGCTCCCTTCCTCTGCTTGTTAAAATCACCCTGGCCCGGCGACACCTTCGATGGCGCCGCTAGCAGCTGCTGCTGCTGCGGCTGCTACTACTGTAGCGACGCCACTATAGCAGAGCGGGGAGGTATCTCCCCGCTCTGCTATGTGCTAGCCACACTTTAGCTCCTTGAAGGAGCGGAATCCCCGTGTTTTCGGGGATTCCGCTCCTGGACAGAGCGCTTGATGTCTCTGTCCATATCTGGGAAGTGACATCAGGGGAAACTCCTGAAGCGGAATCCCCGAACACATGGGGATTCCCCTTCAGGAGTTGCCGCTGATGTCACTGTCCGGATCTGCCCGGCCCGGCACGGGTGCAAAACTTTATGCAAACCGGCCGGGCAGAATGGCCGATTTTACCGGCCGGCACTCGGGCTCGGGAACGACCCGTTCGTGTGAATCCCGCCTTAAACTAACCCCCCCCCCCCCAAAAAAAAATACCCTAATCTTGGTGGTGGGGAGGTGCTGCTAGTGACAGTGAGTGGGGAAGATCCTGTTGGCTTGAGGGGCACCGTCCGGTACAGTGATTCACCTGGGGTATGGAGATGGGCCTTAAAGAGGCTCTGTCACAAGATTATAAGTGCCCTATCTCCTACATAATCTAATCGGCGCTGTAATGTAGATAACAGCAGTGGTTTTTATTTTGAAAAACGATCATTTTTGAGCAAGTTAGGAGCAATTTTAGATTTGGTTTCTTAATGCCCAACTGGTTGTGTTTTTACTTTTGACCAAGTGGGTGTTGTAAAGAAGTGTATGAGGCTGACCAATCAGTGTCATACACTTCTCATTGTTCCAGCCCAGCATGATCCACATCACAGTGAGATTGTGCAGTGAAAGAAGCTGGGCTGGAAAAATGAGAAGTGTATGTCACTGATTGGTCAGCCTCAAACACTTCTTTACAACACCCACTTGGTTAAAAGTAAAAACACACCCAGTTGGGCATTAAGAAACTAAATCTAAAATTGCTCCTAACTCGCTCAAAAATGATCGTTTTTCAAAATAAAAACCACTGCTGTTATCTACATTCCAGCGCCGATCAGATTATGTAGGAGATAGGGCATTTATAATCTGGTGACAGACCCTCTTTAAGGCACTATGTTGGCAGGGAGATGTCTGGCAGAGAAGGAGGCATTACCAGGGCTGCAAGGCACATGGTGGGTGGAAAGGCACATGGAGGGTGGGTGAGCCACATCCGGGGCAGCGAGGTGACTATAGGGATGATGAGAGAGCAGCAGAGGCACCTGGAGGTGAAGGATGAAAACAATATGGAGGAAGACAGCCATTTAAACCGCTATGTAAACCTTTGAAAGGCTTTTTTTTATTTTTTTATTTTTTTTTTAACGAAGGCCAGTCTGTTTAATTAGTGCAACTTTATAATTAGTTTTCATTAAATTGTCTTACTTTTTGAGATACAGCTATATGTAGCGCTAAATCCCGTCGGGTTCGCGTTACTGACAGGTTAAGTGAAAGCAGTTTGACACGCAGGATCCACCAGTAATCTATGACCTCTAAATTATGAATTTAGATGTGATAGATTACAGGTGGATCCTGTGTGTCAGAGACCCTGAACTTGTCGGGTCCGCGGGATTGACGGATTCAGGTCTTGGCGAACGATACAGCTGCTCTGTATACAGGATACAAAGCAGCTGTATCTCAAAAAGTAAAAAATATTCTTTCAAAATAAGTAATTATAGAGTAGCATCAATCACACTGACTGAACTTTTTATAAAAAAAAAAAAATGCCTTTCATAGGTGTAGATAGCCTTCAAGCTAACCTGAGGCTAACATATGCTGGTAGCAGGAACAGCAAAGTATTAGGTGTTGAGGTGTAACAGGGATACAGTGAGGGTACTGATTTATGTGTGTGTTGGTGCACAAACACATGATAAAAAAGGCCGTCGTTTTAGCTAACCTGGGGCTCCAAAGAACTCATATAGTCACTCATAAAGCCTGTAAAAAGGCTGAAAGAATTAGCCCTGCCTCCCATTCCCTTATATACAACTAGCTAGCCTGCCCTCTCCAACCCTGCCTACTAATCTCCGTTTACATTCCCCCCACCCATGTCCTCGGCTGGCAGCCTATGACTTCATAAGCTGCCAGACATTAGTAGAGTAATAGCTGCAGTACTGACATGCCGTGCCAGTACTTCAGAGCATTACTGTCAGGAAGCCACAGTAGGTGGGAGGAAACGGCATTGTTACATGCTGTATGCGGTCTCTTCACTCACAAGTAAACTTCGGAAGAGAGTGACGAGGCGTCAGGTCGGTGCTTAGTCTTGTAGCTCGGTCCGATGGTGCCACTATTAAATCGATTTCACGATTCTGTCTAAACACAGAATCGTCTGAGTCCTCAAAGGTGAATTAATCTTATTAATTTGAATAATCGCGCAACCCTAGTATGAAGTTACCTGAAATCTTTCTGCCGGTAGAAAGAAATTCTATTTTGTATCCTTCCATAATTCATTGCACCCAAGGATTTTGGGAAATCTTGGTCCACTCTCTGTGAAAGTGTATGAGTCTTCCCCCCCCCCCCCACTCACACACGACCGGCTTGATTGTTTTGTGGGTTGGAATGAATTGTTGGGGTTGAAAATAAATTCTCAACCTCTCCCCCCTTTGGGGTAACTCCAGCGACCGGACTTCCCTTTACTTCTATAGACCGGTTGTGGATGAAGTCTCTGAAATTGGGGCGTCTTTTTTTGGTTTCTCTTCTGAAAACCCTTTCTTTTTATCAGATGCATTCTCCAACATATTATCAAGGATTGGGTCCGAACATCAAGAATCCTGAGAAAGTGATAGAACACCACTTATTTTTTGATTTTGTGTCCCCCGTCCATGTCTTGAGCCACAACGCTCTTCTAGCGACATTGGATAGGGCCCCATTTCTGGCAGAAAACCTGACCGACTTTGCTGATATGTCTGCCAAGAAACCTGTCGCCGTTTGTAGAGGAAGAGTTTCTGAGATGTCTTCTCTAGAAGTCTTCGTTATCAAGTTGTTTTCTAATTGAGTTAAGCACATGAACATTGATCTTGCTACAGATGCAGCCGCAATGTTGGTTGAGGCTAAGGCGGATGAAGACTCCCGCGTTCTCTTTAGAAGACAGTCTGCCTTACTGTCCATAGGAACTTTTCTTTCCTGTGAGGAATCTTCAAAGGGGATTGCTGTCTTTTTTGCGAACGGGATGTCTACTTTTGGAATTTCATCCCAGGTTTTTGTATTTTCGGCGTCAGAGAAGTCTATTTTTAAATTCTTGAGAAATATACCTTTTTCATGAGTCCTCCCACTCCTTTTTTTAGGTCTGATTGCCTCAGAGAGGGTTATTTTTCCTTAAACTGATGAGGGGAGGGAGGTAAAATACCTGTATAATTAGAAAGTGAGTATGCCTTTAAATCCGCAGGAGGGACTCTCATGACTCTGGGACATATCTGGAATACCATCCGGCTGAGAAGGATCCATATTACACAGAGGATAAGGATTAACTCCAGTTAATCCTGTAGATAAATATTCGCAGACAAGTACTAATAGGATATCAGTTTGCTTACCCGTGCATGTCCCAATTTCATAGCTGGGAAGATTTGATTTTCCCGCTGTCCTCCCAAGATGGCCGCGGACAGGAACTGGTCCGACATCCCTTCCGGTGACGCTGCGATCTATACTGCAAGACGCGCATCGCCATTACTTTCGGTTCTGACACTCAGTTAGGGGAAGACCACCTGTGGTTAGGTCTTCCCCAAAATGGCCGCGTCTTCAAGCAATGCCGCTGGAGCTCGATGCGGCCATCAAATACCTCACCTCTGGACTACACTAGGATCCAGCTTAGGCCCCCGCTTCACCACCGGTTAGTAGTCTGGGGAGAGTGGGACTAAGGGACCCCTCCCATGAGGGGTGTTAGCCCAAGATTGTTTTTAAATCTGGGAAAGGAAGGAGAAGCCTTTCTCTCCGATCTTGCCTCATTCCAGGTAGCTGAACTCTCTGCACCTGTCCTCTGTAGGGATAGGAATAACACTGGCAATTGGGTGGAGGGAGGGGCCTTTTAACATCTGTATTCCTGTCCCCATAGAGGTCAATAGAGCAACCTCCTGTGGTGCTGTCATGAGTGACGTACTGGAAAGATCCTCTTTGCTATTAAACTATTTGGGGGAAGGGGAAAGGTGGCTAGCAATTTTTTTCCATCGGGCTACATCCAGGGTTGCCAACCGTCCGTAAATTTACAGACAGTCCGCAAAAAAAAAAAAGAGCGGCTGCAGAGGAGGAGCCTATGACTGTCTGGCTGGGGTGACCTCAGTCAGACACACACAGACTGTCATTGGGTCAGTGCCAGGACCAGTAACGTGAGTCACCCGGTCCTGACCTCATGTCCAGAGACCAGGCAGGGGGAGTGGATTGAGTGTCCGACTCAGCAGTCACAGCCCCGCTTGCAGCTTTCCTGTACTTAATTAACGTGGGAAAGCTACAAGCAGGGCTGTGACTGGTGAGTCTGTCACTCCCAGTGCATACTGCATGCAGAAGCAGTGGCAGCCAGTCTGACTCTGAGTCTCTGACCAGCTACCACCCCCACACAGCAGATAGACGTTGTCGGCAGGAAAGACTGAGACAGTGCCCGCCGTTCTGAATTGCATTGAAATCAATGATTCTAACGGAACCGTTGCTTTCCGTTTAATGTATTGATCCTCTCTTCCTCTGATGGAAGAGAGGTAAACGTATAGAAACGCTAGTGTAAAAGAAGCCTTACTTTAATCGGTTTTTAGTTCAACTTCAGTTGTGGTCGTACTCTTCTTTTTAGTATCCCACTCGTGTGATCACTTATAAAAGGTATTAGTCATGCTCTTTATTATCACTGAGGCCCCATGTACACGACCGTGCCCGTAATCACAATTTAAAGGATCTGCCAGACACCGCTTCTGTGTCGACACCCGTGGTTAATCAGTCTGCACATGCTCCTAGGTCTGATAGAGTGACTCGATCTGCTACCACTCAGGCTGGTAGGCTGAGGAGTGGGAGAACCTATCACAGCCTGGCCAGACGGTTCTAGCTCCCGCCCTCGGCCTATTTATACCTTAATTTCCTGCTTGTCTTTGCCTGTGATTCCTTCCTGATTCCTGGCTCTGCTGCTCCTGCTATTATTATTGACCTTCATTTTGACCCTGGCTTTACTGACTACGCTCCTGCTCTGCGTTTGGTACCTCGTACACTCCTGGTTTGACTCTGCTCGTTCACTACTCCTGTTGCTCACTGTATTGCCGTGGGCAACTGCCCCATTTCCCTTAGCTTCTGTGTACCCTTGTCTGTTTCTGTCGTACACCTATTGAGCGTAGGGACCGTCGCCCAGTTGTACGCCGTCGCCTAGGACGTGCAGTGCAAGTAGGCAGGGACTGAGTGGCGGGTAGATTAGGGCTCATCTGTCTGTCTCCCTACCCCATCATTATACACAATCTGTGGTTACGGGCAAGGACAGCTGCGGACAGTCATCCGTATTTGCGGACCGTGCTCCCATTATAAAGTATGGGAGCATGGCCCATAAAATAAAGATAGGACGTCCTATTTTTTATGGAAGGTTTCTACGGCCATAGAAATGAATGGGTCCGAAATGACGGACTAAATCTACGGTCGTGTGCATGGGGCCTTACTCTTGATTTTGTAATGTGTCCGTAAAAATTTTGGTCTGTCCGTGATTTTTAGCTATTCAGAAATGTCTGAAGTGGAGGTTGGCAACCCTGGCTACATCTTTAAATAGCGAAGTCCGGATAGCGTATAAATCTCAGCCTCTGCTTTTGTATTTTTTTTGTTGGAATGGTGCTTCCACACAGTTATAAATCGATTTTAGTTTCTTTCGCCAAAATCATTCTAAAGGCCCAGTAGAATTATATTTAGAAGTTGATGCGAAAAACTCTCCGCTCTTGTGATCACACTTGATCGAATTAGTAGTAGCTTTGAAAGATTCCTAGAATTGAAGCAAATTTCAAACAGAAACAGTGTGGCTTCAGTTTATACTTTGGGTCAAGGCTAAGATATTGAGAGAATTGCACAAATAGCAGCTTCTTCAAATCTTTTGATTATCAGATTCACCTTAATAAGATCGTATGGCAAATATGAAATCCGTCCAGTTGCCCTGAAAATCTATCAGCAAGTACAAGATGCTGTTTATAGCAGTCTATTGTCTATAGAATCTGCGGAACTAATTTAATATGAATGCAATTGATGTTTCCAGTTCCATTTTTTTTATTCTAAATTTACAATGTCTTATATGGGCATATGTGAGGCCTAGTTAGCTCAAGCCCGGTACACAAAATATACGGCTCCCACACTGAGCCATGTTATAACCATCTGAAAGCAGCCTAAGGGCACATGCTCGAGCGTTGTGTGGGGCTATTATACGGCACCCATAGCCCCAAAATCTTTTGGGGCCCTACTGTGCCTTATGGATGCCTTCGATTGCATAGTTCCGTAGCATGGTGCCACACAAAGGCACATTAAACCGCAGCGTGAGAAAAGGCTACGTGATGTCCCAAAAATTCTGACCATATAAATTTAAAATGCTGCATTTCACCATAGGAAAATACAGGTTAAAGCATGCCCCTACTGAAATGCTCTGCTGCTGTTTTTGGGATTTGTGCATTAGGCCTAAAGCTGGCCATACACTTGAGATTTTGGGAGGCTTAAAAAGCCAGTTTAGGTTATTTTCTGTCAACTGTCAGGGCGTTCTAGAAGGCAGATACAGTACTGAGAGTTTTTGCCCTGCGTTTTTTTCCACAAATTTGTCACATTTATATGTTTCAGATCATTTAACTAATTTTAATGTAAGATAAATACAACACAAGTAGGGCTGGGCGAATTTGTCCAAAAATGTTTTCAACACTTTGGGCGATTTTTTTATTTTTTTATTTTTTATTTATTTATTTTTTTTAATGTTTATTGAACAGTAATACCAAGATTTGATCTACACCTACAATGTTCTTGACCGGATGAGGGTGTGACGGGCAGAGGTTGGATGTAAGTTACATTCAACCTCTGCCCGTCAGCCGGTCAGGAACATTGTAGGTGCGAGCAGTGCCAGGCAGATAGCGCTGAGCGGGCACTCTGGGGGTAGGTGACATTAGTGTCTGAAGTCTGAGCAGGACCCTGTGCTGTACCAGCCCCACGATGGGGTTTTAAATAAATTAAATTAAGGCCGGATTCACACGATCGTGATTGGACTGTGAAAAACTATCCGTGTGTCCGCCGGATTTCCCAGCCCGACCACGGTACATGTGAATGGGACTCCTGGCATCGTAGTCATTTAGGCTACAGCCACACGACAGTGAAAAAAGATGGCCATTAAAAACTGATCATTTGTCGCTTTTTCATGTCCATTTTGAATCAGTGTCTCCAAATTCTCATCCATTTCCAGTCCGTCTGCCCATTTTTCATGGCCGTATATAGTGCCACAGTGCCCCATGTAGTGACATAGTGCCTCAGTACCCACATGTAATAGTGCTACAGTGCCCATGTAGATAGTGCCACACACCCTAGCAGATAGCAACACACTCCCCCCTTGTAGATCGCAATTCCCCTCCCTAGTAGATCGCACCCCCCTTTCCTTGTAGATCGTGCCGCGGTAGCTGCCATTAGTACTGTATCATTTTTCTTGTTCAGTACAAAACAGCAGTTCCATGGGGAAGCAGGGACCGGACGGGGCAGACCAGGCAGTGACAAGGAGGCGGAACGGAGCTTCATCCTTCAGCACGGCGCGACGGCGTCACTACAGAGTAGATTCAACGATTCTGTTAAACAGAATCGTGAGAGCCCTTGAGGGCGAATTAATCAAATTAATTAGATTATTCGCCCAGCCCTAAACACGAGTAAATACAAAATGCTGCTCTTAAATTCTTTCCATTTATTGAGGGGAAAAAATTTATTCAAAACCTTTATTACCCATGTGAAAAAGTAGTTTCCCCCCTAAACCTAATAACCAGTTATGCCTCCCTTGGCATAACCGCAATCAAATGTTTGCGATAAATTGCGATGAGTCTTTTACATTGCTGTGAAGTAATTTTGCAGAATTTAGAGCATAAACTGCCCCTTTTTAAGGTCTTGCCCAAAGCATCTCAGTGGGATTCAAGTCAGGACTTTGAATTTGCACCTCCAAAACCTTAATTTAGTTTCTTTTGAGCCATTCAGAGGTGGAATTTCTTGTGTGCTTCGGATCATTGTCCAGTACTATAACCCAACTACGCTTGAGTTTTAGGTCAGGAGCTGACCGGACAACATTCTCCTTTTAGGATTTTCTGATATAGAGCAGAAAACCGTCCAGGTCCTACAGAAGCAAAGCAGACCCAGACCATCACACCACCACCATGTTTGACTGACTGACTTTTTTTATGTTGGGATGATCTTTGTGTAGTCCGCCGGAAAAATCCGTGGAGAAACTATTCATAGCTTGACCTACAGTGAGTTTTTTTTAATCTGCAACCTCTCAATTTATTCTGCGGAGTTGCTGCCCTTCCGTTACAGGTTTTCCCCATTTGAATTCAATGGGGAGGTAAAACCTGCAACAAAGAGCCATGTGTTGCGACTATTGCGGTGGAAACGCTGCAATTCCACCACAAAAATCGCAACTGAGGGGGAAAAAAAAGTATACCCCCGGTCGTAGTCATAGCGATGTGATCCTCTGTTCAATCAAAGGCTGCGGTGGTCACATGGAATACAGCGTCCCAGGAGGCCGGGCTGCACTCAGAACAGAGGGACGCGTTGGCAAGTATAAACTTTTTCCTGCAGTATTTCCGCAGCGGACATCCCATTGCATTGTGGTGCAGCCCAAAAAACTGTGTACTTTAACACAGCGCAACCTCCCTGTGTGTTCCTACCCATATGGTGGAATGCGGTGTTAGCTTTTCGCTAGATGTAACGAGACCCATGTCTCGTTACACCTTTGACTTATCAGTCCACAAAATATTATCCTGAAAGTTTTGGGTCATCTAGATTTTTTATTTTTTTTGGGCACATGTGAGGTGAGCCTATGTGTTCATTTTGGTCAGCAGTGGCTTGTGCCTTGGAACTCTCCCATGGATGCCATTTTTGCCCAGTGTCTTTCTTATTTTGGAATTGTGTCCATTGATCCTAACTGAGGCAAGTGAGGCCTGCAGTTCTTTTAGATGTTCGTCTGGGTCATTTTGTGACTGTGAGGGTATGTTCACACGCTTACTAAAAACGTCTGAAAATACGGAGCTGTTTTTTAAGGGAAAACAGCTCCTGATTTTCAGCTGTTTTTGTTTAGCAACTTGCAGTGTTCGCAGCGTTTTTTTACGGCCGTTTTTGGAGCTGTTTTTCTATGGTCTATGAAAAACTGCTCCAAAAACGGATCAAGAAGTGACACGCACTTTTTCGTTTTTTTTTTTTTAAAAACAGCCAGAACAGAACGCTGTTTTTCCCATTGAAATCAATGGGCAGATGTTTGGAGGCGTTCTGCTTCTGATTTCTTTTTCCGGCAGTTTACGTCCCGAAGAACGTCTGAAAATAAGCCGTGTGAACATACCCTAAAAGTCATCGATGCGCTCCTGATTAAATTTTGGTAGGCCAGCCACTTTGGGGGAAGGCCCACTGTTCCAAGTGTTCTCCATTTGTAGATAATGGCTCTAACTCTGGTTCACTGGAGTCCCAGAGACTTAGCAATGGCTTTGTAACCCTTTGCAGAGTTTCACATCTGTATTTGAGTCTCTTTAGAACGTGGCATCATGATCTGCTATTTGAGACCTTCCAACCTGCTTCACGTTGCTCCAGACAGGTTCTATTTAAGTGATGTTTAGATTAAACAGGTCTGGCAGTAATCATGCCTGGTTGTAGCTACTGAAATAAAACCCAATTGTCAATTTGAGTTTGGTTAACTGGTTTATTTTAGTAGCTAAGGGGGCAATTGTGTTTACTTGGGTCACCCTTGTCTAATATTAAAAGAAGTTTGATCATCTGAAACATTCAGGTGTGGCAAATATACAAAAATAGAAGAAATTGGAAAGGCACGGTCTGTGGAAAAGTTTATCTGCCGTGTTGTATGTCTTTTGTCGTTGTTGGGTGCAGTCCTGTAAAGTCGTTTCTGCCAAACGACAGATCTGCTTCCCAATAATAGAAGACCAGGCCACTGATCAAGACAGATCGATCAGCGGTTTGTCGTTTTAACTAAAGCTGGGCATAAACATAAGATAATGATTGTCCGCAATGCAGCCGAATGATCCCACCAACAATAACTAACTGCCTGATCGGGGAGTCTGTTTTAAATAAAAATGTCACACTCTGGGGCTGGTTTAAATGATCGGTTGAACTCGGCCAATCATGCCATACATAGATAATTTTGGTCGACCACGGCCAACAGTATTTTAGGCATCGCAAATAATGGCCGACTGAATTGGGCAAAATCGGCAGTCTTTTATCTCTTGTATGGGCAGTTTTATGGCATTGTCATCTAGGACTACTACCTCCACAGACCAATTGTGAATGACAAGTCCTTCAGAAATCGCTATTGTATGGCCAGTTATTCTAATACAAGGTTTGTGAGGAACTGGGTGCACTTTTGTTTACTGAACGTACAAGAACATTAGATTCTAGCCCCATTCCATCTTTCCTTGCAGAACCGTCCTTCTATTTGTAAGTAGAATCCTCCTAGCCATACATCAGACATAACTTTCATATACCTAGGAGAGACCACATCAAATAACCGTGTAGAAACTTCAAGGTTATTGCACCTTTTAGAGCTGCGGTCTAGATGTGTTACCATAGTTAATTATTTATATCTGCCCTTTTGATTTTCTTTTTATTTGTTATGCACTAACATTTATTCAGGAGATCTGAAAGGTTAAAATATGACTGTTTCCGTGGTCTAACCACCTGCTATATTCTATGGTTACACCATCAGACGTTTTGAGCGTTGATTTATGACTGGATTTATAATGTAGTAGGGCACTGCTCTTCCTGGCGCAGTCCAGATGCTGTTCTGTTAGGCCGCTTGCACACGGCTGTATTATGGACCAGTGTTACCTGGGTTCATAATACGGGGCCCCTAGAAGTGTAGGGGCCTATACTGTAACTCCATGTGCCTTTTAATTCCATCTAGAGGAACATGGAAGTTTTTGCTACACATTCATTAGGATCCATGAAAATAGAAATCCTGACCAGCTCTATCATGCTGTATTTCAGAGAGGTTTTCCTGAAGGCCCCATACAGCAGCACAGGGAGTTCCTATGAAAGCTCGCTAGGGGCCCCTTCACTGGGACTTCCGCAGGTTCCTTGGACGGAGTGCCCCAAGCTCCCTGTTCCTCCTCACTGCACTATTGCAGTGATCAGAACTTTTTTTTCTAGGGAGTGGCGCACGAGTGGCACACCATTCAAAGTTTATGGGACTGACTGAAACATCGCATTGCTGTTTCCTTCAGCCCAATAGACATTAAATGGAGTGGTAGGGAGCATTCTTGACTTCCGCTCCATTTAACCTCCAGATCCCATTCTTTTGATCGTGGGTCTCCAGCAATCCGACTTATCACCTATACCGTGCATAGGTGATAAATGTTGACCTTGGAATAACCCATTTAATCTAAAGCTCGTCTCGTTTGGGATGAAATGGATGTAACTTTCTTTACTGTATATTACTGAGCATGCAAAATGTTTTGTTTTTTCTTTCCTCCTGGACTTTTTTGGGGTTCTTAATGTAGTATGTCCTCTTGTGGCTCCTCTGTACGTTCAGACACCTTAAAGGGCTGATGTAAGAGGTTGGTAGTTTGCATAGAGCATAGGAAAATATTTGAAGGTCAGAATCCCCATACGTTGATCAATACCCATTTTGGGAACTGGTGCTTTTTGAAATAATCTTACTTGACCTCACAAAGTACACCTGGGTCCTGAGCTATAAAACCTGCATCATAGCAAAAATGCCATGGGCATAAAGCAATTGTACACCTGTTAGTGACAGCCGGACAGCCATAAGTGATGGAAGAGGCATTTTATTTTTGTCTTGGTCTTCATTTTTCTAGAAAATTCATTTCTGTGTACAGTGCAGGCAGTCCCACTGATCATAATCGAGAACCTGGATCTGATGGGATGCCCTGCAGAGTCCACAATGCAAATTGTCAGCAACTTACAGTACAGTACGTGTGAATTGGGTTTTCAAAACCCCATCTACATATAATGGTAATATAAAGATACTGCAAATTCTCAAAATTCCACCCTTTTCAATGCATAGGGTGAAATCTGTGGCTGATTTTTTTTTTTCCACTACATCTGGACTCCGCCTAATAGTGACAAATTTATCGCGTGTCAAAGCTATTTTCACTTGTAATTGGGGCCTGCAGGCTTTTCTGAATTATTGTGGAACGCAGGATAGGGTAAAAAAGTTAGGTTGGTGAAATCTGACTTCTGGACTCTGTCTATATTGGAGAAACTCCTGTTTTTCCTCGTATGTTGGAAGAGCTTACCTGGCTGTTTCCCTTTCTCTCATAGACTTAGATGGAGAGTGCTGCACACATACTTGGTTATTGCTCCTTATATCTCATTCCCACCGCGGGCGTCCATAGGTGGATGAACAAGGGATGTGCCCCCGTTCTAGTGTTTAATGAGTGTCCTTGTAGTAAGAAGGCCCAATCTAATATTTCCTGTAGATAAATTCTGAAACTATTAGTAAAGCTTATTAATATATTTGTCACATGGAGACCGATCCTCTTTCGGCCGGTTCCGTTCAACCTTTCCGCCAGAGGAACCGATGAATGGACCCTAGCGTCCGTTGGCATTACCATTGATTTAAATGGTAATGCTTCCATTTCAGTTTTTCAGTCCGTTTCTGTTCCGTAAAGTTGTCAGGGGTTTTTTTTCTTCACGGAAACAATAGCGTAGTCGACGTTGCTTTTTTTTCTGTGAAAAAAACAAACTTTATGTGAACAGGCCCTCTAAATAAGTATGTAGCTGTTCAATCTGCTTTGTACCCAAAAAACAAGCACAAACAACCATTTCTCAACACAGGACCCTGGATTTGTGTAAATAAATGAGGTAACCTGAGTCACAACAGGAAAACCTATGTTTTCCAGATTCACTTCAGAAGAGGTCAAGTGGTCAAAAGCCACCTGGTCCTTTAGTACCGTCCCAGTGTGTATAGAAGAACAAATGGCCATGTAACAGCACTTCAGCATGCCCTTATATTTTCAGATAATTTTGATAAATGAGTGACTTTGTTCACACTTTGTTTTCATCAGGTTTCTGTTGCCCATTGACAGAATAGCATAGAATACGGCAATTTTTCTATACGGTAAAAAGAAACCAGACTAATGGACCCATCATAAGTCAGTGGGAAACTCTCATGATCTGTTACAAAATAGATCAGTTATCTGTCAAGATTCTGTAGAAACCTGTGATGCCAGTTGAACGCAGCCTAAGGCCTCATGCACACGACCATAGTTTTTATCCGCAATTAAGGATCTGTAATTGCGGATAAAATACTGACTCATTCGTTTCTATCGGCCGCGGAAACCTTCCCGTTTATTTACAGGTGTGTGTCTGGTGACGTACTATTTCTTGCATTTACGGAAATGTGGAGTACACTCCGCAGCCTGGCCCTGCGGTATTGACTGACCATAAATACTGCA
Source organism: Rhinoderma darwinii (assembly GCF_050947455.1). Lineage (NCBI taxonomy): Eukaryota > Metazoa > Chordata > Amphibia > Anura > Rhinodermatidae > Rhinoderma > Rhinoderma darwinii. The sequence goes on from NC_134690.1 coordinate 242,544,833, forward strand.
GTCGTGTGCATGAGGCCTAATTATTGTAAATAGCTGATATTTTGAGTGGACAGATGGATAATCTGCCTATTTTTGGTGCTTATATATTAGGGCTGGACAATTTAATTGAAAAATCGAAATTCAGCACAATTAATCGACTTTCTCGGTTTTATCAATTATTTTTTCCTGGTTTAAACTGTATCTGCATCTTAAGGACGCAGATACATTTGAATTCAATGGTAGAGCGTGGGACCTGCTCCACCATTCGCTATGTATTGTCGGGCATGAGGCAGTGACATCATCACACGTGTCTGTGCTGTGCCGCAGAGACCAGAGAAGCAGAGGGATCTCCTCCACACGTCATTGGAACGAGGTTAGGTATGTATATTATTATTATTTTTATCAGGCACTATTGGGGGCAGCTATGGGGGACGGTATACTGTGTGGGGGGGCATTATGGTGTGAGGGCAGCTATATGGGCATTATACTGTGTAAAGGGCAGTTATGGGGGCATTATACTGTGTGGAGGGCAGCTATAGGGGCATTATACTGTGTGGAGGGCAGCACTGGGGGCATTATACTGTGTGAGGGCAGTGTCAAGGTGTATTATATACAGTAGTATACAGCAGGCTCAGGGAATAAATATGAATTCAATGGCGTAGCATGCAAATAGGGGGTGTGGCATGCAAAAGGGGTGTGGCCTAAATAATCATTTAATAATCGTAATCGAGGTTACATGTTCAATTAATCGTGATTTTGATTTAGGTCATAATTGCCCAGCCCTACTATATAGTATAAACAGTCAGGAGTGCTGTGCAGAAATTGTCACTATTCACATTAGTCTCTGGCCCAAACGGAGCTCACAATCTTCCAGTTTAGTTTGTTTTTGGCATGTGTGAGTACGCAGAAGAAATCCATGTAGATACAAGGAGGACTTACAAACCCCAGTGTGACAAGATACATGACTGTGATATGGCACATATATGCATTTGTACGTATAGAAACCATTGCAGAGTTATTAGGTAGCGTTGGGGTGCCTAGTCATGGATTATGGTGATGGTTGTTATAGGGGAAAATACCTTACACCTATATAAAAAAAAAAGTGTTCACTGAACTGTTAAGAGAAACAAAGGAAAGTTTACCTCAGGAAGAGGACGAGGTGTATTTCAGATGTATCTGGATAGTTGTTTCCATTGCTTATATAGCACTTTACAAAGATTGTCATCGGTCCCTTTTCCCAATGGGGCTCACCATCTAAATTCCATATCGCACGCACACACACAAGTACCAATTCTATTGGAAGACAATCAACCTATTAATGTTTTTGGAGTGAGATGGCAAACTGGAGTACTTGGCGGAAACTCCATGTATATGTTGCTCTGTCAGATTCGATCCCAGATCTCCATTCTGCAGTATGCTAATAACCACTGAGCCACCGTGCTTTACCATTTGTTGCAAATCTTTAAAAAACTCCAACTTTGGATACTTTTGATTTTTGACAATTTTTATAATCGATTTTATAAAGTCTAAAATGACCCCCATCATCCCTTTGCATAGTCCATCAAATTCCCTACCGATTCCTGTTGGAAAGGGATAAACAGGACATGTGAGATACCTCTATTGTTACTCTTGCAGTCCGTATAAGAACAGCATATTTACGATCTGTGCCTCAATGGACTTCCAACATGGACTTTTATTCTGTTACCTTTTAGTTGGCATGATGTTTTTTCTTTGTCTCTAGTCACATGTTTTAGTCTTGGGAATATTCACTGTGTGGCTTCATTTTTACTTGTATAGCCAGCATAAAAGGATGTCCCATATTAAACCAGTCAATGCCACTTGAGTTTCAAGCGAAACAACTATTGTGCTAGCATATTACTGAAAATGTGGGGGAACGGACTGGAGAATAGTATGGGCCTCATTTATGAAAACGGTCTCACCTGAATACTGGCTTTGTTGCCCATAGCAACCAATCATCACAGCTTTCATTTTTCCAGAGAAGTTGAATAAATGAAAGTTGAACTCTAGTTGCTATGGGCAACAAAGCCAGTTTATCTGATTTTTCCTGGACTACCTCTACCGTGAACAGAGCCATAGACCCTGCTCACACTGAGTTTTTTTGCAGGCAGAAAAAATCTGCCTCTATATTCCTTCAGGAATTTTGAGGCAGATTTTGACCTGCCTGCAATTTCTTTGCATTTTTCGCCACAGGCCATTGGGCGCAGCCGGCAAAAAACAGCGCGTAACAAGCTTTCTCTGCCTCCCATTGATTTCAATGGGAGGTCAAAGGCGGATCGGATCGAGGCAAGAAAGTGCATGCTGCTTTTTTTTTTACCGCGAGCGGCTGAAAGCTACTTCGGGGAAAAAAAGCCTCCCATTAAAATCAATGGGAGGCGGTTTCGCAATTACAGCGCCAAAATCGTCGTAAAAAACTGAACTGGGCTTTCAGTTGGAGGTATGTGTCTGGAATATGTCCCGACGCATATTTCTGCCGGAAGACTGCGACATATAGCAATTTTATAGGCATACAGTGGAATATGGCGCCCTTAGGACCCCATTATGTAAAAACCTATTTGTTTGTTCTTTTTACTGAATGCTTCAGCATGGAAAAGTGTGGTCTACTAAGCTTTACCTCCAGATGGATGCCATTCCATTTTACATATGCTGTGTAAATGGGGCCCTATGGATACATTCAGCATGCTATTGATTAATTTTAAAGGGAGATGATGAGTATTAATATCTTTTGATCATACGTGAGTTGAACACTTGTTCCAGGTTTCCTCCCATCCATCAGTTGGATGTGTTTAGACAGGTTCCATTCTTTAGCAGCTGGATCAATAGGTGACTATTGGTGGTCCTGACAAATGTCCAGCTTTGAAACGTAACATGTGAGAATTTCATCAGGCTGGGATTGTTTGGTTGTGTTCTTTCACAAAGAAGTTCTCTGCAACGGCGCGACCCCAGAAACTGCTTTCATTAGCACAAAAGGTGATCTGTAGCGTACTGTACCCTCGCTTCATCGCTCCCAATATTTGCCATTCTGTGCTAGTGCCTGGGATATAATCTGGTTACAGCATATTGACTACATTGTTACATAGGAATCAAGTCCAACTGCTCTGCTGCTCTAGTCTTTATCTTCATTTATCGCTTCCATATAGAATAACAGGCACTTTCACGGTACGTCCACACACCGTGTAAACAGTGCCGAATTTTCTGGAATTTCAGTGCAGAAATTCCACAGCATGTTACAGTAGCAGGAAAGTGGATGACATTTGAACAAATCTAATCCACACACTCCAGAAAAAACCTGCCGAAAACACGTGCGGAAATAAATCGCATATCTATTTCTCTAGCGAAACATGGCATCATTTTTGTAAGGAAAATCCGGAGGGAAATTCTGCAGTGTTTACGCTGTGAGTGGACATAACCTAAAGTAAAGCATGGCATTGTGTTCTCACCGCTTTCTGTTTTACAGTACATCATAAACTGTATAGTTATTTCTATTTTCTCCTAGATAATGTACTTCTATCACATTATACTTTACTTGCTTAGGATTTGGGCCCTCACTACCGCATTGTAATAATGTAGAATATTTTCCATTGTGTAAAATAAAATCTGAATAAAGGAGGCCATGCCCAATCTCATACCCACTCGTCATCGCTCACAGAAGACTTACAATATGTAGTAATCTACAAGCAATATTTTATATTTCTCATAGCCATGTCGCCAGCACAGCAGAGGTTTACGGGACAGGCCAATGTATCGCCAACAACTTCTACCTTTCGAATACGTTTTGAATGAAATGAACACAATTTGTACAATCTAATATATACACCCCTCAACATTGACATTTCAACACCAAGATGGAAAAGTTTTGAAATTGTGGAAATCACGGGATTGATTGATATGCAAATAACAAAAAAAATGGAAAAATATTCCAAGCATTTAAATTTTATTCAGTATAGAGTATAAGTGCCACGCGCAGAAATACACGTATTTCCACGCCTTCGCATGCGATCAATGAGGCTATTAATGGTTGTGTGAGGAATGTTATGCCACGCTGAATGCACTTGGGCACGCAAATCATCAAGATTGGCTGCTCCGTTTGCAATTGCCAACCAATGACGTCCAAGAAGTGCTCGATGGGAGACCAGTCCAGAGACGCTGGAGGCCATGGCAGCACTGCTTACACAGTAGCACTAGAAACGTGAGGCCTGGCGTTGTCCTGTTGAAAAAAGTCTTCTGGGATACTATGGAGAAATGGCTGTGCCACTGGTTCCGCGACCAAATCAATGTAACTCTGAGCTATTGGCGTACCTAAAATGAACACTGGAGGGGTCTGGCTACTGTACATTATGCCACCCCACATCATAATCCCATGAGTAGGGCCGGTGTGACATTCCCTAGTGAAGGCCTCTTCATGGCGTTGCCCATGTGGTCTCCAGACCAATCTCTGATTATCGTTGCATCCGAGACAAAAGCGGGACTCCTCGCTGAAGTAAACACGTTTTTTTTGTCGCTTTTTTTATCGTATAAAAAAAACCGCTCGCGTTTATTCCCTCTGTCTGTGGAAGAAATAGGGGAAAAAAACTTCAAAAAACACGTGTGGTGCAAAACCACTTCCAAAAAATCTGAGCTGATTTTTCCAGGCAGAATTTTCTTCTTCCTTACTGTGGAAATGTTTTTTTCCCCATAAGCTCTTTAAAGGGTTTTTCCCCATCAGGGACATTTTATGGCACATCCACAGGATATGTCATACATGTCAGATGTGGGTCTCACCTCTCTCTAGACTGTGGCCCCCCTCTCTACCTTTCTCTGGTCCCGCTGCCACTTGTAATTTCTGAAGAGGTATTCCGAAAACAACGTAGCTCGATCAGCTGCGCTGTTTTTCGTAACTCCCATAGAAAAGAAAGGCAGTTACGGAAATAGTAAAAAAAAACTACTTAAAAAACAAAAACTGTTGAAATGCATGGTGTTTTTAGAAAGCTGCAAAAAGTATATGAAGAAGGCGAAATGCTGGAAATGATTTGCCTGTAATAGTTTGGTGTAAGTAAGAAATCTCACCAGCTTAAATAGGCTCTGTCACCAGATTTTGCAGCCCCTATCTGCTATTGCAGCAGATAGGCGCTGCAATGTAGATTACAGTAACGTTTTTATTTTTAAAAAACGAGCATTTTTGGCCAAGTTATGACCATTTTCGTATTTATGCAAATGAGGCTTGCAAAAGTACAACTGGGCGTGTTGAAAAGTAAAAGTACAACTGGGCGTGTATTATGTGCGCACATCGGGGCGTGTTTACTACTTTTACTAGCTGGGCGCTCTGAAGAGAAGTATCATCCACTTCTCTTCACAACGCCCAGCTTCTGGCAGTGCAGCACTGTGACGTCACTCACAGGTCCTGCATCGTGTCGGCACCAGAGGCTACACTTGATTCTGCAGCAGCATCAGCATTTGCAGGTAAGTAGCTACATCGACTTACCTGCAAACGCCGATGCTGCTGCAGAATCATCTGTAGCCTCTGGTGCCGACACGATGCAGGACCTGTGAGTGACGTCACAGTGCTGCGCTGCCAGAAGCTGGGCGTTGTGAAGAGAAGTGGATGACACTTCTATACACAACGCCCAGCTAGTAAAAGTAGTAAACACGCCCCGATGTACGCACATAATACACGCCCAGTTGTACTTTTACTTTTCAACACGCCCAGTTGTACTTTTGCAAGCCTCATTTGCATAAATACGAAAATGGTCATAACTTGGCCAAAAATGCTCGTTTTTTAAAAATAAAAACGTTACTGTAATCTACATTGCAGCGCCTATCTGCTGCAATAGCAGATAGGGGCTGCAAAATCTGGTGACAGAGCCTCTTTAAATGATTTGCTTTGCCAAACTCCAGGCTGGATTCCTAAGTACTAATTTAGAATGGAAACAGATTGCTTAATTCATACTTGAGTGTTTACTAGCATATAAAGCAAGGAAAACAAGGAAATGGTTTTAAATAGCTATGTAATTGGCAGTCTGTTGGGTACACTCCTTTACCCATCCCACCTGGATGAGTTGTTAATGAGTGTCACGTTTTGGCACATAGGGCTATTCATTTTGCAGAAGCCAGTTAGATGCTACTAAACATAATCTAGTATTACTGAAAATATTCTCGCAAACTTTTTAAAGACCATTCACTAAAAATGACATAGTACAACATTTATACAGTGGATATGAAAAGTCTATACACCCCTCTTTAAACGCCAGGTTTTTGTCATGTTACAAAATCAGTCCAAGATGAATAATTTCAGAACTTTTTTCACCTTTAGGGTATGTGCACACGATAGCAGGCATTTACGTGTGAAAAGACAGACTGTTTTCAAGAGAAAACGGCTGCCTCGTTTCACACGTAAAAGCTCCTACTCGTATTATGCGAGGCGTCTGTGACGCTCGTAAATCTTGAGCTGCTCTTCATTGAGTTCAATGAAGAACGGCTCAAATTACGTTGCAAAGAAGTGCCCTGCACTTCTTTGCCGAGGCAGTCATTTTACGCGTCGTCGTTTGACAGCTGTGAAACGACGACGCGTAAATGACAGGTCGTCTGCACAGTAAGTCGGCAAAATCATTCAAATGAATGGGCAGATGTTTGCCGACGTATTGTAGCCCTATTTTCAGACGTAAAACGAGGCATAATACGCCTCGTTTACGTCTGAAAATAGGTCGTGTGAACCCAGCCTTAATGTCCCCTATAGTCTGTACAATTCCATTGAAAAACAAACTGAAAACTTTTAGGGTGGAAAAATAAAAATAACAAAATTAATGTGGTTGCATAAATATGCACACCCTTAGGCCTGATTCACACGAACGCTGCGCATCTCGGACATGAAAAACTACAGTTTTTTCACGTCCGAGGTGCATCCGTGCTCAGCGCTGCGGGACGTGATGTCACGCATCCATCATAGGTGAGAGTCTATGGAGTGATGCGTGAAAAGATAGGACATGTCCTATTTTCCCACGGACCCTTCACACAGTTCATTGAAACAACGGCTGTGTGAACGGCCACATTGAATTACATAGGTCCATGGAACGGCCGCTGTTTCAACGGCCGTCCCACGGACGTTTAACACGTTCGTGTGAATCAGGCCTTAAACTAATATTTTGTTGCATTACCCTTTGACTTTATGACAGCATTCAGTCTTTTTGGGTAGAAGTCTATCAGCATGGCACATCTTGACTTGGCAAGTGTTGCCCACTCTTTCTTGCAAAAGCGCTCCAAATCTGTCAGATTGCGGGGGCATCTCCAGTGCACATCCCTCTTCAGGTCACCCCACAGATTTTCATTGGGATTCAGGGCTGGGCTCTGGCTGGGCCATTCCAAAACGTTGATCATCTTCTGGTGAAGCCATTCTTTTGTGTATTTGGAGATATACTTTGTGTCGTTGTGCTGAAACGTGAAATTCCTCTTCAGCTTTTTATTTGCAGGTTTGATGCCAATATTGACTGATATTTGGAACTGATCAGAATTCCCTCCACCTTGACTAAAGCCCCGGTTCCAGCTGCAGAAAAACAGCCCCAAAGCATAATGCTGCCTCCACCATGCTTCACTGTGGGTATGGTGTTCTTTTGGTGATATGCAGTGTTGGCTTTGCGCCAAACATACCTTTTGGAATTATAGCCAAAGAGTTCAACTTTGGTCTCATCAGACCATAACACGTTTTCCCACATGCTTTTGGCAGACTTGATGTAGGTCTTTGCAAAGCATACCCGGGCTTGGATGTTTTTGTTTGTTAGGGTATGTGCACACGTAGTGACCAAAAACGTCTGAAAATCCAGAGCTGTTTTCAAGGGAAAACAGACCCTGCTTTTCAGACGTTTTTTGACCAACTCGCATTTTTCGCGGTGTTTTTCGCGCCGTTTTCGCAGCGTTTTTTACGTCCGTTTTTGGAGCTGTTTTCATTGGAGTCTATGAGAAAACAGCTCCAAAAACGTCCAAAGAAGTGTCCTGCACTTCTTTTGACGAGGCTGTATTTTTACGCGTCGTCGTTTGACAGCTGTGAAACGACGATGCGTAAATAACAGGTCGTCTGCACAGTACGTCGGCAAACCCATTCAAATGAATGGGCAGATGTTTGCCGACGTATTGTAGCCCTATTTTCAGACGTAAAACGAGGCATAATACGCCTCGTTTACGTCTGAAAATAGGTCGTGTGAACCCAGCCTTAGAAAAGGTTTTTGTCTTGTCATCCTACCACACAGCCCAGACATATGAAGAATACGGGAGATTGTTGCCGCATGCACTACACAACCAGTACATGCCAAAGTCCTGCAGCTCATTTAATGTTGCTGTAGGCCCCTTAGTAGCCACCTGGACCAATTTTTATCTGTTTTTTTTCATCAAGTTTTGAGGGATGTCCAGTTCTTGGTGATGTCACTGTTGTGCCACATGTAGTCCACTTCTTGATGACAGTCTTCACGGTGTTCCATGGTATGTCTAATGCCTTGGAAATTCTTTGGTACCCTTCTCCTGACCGATGCCTTTCAACAATCAGATCTCTTTGTGTTGTAAGCTCTTTACAGACCATGGCTTTTGCAGTCACATACCACAAAGAAAATGTCAGGAAAATCATAATAGAACAGCTGAAATTTATATGGAGTTACTCAGAATCACTTGAAATAATAGCAGCTGTGTACTGACTACTATTTAACATGAGTTCACATCTGATTGGTTAATTCTGACCGCAACCACATCCCCAATTATAAGAGGGTGTTCACACTTATGCATCCCTATTATTGTAGTTTTGTTTTAATTTTTCCCCTCCAAATTATTTCAGTTTGTTTTTCAATACAATTGTACAGATTATGGGTCACATTAAAGGTGGAAAATGTTCTGAAATGATTCATCTTGTACTGATTTTTTTTTTTTTACATGACCACCTGGCATTTTAGAAGGGGTGTGTAGACTTTTGATATCCACTATGTGAGAAATTCTATATATTGTATGACCGTATGTTTATAGGTAGTTAGCGATTTTTTTTTTTTTTTAATTTTTTTTAAGTTCTTTACTTGTGTACATATAATATGAATTCTTATTTTCTACTCCTGGTCATTTGATGGACACACAGATACTTGTTACAGTCTAGTTATCAGAGCTGTGTCTTATAACGAGCCATGCACCTGTGTCCATCCAATAACCAGGCAGTAGGCAATGAAAGTTTCTATTGAATGACAGCAAGCAGAGATATTGAAAACCATGAAGAATCGATACAGAAAATATTTTGTAAAAATGTATAATTTACACAAAGAATAACATATGTTTGACCTTGTTACTTCTAATATATGTATGCAAAAATGGAGCTCGGCTGAAAAATTAAGAAAATGATGAATATAATCGCTCCTCCGGTCACATTTTTCTTCTTTATTCCCACCACACACTTTGAAGACATTACTATTCATGGTAAATCGCAGGCACACCTAGCTCTTTACTCCACTCTGCTGTTGCGATTGTAGATAAAGGCGAAACCTAAATACCAGATGTGTGTACAGTCATTGCTGGCATTTAATTCTCTAATAAAAGCCTGGCATCTATAATAGGATGTTTGGCATTCCATGTGATTACATTGCTACTGTGAGGAAATGTCACCCTTGCTTAGTTTACAAACATAGCCATGCTACAGATGGGCCTGGGAAGAAGGGAACCTTTCTGATCACTAATTGTTTGTATATGTAACACAAAGCAATATCGTTATATCACAAGCTGGAACAAGATGAGTGTACAGTATACAAAGCACAAGAGGCGTAATCCTATAATATGTAATATATACTGATAGTAGTTAGCCGTGGAGTCTGTGATCATTCTAGTCTGTAGTTCTTAGGGTATGTTCACACGTCTTAACAAATTACGTCTGAAATTACGGAGCCGCTTTAAGGCGAAAACAGCTCCTGAATTTCAAATGTTTTTGCAAGTACTCGCGTTTCTCGCGGTGTCCATTACGAACGTAATTGGAGCGGTTTTTCAATGGAGTCCATGAAAAACGGCTCCAAAAACGTCCAAAGAAGTGACATGCACTTCTTTGACGCGGGCGTCTCTTTACGCGCCGTCTTTTTTGACAGTGACACGTAAAATTACACCTCGTCTGAATAGAACATCGTGAAACCCATTGCAAGCAATGGCCAGATGTTTGCAGGTGTAATGGAGCCGTCTTTTCAGGCGTAATTCGAGGCGTAAAACGCCCGAATTACGTCTGAAAATCGGCCATGTGAACATACATACCCTTACATTCAGTAGTTTTTAAAACCTTTTCAAAACAAGGTGTAACTATCAGGTATATTCTCACACTTCTGCCAGATTCTCTGTTTGGTTCTGGGTCTCAGTTGGCAGCCCCAGCAAGTTTGATGAAAACTAAACCCGACAGACCTGATTGTAAGTCAATGAGGTTTATCGGGAAGCTGGTGGTACCTGCCATATAAGGGTCAGTTCACATGTTGCATTGATACTGTGGATTTTCCGCAACAGAATTCGTTGGGGAAATTTTACAGCATAATACAGTAGCAGCAAAGTGGATGATAGAGAACAAATCTCATCCAAACACTGCGTAAATACTGAGCGAATTCTGCAGCATGTCGATTTGTATTTACGTAAACGCTGCTTATTTTTTGTGGGTTTTCCCCATTGAATTTAATGGAGAGGTAAGACCCGCAACAAAGAGCAGATGTGTTTTTTTGCAGCGGATTCGTAGCGATTCCGCTGCAAAAAATGCAACTGAAAAAAAATCTTCTACTTCTCCTGGGATGGTGTTTCTTCCCATGTGACCGCTGTAGCCAACCACAGGCTGTAGCGGCGGTCACATGGGATGAAACGTCATCCCAGGAGGCCGGCCTGATAGCAGGCCGGCTAAATGCTGAAGTTTTCTGCAGCGGGAATTCTGGGCAAAAAACTACACCGCAGTTTGGTTTTTCGCCCGGAGTTCCCTGCGGCCACCGGGGCAGGTACGCTGTGTAACTTTACACAGCGTATCCGCCCCGTGTGAACTCTGCCTAACTAATCCGGCAGAATGTTGGGGCTTACGTTATGAACGGAAGCCACAGCACAAATGTGAAGATAGAGGAGTGGACTCTTGGGCCAGGTTCCCGCAAGTCCGATACGCAGTGTAAAAACTGTGCAGCGCTTGTAGTTCAGCCTCCTGGGAGGACGTTGCATCCCATGTGCCGCTGCAGCGGTCACATGGGATGCAACGTCCTCCCAGAAGGCCGGACTGCAGGAAGAAAGAGTTCTGGGTTAGTGTTTTTTTTTGTTTTTTTTTTAGGTGGAATCGTTGTGATTCCACTGCAAAAGTCACAACACATGGCTTTCTGTTGCCTGGTTTTGCTTCCCCATTGAATTCAATGGGGAAAACCCACAAAAGAGAAGCAACGAAGACGCAGCATAAATTGACACTGCGGATTTAAATTCTGCATCGCAGGTCAATTAGCGTTTACGCTGCTGTTTTTTTTTTCCGCAGCGTGGACTTGAGATTTCCTAAAGCTCACCCACTTTGCTGCTACTGTAAATGCTGTGGAATTTCTGCACGGAATTCCGTTGTGGAAATTCTGCAGCGTTTACGCTACATGGGAACCCGGCCTTCAGCAGCTGATATATCCATTAAGTGTTTCATAGGTGAGAGACAAGAAATTTAAAGAGGCATGAATGGGAAGGAAAGAAACAGAAGAATGGTCTTAACCCCTTAACGACATGTATCGTACTGGTACGCGGCAGCCGTTAAGGGAGAGTATGCAGCGGGCTCACGGGCTAAGCTCGCTCCATACACAGCGCGCGACGGCTGTGTTGCACAGCGGACGCCTCACTGCAACAAGATCACTTTTATTCCGCCCGTTTAACACCTTAAATGCCGCGGCCAATCACGACCCCGGCATTTAAATTGTGAATCAGGGGGTGCCTTCTCAAACACGCCATCGCACCCCCCCCCCCCCTCCTCGGCACGATCGTCCGTTTACAGTGGTTTACAGTGTACTTTGTACTCAGCCGGCAGGGCTTCAAAAGGAGACTGTCAGAATCATGATATACTGCAATACATTACAGATATCAAGTATACCAGGATTTATTCCATTCCAGTCTCGGATCGCGTTACGCCTCTACTAGTAAACATCTTGCTCATTTAGAACGAGCTATAAAGATTTCTAGTCATGTTCTGTCAGGCATGAGGTAAATATGAGATCCCCAGAGTGCAGGAAATGCCACATTTTGTTCATCACTTTGTTTTCACTATTGAAAGAAAGTGGCCTGACTCAAGTCATTGACTCTTTAATTATGTTGGTTTTATGAATTGTATTGGATATCAATTGTCCTCGCTAATGTGGGAAATCCTCCGAACCATTATTAGAAAGGGTGTGGTTCCTGTGTTACGTATCAGTGTCTCGCTTGCCTCATGATATTTTTCATTACAATGCTTGCCATCTGCTTACAAGGTTATAAAGGGTGCATGCTTCTGCTGGCGACGTCTTGGATGACACCGCATTCTGCAAACGCAGAACTCCTGACTCCACGAGAATAAATGCATGTGACATAAGAGCATTTCAAAGCTGTTTAATAGGCACGGTTTGTTTTTATTTCACGGTATAAACCTGCAGCATTAATTTACATCAAATGATACAAAATGACACATAAATAAGGCCTTAATCACACGAACGTATTAAACGTCCGTTGAAACGACGGCCGTCACACGGACCTATATAATTCAATGTGGCCGTTCACAATGGACCGTGTCTAGGGTCCGTGAGAAAATAGGACATGTCCTATTCTTGCACACTTCACGCACTCCTCTATAGACTCTAGTCTATGGGGGATGCGTGATATCGCGTCCCGCAGTGCAGAGCACAGATGCACCTCGGACGTGAAAAACTCCAGTTTTTCACGTCCGAGATGCGCACGCTCGTGTGAATCCAGCCTAAGGCCTCATTCACACGGCAGGGTTTCCCGGCCGGGTGCCGGCCATTCATAAATCGGCCGGCACCCGGCTGCATTAGGAATAATAGACCCCTAATGGGGCTATTCACACGACCGATTTTTTTCCCGGCCGTCAGAAGTCTATGGGGCCGGGTAATACACGGCCATCACCGGGATGTGTCCCGAATGATGGCCGGGTTTTCCGTCGCTTGCGCTCTATCTCCTCCTCCTCACAGCGCAGAGTGCATGTGAGGAGGAGGAGTTGATGCCATTCGGATGAATGGCTACTCTGTACACTGTGTGGCAGGGCCGGGGTGTACAGCAGGTGGAAGGGAGCGCTGCGCTGGCTCCCTTCCCCTGCTTGTTTTAAAAGCGCCCTGGCCCGGCGACACCTTCGATGGTGCCGCTAGCAGCTGCTGCGGCTGCTACTACTGTAGCGACGCCACTATAGCAGAGCAGGGAGGTATCTCCCCGCTCTGCTATGTGCTAGCCCCACTTTAGCTCCTTGGAGGAGCGGAATCCCCGTGTTTTCGGGGATTCCGCTCCTGGACAGAGCGCTTGATGTCTCTGTCCATATCTGGGTAGTGACATCAGGGGAAACTCCTGAAGCGGAATCCCCGAACACATGGGGATTACCCTTCGGGAGTTGCCGCTGATGTCACTGTCCAGATCTGCCCGGCCCGGCACGGATGCAAAACTTTATGTAAACCGGCCGGGCAAAATAGCCGATTTTACCGGCCGGCACTCGGGCTCGGGCGGGACCCGGTCGTGTGAATCCCGCCTAAGGCTTTGCATACTGCTTATAAATGAGCTTTTACGTCTATTTATATCTTGTAGTCTTATCGCGCTTTTTTCCCCTATTATAGTAATTTCGTGAAAATAGTGGCAACAACGGCAATATGACCAAAGTGTAAGTAGACACTTATAGAGGCAAACGCCTAATTGGCATAGCGAGTCTTGTTCTGAAGGAGCACTGGTGTCTCTTCAGTTCTACCCCCCCCCCCCCCCCCGACAATCCACAGCAAATATGTACAGTGAGCGTTTGACGAATAGTTCATCTGGCAATAATAGCTGATCCAAGAACAGGTCTTGTATCAGCAAAAGTTATAGTCTAAAGTCAATGAATGCTGTGAACATTGTGAGTACGTAATTTCAGATGTAGCTTCTAAAGGCTCATTTACACGGGCCAATCATTTGCAGCAATCGCCCAACAAACAAGCAAACGCTGGTTGGTCGTCTGATCACATTGTTTATGCAGGCTATAAAATAATCGTTCTTCCTATGTAAATGGAGGATGTGCTGCCGATCCTTATTCAAACCGATCGGGATCAAACAATTGTATTAATGATTGTTCGTCCCTATGCTGTATAGCCCGTATATAAAAGGACCTGTTAACATGCACTGATCAACTTGTATTGCCGATCGGCGCGTGTCCACACGGAACTGAATTGCTGCAGAAAATTTTTGCATCAATTCCACGGCCTTAGAAAATCTGCAGCATGCCCATATTTCTGTGCTAATGTTTTCCCGCTATGTGTTGATGGGGTTTTTAAAATTGTAGTGTAGATTGCAGCGGATTTGCGGTGTAGAATCTGCACCACAAATCTGCTGCAATTCATGTCTGAACATATCCTGAGGGCACATGAACCTAGCAGTGTTGTTCGGAAACATAATACGGTGCCCATAGCCTGCTATAGGACCATACTGTACCTACATGTGCCTCCGATTCCCATAGGAATCTGTGAGAAAAGAAATGGTGACATATTCCATCGCATGCCATATTGAGGAGGCATTTTCCCATAGAAGCATCGCTTCTAACGGAAAAAAATATGGTGCTTCACAGAGGCACATGAAGTGTTTTTTCCGATACCATAGGGACTATACAGGGTCTATGAGCTATTATAAAGGATACATTTACTATGGTAGCTTTACAAATGTTTAGCTCAGAGTAGGGAGTTGACACTCTTTTATAAGGCTACGTGTATTTCACTTCTGTCTTCTCATATTAATTATTGGCGAAAATAATACAGCCATAGTGGTCCTTTGTCTATTCAAGGACTGGAGATATGGAGATAAAAGTGAAGTAATTGTCCATAACCAATCAGATCACTCCTATTTTCCAATCTCCTTTTAAAATTAAATCTGTTATCTGATTGGTTGCTATGATGAACTGCTTCCCTTGTTTCCATTAGTCTCAATGCTTGAGGCCCCATGTGTATACAAGAGTTTACTCTCCTCTTCGCTTCCTTTGAGTATTATATGGCGAAACTTTCCACAAAAATGTGACGTCAAGCTGTAAAAATAAAATGCAGCAGAACAACTGACTCTAAAATACATTCACCTTTACACAGAGTAACCTGGGCGTATTGATCACACGGTGTGTGCATTGTGTAGACTAGATTTACATTGACAACTCCAAGGACGGGTCTTGCATTATGTTTAATATACGTACAGTATATATTCTACAAACTATTTCAGAAGCCACATTATGGGTCCTTTATGCCTCAGGGCTCGTTCTGTCCTCATGTAGAAAGGTCTTCTTACTTTGGATCCAGTCCTGTTTTGTTTTTTTTGGGGGTAAGAAATATGCGGACAGAACACATGCGAATGAGCCCTAAAGCGTTCAGAAGATACGTTACATCGGTTGACAATTGTTCCCCTATAGCAAAAGCTATATAGTCACAATCAACCGTATAAGCCTCTGGTCTGAATTCAGTTTGCACTTTTGTATACCTGCCGTATGAACTACTAATAGATAATAGAGTTCCGTAATGTGAGACTGCTTGTGTGGAGACAGCTGGCCAGTGACTCGAGAATAATGCCATTCTTTCCAATACTAGCCGACATTGCCATAAGAATAAAATATTTGTTAGCCAAACCAAAATTTATATTGCCCCATGTATCAATGTAGTGTTGCTAGATTTGCTGTAAAATGCGACTTTTAAACATTTCACATCAGAACGTGCGTCAAATTTGCACAACTTTTTTTATGGCTTTTCTCCCCACTAGTGAATTTTGATGAGAAGTGTTTGTAGTCTCCCTGGAGACATAATTTAGGTTAAATGACGGAAATCTTTGCATGCCTTAGAGCTGGCGTAGGAAGCTGTTTTGCCTGTCAGAGGTCAAAATGCTCCAAATTTATTTAAGGAAATGTATCGTCAGAAAATGACATTATTTAAATACGTTTTTTATTATACATAATAAAAATGTTGAAGTAATTTTTACATTTTGTTAAGCCACATAAAAAAATTCTTGAAATATTACAGTACCACACTGGCCACTAGAGCAATCACTATACGCTGATATTTCCTGTTCTCTGTAGCTGTGTATATACATGATGTACAGCAAAAAAGTGTAGTACCGTTTAAAGGAGGTAGATATTTGTCCGTATTCACCACCTTTTTTAAACTAGCGTCGATCGGCGGTATAGCTTGTCGATCGGTGCTTGTTTGCTCTATTTAAGCAGAGCAGATTGTTCGCATTGGGACAATCCATCATTCTTCCGATCATTGGCGTGTGCAAAAGTGAACCATTGGCACTTAAATTTCCCTGGCCTGCTGCCATGCTGTGCGCCACTTCTCTCGAACATGGTATACATACAAGCAGCCACCAGAGAGCGCTTCCAGGTATCTTCAACCATCTGCACACTGTTTTCTGCAAACGTAGGATGTGGCTGTCCTTTGAAAGCTGTCTTTCTGAATCTGAACATGCTTATCTGGGGGCCACACAGAATGGCATTGCGTGCTGCATATGACGCCCAGACTGCAGATTCTACACACCTAGTTTAGAAGGTGACAGCCCATAGGCCGATAGTCATCATCTACTGTAATCTGGCTCATTTTACCATCACAACGGAAAATTAATATCATGGCGTTTTTGGTCTTTTGTGCATCATCTTTACCAACATGGCGTACAACTGTAAACGTGGTTCGTTTTAAAGGGGTTGTCAACTGATGACGACCGGACAACTGATGACCTATCCACCAGATAGGTCATCACTATATGATCTGTGGGGGTCCGACACCCAGACCCCACACCGATCAGCTGCTCCAGCTGCCTGTGGGCATCGGACGTTATTGCACAGTATGCAATGTAGAGCCGGAAGCAGTTGGTTTCGTACATTGCATAGCGGCCGTGCTGCAGCTCCGCTCCTATCCACTTGAATAGAAGCAGAGCTGCAGCTCGGCCGCTATTGCCATCTGCTTCCGGTGTGGACGTACGGTGCCCGGAGGCAGCTGGAGCAGCTGATCGGTTCGGGTGTCGGACCCCCACAGATCATATACTGATGACATATCCGGTGGATAGGTAATCCGTTTCTCATCGATCTGGAAGAAAGAAGGTTTGCGTTAATCTTTTCCTTGGGAGAAAAGCAGTATGGCTTCTGGACCCGTTCCACCCCCTCGTAATTTGCAAGTATTGAGGAGTAGGGGATAGGGGGGAGCTCCTTGCAGTCCAATTACCTAGTATTGTGTTAATACCTTTTTAGAACAGACTCCATGATAATGTTATGGGTTTCCTAATATAATCTGATTGATGCCATACAAATTGACTCTGGCATGAGCGCTGTTTTTTGGTTGTAGCAGTAAAATATCTGTGTACTTTTTTATTTATTTTTTTGGCCAGGCTTTTGCCATAAATGATTTGTTGCACAGAATTTGTGTGGCTGCTTCCGATCTGGGATAACTGGATAAATCTCATCATTTCAGGGTTCTGGCGCTTCCCGTGTCATGACTCAGAGGAGGAGAACTATTTAATGGCTCGGAGTTAAACATGTGAACATCACTATTTGCTATTAACGTCAGCCGAGTAGTTGTTAAGACCTCCTGCATAAAAAGGATTGTAGCTGGCAGCTCCCCAGAGTAGCCCCGCATGAGAACACTTCTAATTGGCAGTCAGTCAGAGTGACCCGCTGGCTTATTAATAAGCTCTTCACGGCTTCCCCTGGCTAAGCATCAGACATGTTTTTAACTTTACATCCAGAGATGTGCTCACCCCATCCTCCAAGTCCAATGTGGGAAAACATTCCTGGTTTCCAGGACATGTGGGTTTGTCACTTCACTGCAAGGTTTATAAGATTAGGTGCATTCACTATTCAAAATAAATAGCAAATAGCGGTCAGAGTTACCCACTCGCGCCCTCCAAAATAAACAGCTGGATTGCCTCTCAAGCAGTCCAGCATCATTGAGTAGATTTTTCTTGGAGTGTGCGAGGGAGGAGGCATGTTAAGATTTTTTTATGTGTCATATATATATATATATTTTTTTTTTTCTTCTCCTTAACTAATCCAATTGTACATGTCTAGATAAGAGTTTATTTTCAGGGATATAGGTGTCAGAATGATTTAGTCCACCCCCCCCCCCCCCTCTAGATTGGCAAAAACTTATTTGAAGTTATCCTTGAGTTGGGAAAATGGCAACCAAATCATGGAGAGGTGCGTAGACATCAATCATTTTGATGCCGCCTCTGTTTTGGATGACTGATCATGTGACAAATGTTAGTCTGTTAAAGGAAAACACTACCTTTGAAGGACTTTTTTTTACAATAGTACACAGCTGAAATCTGTATGAAAAGTTGAGTAGCGTTGCAAATACTACTTTTGTGTTTTGTTTTTTTTAATCTTGAATTGCTTTTTGATGACATGATGTTTAAACTCTGTTCAGGCTGGATTCCTCTCCCGACATGTCCATGCTCCCCCGGCTGGTCTCTCTGCAGCCTGCCTCCTGTGTTGACATTTCATCACATGACTGTTGCAGCCAATCACAAGCTGCAGCGGTCTCATCTGATGAAACAAGACTACAGGAGACCAGCAGGGGAGGCAAGTATTGCAGGTTTTTTTTTTTCTCTTTGTCAGCTGAATTCTGGAGTGGTGCGATTAGGTGCGGACTTTCGAGCGAAATTCCCTGTGGAATCTGGATTGTATTTTCTGCAAAATTTTCCACAGTGTATCTGACCTGTGGGAACATACCCGAAGACTAAGTTCACACTAGCGGTCGTATACGTTTACCTGTCTTTCGTCCGAGGAAGAGAGGATCGAAACTCTAAACGGAAAGCAAAGGTTCAGTTAGAATTCCCATTGATTTCAATGATAATTATTTTATATCAGTTGCTTTCCGTTAGTCTGTGTTCGCCTAGGGTTCAGTTTTTTTTTTGTTACGGAAACAAAAGTTCTGCAGACTGCACTCCTGTTTCTATTTAAAAAAACGGAAACCTAGCGAACGGAGACAAACGGAAAGAAACTTTTATACAAAAGAATTACAATTGAAAATAATGGTAATTCTAACTGAACCTTTGCTTTCCGTTTTTAACGTTTCAATCCTCTCTTCCTCTGACAGAAGAGAGGTAAACGTGTACTAACGCTAGTTTGAACTTGGGCTAAGGCGTTGTTCACATCTGCGTCGGGACTCGATTCATGGGTTCCGTCTCCGCTTTCCGTCAGGGGAACCCATGAACGGAATCCAAACTGAAACAAACGGAAACCATAGGTTTCAGTTTGCATCACCGTTGATTACAATGGTGACGGACGGTGCAAATGGATTCCATTTGTCACAGTTGTTTAAGGGTTTCGTCTTTTGATGGAATGAATAGCGCAGGCGACAACGGTATTCCATCAAAACGACGGAACCCTTAAACAATGGTGACAAACTGAAACCATTTGCTCCGGACCCGTTACCATTGAAATCAATGGTGATGCAAACGGAAACCTATGATTTCCGTTTGTTTTAGTCAGGGTTCCGTTCATGGGTTCCCCTGATGGAAAGGTCCGACAGAACCCATGAACGGAGCCCTGAAGCAGATGTGAACGAAGCCTTATTTTGATCCGTTTTTCACAGTATCACAGTAATGGATTATACAACGCAAGTGTGAATTTAGCCGAACGGTTAAAGCTCTGCTGTTCGATCACAGCTACATGGTGGGCAATTCTGTCTGTTTCCGAAGATGACCAGTGAAATCTTTGATGAATTTTGTAAGCAGCTATTCATATGAATAGCGAATATAACATTAAATAACTCCGTACATCAGTACAAACACAGTAATGCTAAGTATATGCAAAGTTACTCAGATTTTCATGTAGCTTTAAACTTAAAGGGGTTTTCCAGAACCTGACTTGTGATGGTCAATTACCTACAACTGCCAATACAAGTCAAACATGTGTAAGCAGAAATGCCTTCTAGAATCTCTCATACTGGGCCGTGGTGCATAGAAAGCATCCTGTGGCACCATCCTGTTTTTTTTAATCAAATGCTTTTTATTGTGCAGTTTCAACAAATACAGTAACATACACAAACATAAACACCCATACCCCCCCCCCCCCAGCCTTTACGCTCGACCAAGCATCCGGAGAGAGAAAGAAAGAACCATAGCAGGGAGGTGACTTGGCAAGAGGGTGACTTAGCGTATGCAAACACATAAATATACCTTCAAACATATATTTTAGTTACTACCCCCCTTTCACGTCTACAGCAGTCACCCAGGATCCCCAACCCTATGCAGTAGGAGATATAGATATTGAAATCCTCCCCCCTCTATCCCATAGCAGTGAGGCACAGGCCAGGCTATCAGTTTCTAGCCATGACACCCATAGTTTGTCAAATCTGGCAGACGCTCCACGATTAAGAAAAACAGCCTTTTCATTGACCAGCAACATATTCACCTTCGCTACAAACTCTTGCTCTGACGGGGGAGAGGGCTGTATCCAATGCTGCGCAATTAGTTTCCGAGCCACATATGGTAATCTCCCCACTGCCAACTTCCCATTGGAGTCCAGAGGCAGGCCATCCACGAAACCCAATAGACAAACCTTTGGGTCTCTGGGCACCGATATAGAGAACACCTTCCCCACAATGGCAAGGAGATTGGACCAGAACATATCTAATTGCGGGCAGTCCCACAGCATATGCAGTAGATCAGCAGGCTTTAGGCCACATCTCGGGCACGTAGCGTCAGGATGGACTCCAATACGGTGCAACACCACAGGCGTTTTATAGACATGGTGTAATATATATAGCTGTGAGAGCCTACCACCCTCGCTCAGCGAAACATTGGGGACAGCCGTCATTATGGTAGACCACTGGTCATCGTCAATCCCAGGTATATCCCTTTCCCATTTAGGCATAGCGACTAAAGGATCTCTATCTAAGAATTTAGACAATAGTAGCTGACACATCCATGATATAACTCCTTTCGTTTTACCAGAAGGACCAAGGGTTTGAATAATAGTGTCCGGTTGTATATTCACTGGTGACTGTGAGAATTGTGTATGGAACGCATGCCGGAGTTGTAGATACCTGTAGAAACTACTATGTGGGATATGCAATTCGTCCTGAAACTGCTGAAAGGATTTAAAGTCCGACCCGCTAACCAATCGGGAAACCCTTGTAAGCCCCGCAGTTTTCCAGTACTCCTAGCCATCTAGTGCAATAAACTCGGGGAGCGATCCATTCCCCCATAGTGGTGTATATTCCGTGTAGCCCCGCACCCCTCTCAATTGTTTAACTTTCCCCCACGTTTTGTGGACAAGGTCTAAAGTTGGAAACACAGGGTGTCTGCCTGAGAGACGACCAACCTCAACTGCCTCAAACGTCACATTTCAGATGGTATTGCAGTGTTAAGTCTGAAGCCTCCTCTCCTACGTGTGTACCCCACCCCTTAAGGTGTTGGCACTGCGCAGCCAGAAAATAGGGGTTTGGGAGGGCAAGGCCTCCTGAATCTTTGGGCCTCTGCAAAATTTCTAACCGCATTCTAGGGTGATTCCTACACCGTATAAGATCCTGGAAAAGGGCATTTATCTTGTGAAATCTAGTGAGCGGGATTCACACCGGTGCATTGTGCAACAAGTATAGCAGCTGCGGCATCCGTATAATTTTTATAAGGTTCACCCGGCCTACGACAGAAAGAGACATCTTTCACCGCCCCCATCTTACGTTTAAACTTTTGTAGTAGAGGAGTCTGGTTAAGGTCTTCAAAATCAGACAGTTGTCCAGTTACCTCTATACCCAAGTAACGTATCTGCTCAACACATTGGACCAAGGTCCCGTTCTTGCCAGAGGCTCGGGAAACGGGTCAATCGGGAGTAATGCCGACTTATGCCAATTAATAGTGAGACCGGAGAGACGTCCGAACTCATCCACCAGTCATAGCTTGTTAGGGAAGGACCAGTATCGCCCAAAAAGAGCAACGCATCATCTGCGTACAAGGCAATTTTGTTTTCGTAGCTACCGTATGTAAACCCTTTTGGAAAGTCTAAGGCCCCATGCACACGAACGTGTTTTTGCGTCCGCAATTCCCCCGAAAATCCACGGGAGAATTGCGGACCCATTCATTTCTATGGGCCCATACACACTATCCGTGTTTTCACGGGTCCCCGCATGTCCACAAATCCGTGCCGCACAAACTCAGGACATGTCTTATTACGGCCCGCAAATTCGATGCGGACATGCCCATAGAAATCAATGGGCCCGTGGAAAATGCGGGTACACCTCCGTGTGTCAACCGCAGTTTGCGGAAGTGTTGCTAGGCGACGACCAGGAATGAGTTCTGACGTCACCCTGTTTTACCTAGGCTTTTTTTTTAATGAACTCCGGATTACATACGGATGAACTGCGGAGGACATTTCACGAAACACGGTCCTGGAATTTGCGGACCAGAAAAACACTACGGTCGTGTGCATGAGGCCTAACTGCAGCAGCTAGGGGTTCACCATCCTATTTTTTACATAAATATTTTTTTTTACATGACAAAAAAAAAGGAAGTTTTTACTGGATGCCAAAACGTGATGTGAACATGGTCTTAGGATCACTTTTTCCAATGTGCTGTGCCTCCATGTAATGTGTTCCTGCCAGGAGACTTTATAACGGTAATTAATGA
Source organism: Rhinoderma darwinii (assembly GCF_050947455.1). NCBI lineage: Eukaryota > Metazoa > Chordata > Amphibia > Anura > Rhinodermatidae > Rhinoderma > Rhinoderma darwinii. The sequence continues at coordinate 242,567,594 of NC_134690.1, forward strand.
TCGGTATCATTGAACCCACCTGTCGACACCGGTTTGGCTGTGACTACCATGCTCAAACAGATTAAGCGCTTGTAATAGCTTGTTTTCAACCAGGGCTCTTGTTTCCTAGAATACATCTAAATGCCCAACCAGTAACAAAAGCTCCCTCAATTATTTTTTCATGAGACTTGAACTACTTTGAAGTCCCTGCAACACGTTTAGTAAGCATGGATGACATGAAATGTGGCCATGTTGAGGACTTTTTATTTTTTTTTATTTTTTTATATCATGTATCTGTTTTAGCAGTTTGTCAGTTCTATATCGGTTATCAATAAAAGCATCTATGAAGCAGTGTAGGGTTAAAGGTCCACAGGATATGTCAGTTGAGGGGTCCACCTCTGGGACCCGGACCTTTCTCTAGAACGGGTCCCCCTAAACCCCGTTCTACCGCTCTCTGTTTTGGCTGAAGGGTGTGCTTTCAGACCATGAAGAATAAGAAAACCACGTAGCTCGCTGAGCTACACTGTTTCTGTTAGTCCAGTGTGGGCAGCGTCTACCAGACAATTTTCCAGCACTTCATGTTTCCCTCTGTGACCAGCTTTATGGAGATGCCGATTTCATTTTCCAGCAGGACTTGGCACCTGCCCACACTGCCAAAAGTACCAAAACAAAGTTTACTAACCACAGTATCACTTCGCTTGATTGGCCAGAAAACTCGCCTCCTCTAAACCCAATAGAGAATCTTTGGAGTATTGTCAAGAGGAAGATTAGACCCACCAGACCCAACAATGCAGACCAGCTGAAGGCTACTATCAAAGCAACCTGGGCTTCCATAACACCTCAGCAGTGCCACAGGCTGATCGCCCCCATGCCACTCCGCATTGATGCAGTAATTCATGCAAAAGGAGCCCCGACCAAGTATTGAGAGCATATACTGTACATACTTTTCAGTAGGCCAATATTTCCTTATTAAATTTTTTTAAATTGGGCTTATATAATCAAATTTCCTCCGACACTAAGTTTTGGGTTTTCATTAACTGTTAGCCATAATCATCAACATTAAAAGAAAAAAATGCTGGAAATAGATCACTCTGTGTGTAATGAATCTATATAATACGAGTTTCACTTTTTGAATTGAATTACTGAAACAAATTAACTTTTTGATGATCTAATTAATTGAGAAGGACTGGTGTATGATAGATCTAGAGAGTCACCCTAGATATCTATTAATAAATTGACAAAAAATATTATCAAAATAATTGAAAAATCGTGGCAAAAAACTGCTTTTGTAAATGTATCTTTACAGAAGTAAGCAAATTATTTTTGAAATTGTATTTATATTATTACAAATAATAGATTTTGCCATTCGATCCCTAAAAGCCTACGGCTACACTAAAGAGGGATGGCTTAATGTTTTGCTGGGTGCATTGTTATGGAAAGCTTGGACCTGTAGATGTATACTTAAAGGCCTCATGCACACGAACGTAAAAACACCCGTAATTACGGGCCCATAGACTTCTATTGGCCACGGGCACCTTCCCGTATGCTTACGGGAAGGTGCCCGTGCCGTTGAAAAATATGGAACATGTCCTATTTCAGGCCGTAATAACGGCACTGGCAGGCCCATAGAAGTCTATGGGGCTCCCGTAATTACGGGTGGCTATGTGTGTGTACCCGTAATTATGGGAGCGTTGCTAAGCGACGTCAGGGGATAGTCACTGTCCAGGGTGCTGAAAGAATTAACTGATCTGCAGTAACTCTTTCAGCACCCAGGACAGTGACTACCGCTGGAGTTAATAGTAAAAGTTAACTTACCCAGAAGTCGTCTTCTTCCTCCTCCAGTCTGGCCTCCCGGGATGACGTTTCATCCCATGTGACCGCTGCAGCCAATCACAGGCTGCAGCGGTCACATGGACTGCCGCGTCATCCAGGGAGGTCGGACTGGATGTCAAAAGAGGGACGCGACACCAAGACAACGGTATGTATGAACTTCTTTTAATAGCTGCGGAAACTCTGCCCGAAAGGGCTGCCCCTTCTCTCTTTCCAGCACTGATAGAGAGAAGGGGCTGCCGATTAGTGCAGAGAAAACGGGTCCTTGAATACTGGTGACACTGGACCCGTATTTATGGCCACGGGTCAGTAGATACTGGTGGAATACGGGTCGAATACGTGTGACAAAGGACCCGTATTTACGTCAGTATTTACGGGAGGAAAAAAATAAGTTCGTGTAAGAGGCTCTCTCACCACATAAGGTGGCCTATCTCTTACATAAGGAGATCGGCGCTGTAATGTAGGTAACAGCAGTGTTTTTTATTTAGAAAAACTATCTATTTTCACCAAGTTATGAGCTATTTTAGCTTTATGCTAATGACTTTCTTAATGGACAACTGGGCGTGTCTTTACTTTTGACCAAGTGGGCGTTGTGGAGTGAAGTGTATGATGCTGACCAATCGGCGTCATATACTTCTCCCCATTCATTTACTCTGCACATAGTGATCCTGCGTTCACTATGTGCGTCACATACACACACACTAACGTTACTGAAGTGTCTTGACAGTAAGAGTATGTTCACACACAAACTCGAAAACGTCTCAAAATACGGAGCTGTTTTTAAGGGAAAACTGCTCCTGATTTTCAGAGGTTTTTTTGTGCCACTCGCGAATTTCGCGGCATTTTTCGCTTTGTTTTTTTACGGCGGTTTTTGGAGCTTTTTTGAATAGTCTATGGAAAACTGCTCCAGAAACCTCCCAAGAAGTGTCCTGCACTTCTTTTTTGCGTCCGTTTTTTTTACGCGTAAAAAAAACGCCGCAAAAACGCTCCATCGGAACGTTTTCCCATTGAAATCAATGGGCAGATGTTTGGAGGCATTATGCTTCCGATTTTCCGGCCGTTTTTCGGGCATTTATGGCCCGAAAAACGTACGAAAAAAGGCTGTCTGAACATACCCTAAATAGACATCGCGTCCAGCCAGGACGGGATGTCTATTCACAATCCCGACACTTTGCTAACGTTTGTGTGTGACTTACTCACACAGCACATCGAGATCACGCCGTGCTGTCATTTACAGCGAGATCTCGCAAGATTACGCTTGCTGGGCTGTAAGTCACACATAAGCGTTACCGAAGTGTCGGGATTGTGAATAGACATCCCGTCCTGGCTGGAGGTGATGTCTATTTACGGTCAGGACACTTCAGTAATATTAATGTGTGAGTGTGCATTTATTTTTATTTATCTAGATTTTTTTTAGCTTACCGGAAAACCCCTTTATGGGGAGTTCACACAGAGTTATTTGACGCGGAAACAGTGCCGGAAAACGTGCCAAAAAACGGCCGAAAATGCCTCCCATTGATTTCAATGGGAGGCAGAGGTGCTTTTTTCCCACGAGCGGAAAAAACACCTCGCGGGAAACAGAAGGGACATGCCCTATCTTCGGGCGTTTACGCCTCTGACCTCCCATTGACATCAATGGGAGGCAGAGAAAGCTTATTTCGCTGCGTTTTTTGCCCGCGGGCGAAAATCGGCGTGCAGGCAGAGCAAAATCCGCCTGCAAAAACTCCATGTGAACTCCGTGTGAACCAAGCTTTTTGAGGCAGACTTTGCTCTGCCTGCCCGCCGATTTTCACTGCGTTTTTCGCCCGTGGACAAAAAACGCAGCGAAATACGCTTTCTCTGCCTCCAATTAATGTCAATGGGAGGTCAGAGGCGTAAACGCCCGAAGATAGGACATGTCCCTTTTTCTCGCGAGATGGATTTTCCGCTCGCGGGATAAAAACGCGTCCGCCTCTCATTGAAATTAATGGGAGGCATTTTCAGCAGTTCTTTGGCGCATTTTCCAATGCGGTTTCTGCGTTAAAAAATGTGTTAAACTGTGTGAACTGACCCTTGAACTTACGTTTTTTGCCGCATTATTAGGGTATTTTCACACGGCTTATTTTCAGCCGTTTTTCGGGCCGTAAACTGCTGAAAATACGGAAACTGAACGCCTCCAAACATCTGCACATGATTTAAATGGGAAAAACTGCATTTTGTTCCGCTGGGGCGTTTTTTTTAATGCGACCGTTTGAAAGAACGGCCGCAAAAAAAGCCTCAAAAAAACGTTTGTGGTTTAAAAAATGGCTGAAAATCAGAGGCTGTTTTCCCTTGAAAACAGCTCCATATTTTACATCCTTTTTTTGTTTACCGTGTGAACATACCCTGAGATGCATTATAGAGTTTTTGGGAACGCTCTATCTAGAGCTAATCCCTTTTGCTGCATTTGTATATGATGTCATTTAGTGACTAAGCCTTTAAACCTGCTGCTCCGTGTCAGGTTGTACAGAGAACGGTATTTCATTGTGTCAATAGAACAGCTAAAGCGATTGAACTGGAGATCAGCAGGTCACAAGTTACCTGTCTAGGTCTAGATGATGGCCGTGCTTACCAGGAGGAAGTTACAGCAGCACTATAGGATGAGAACAGCTGTATACTTAAAAGGCCAATTTGTTAATCATAAGGGTATGTGCACACGATGAGAGGCTTTTACGTCTGAAAAGGCAGACTGTTTTCAGGAGAAAACAGCTGCCTCGTTTCAGACGTAAATGCTGCTCCTCGTATTATGCGAGGCGTCTGTGACGCTCGTAAATCTTGAGCTGCTCTTCATTGACTTCAATGAAGAACGGCTCAAATTACGTTGCAAAGTGCCCTGCACTTCTTTGCCGAGGCAGTCAATTTACGCGTCGTCGTTTGACAGCTGTCAAACGACGACGCGTAGATGACAGGTCATCTGCACAGTACGTCGGCAAACCCATTCAAATGAATGGGCAGATGTTTGCCGACGTATTGTAGCCCTATTTTCGGGCGTAAATCGAGGCATAATACGCCTGGTTTACGCCTGAAAATAGGTCGTGTGAACCCAGCCTCACTGTGTGGTTATCCAATGCAGGTGCCCGTAACCATGTATCCATTCATATCTCCTGGTGTTTGTTTTATTTCACATTCTACATAAAACCGGCATCATTTAGTCATTATGATTTCTAGATGTTTGTAAAAAAAATTTTTTAGAAGTTAATGTTTGCTATGCAAGTATACCATAGACTATAGATCAACCTCGCCATCTCTTATTTTTTTCATCTTTTTTTTTGTATGTAACTCGAGCATAAAACAATTTGTACATTTTACAGGCAATATAGTTATATAAGGGAGTTGACATAATACATTAAAAGAAAATAAAGAGGTCAGTGCCGGACTAAAACAGATTGTATAACTGAGGCTAATGAGACTATATGGTGAAATAATGAACAGCCTCCTCTTGTAGTTAGTGCCACACACACCCCCTGTAGTTAGTGCCACACACCTCCTCTTGTAGATAGAGTCCCACCCCTCCTCCCTGTACATAGTGCCATTGGGTCTCCCACGAGGATCCTCTGATGTCACTGGCCATATACGGATAGTGACGTCGGGGGCTTCTCCAGGAGCGGATTCCCCGGGAAGAGCGTTGGCAACTCTGTGGCCGGGGATTCCTCCATACCTACAAACTTTGAAGTATCAGAAAGAGGGTCAACCGATGCGGCACGCATAGCAACACAGTATAATGCCCTTTAGCTGCTCTCACGCAGTACAATGCTCTCTAGCTGTCCTCACACAGTACAATGCTCTCTAGCTGCCCTCACGCAGTATAATGCCCCTATAGCTGCCCCATACAGTAGAATGCCCCACCCCCTTGAAGATGGCACCACCGTCTCTGTAGATAGCACTACCCTCCCCCCTAGAGATTACACCATTGGGACTCCCTTTAGGAGCGCAATCCCCAGCCAGAGCATAGGATGGGGATTCTGCTCCTAGATGCTACTGCATATATGGACAGTGACGTCACTGTCCACATATGGACAGTAACATCAGGGGCTACTTCTGGAGCGGAATCCTCTGGGATAGCATCGGCAAGAGGGATTCCGCTTCAGAGGAGCCACTGACGTGACTGTATATGGACAGTGACGTCAGTGGCTCCTCTGGAGCGGAATACCCTGCCATCGCATCAACGAGGATTCCGCTTCAGAGGAGCCACAGACGTCACTGTCCATATGGCTCTAAGTAGCGCTGTGCCCAGTCCTTGGCGAGCAGAGGATCTCCCTCTGCGCCTCCGCTCTAAACTAATGCTGAAGCAAAGAGCTTAAAGAGGCTCTGTCACCAGATTTTGCAACCCCTATCTGCTATTGCAGCAGATCGGCGCTGCAATGTAGATTACAGTAACGTTTTTATTTTTAAAAAACGAGCATTTTTGGCCAAGTTATGACCATTTTTGTAGTTATGCAAATGAGGCTTGCAAAAGTCCAAGTGGGTGTGTTTAAAAGTAAAAGTCCAAGTGGGCGTGTATTATGTGCGTACATCGGGGCGTTTTTAATACTTTTACTAGCTGGGCGCTCTGAAGAGAAGTATCATCCACTTCTCTTCAGAACGCCCAGCTTCTGGCAGTGCAGATCTGTGACGTCACTCACAGGTCCTGCATCGTGTGGGCACCAGAGGCTACAGTTGATTCTGCAGCAGCATCAGCGTTTGCAGGTAAGTAGCTACATCGACTTACCTGCTAACGCCGATGCTGCTGCAGAATCAACTGAAGCCTCTGGTGCCGATGTGGCCGACACGATGCAGGACCTGTGAGTGACGTCACAGATCTGCACTGCCAGAAGCTGGGCGTTGTGAAGAGAAGTGGATGATACTTCTCTTCAGAGCGCCCAGCTAGTAAAAGTATTAAAAACGCCCGCTTGGACTTTTACTTTTAAACACACCCACTTGGACTTTTGCAAGCCTCATTTGCATAACTACAAAAATGGTCATAACTTGGCCAAAAATGCTAGTTTTTTAAAAATAAAAACGTTACTGTAATCAACATTGCAGCGCCTATCTGCTGCAATAGCAGATAGGGGTTGCACAATCTGGTGACAGAGCCTCTTTAATGTTCCCTGGTTCAGAATTAAGTTCAACTGTATCTGCGTCCTGAGGACGCAGATGCAGTTGGCTGCAGGACAGGCCGCCTAGGACAGATTGGAGGTATGATTCCTCTCCTAGAGGAGGAGCCCCTGACGTCACTGTCCATATATGGATACTGAGGTCAGGGGGTTTCCGCTCTAGGAGGAGTAGTCGATTGTATCTGCGCCCGGCCCAGTGCGCCCCCTACCGTCTCTCCCAGTTGCGCCCAGGGCGCATGCCCAGCCTACCGCCCCGAGCTACGCCTCTGGTTGGACCCCTGACCTCTCAAGCCAAAAATCACAACCTCTATGACTTCCAGAAAACACAATTGTCTCCCTTTGTTAGGACGCTTTGCAAGCCAGAACCATTTAATGTATGTTCACACACAGCTTTAACCCCTTGACGCATTATCATGTACGTGATAAGCGTCCTAGGAAAGTATGGAGCGCGCTCACTGGCTGAGCGCACTCTATACGCTGCTGGTGCCAGCTGAGCTTTGCAGCTGACACCCGGGACTAACGGCCAGGCACAGTGATCGCGCTGTTACCAGCCGTTTAACCCCACAAATGCTGCGGTCAGTCGCGACCGTAATATCTGAGACGTTGAAAGTAGAAGCGGCCCCCTCCTTCGGCGCCCCCACAACACGATCGGTGGGTGCCGATGGTTGTCATGGCAGCCCAGGGGCCTAATGAAGGCCCCCAGGACTGCCTTCTTTCTGCCTCTGTTAAGCCCCTCCTCTGGCACAGCTTAACAGAAGCCTGTAAAAATTACAATATACTGCAATACATAAGTATTGCAGTGTATTGTACCAGCGATCTAACTCCCCCTAAAGGGGCTAATAAAATGTGTAAAAAAAATAAAAGTTTTAATGTTGTTAGTAATGAAAAAATAAATGTGTATGGAGAAATGAGTGGATAAGATTATAAAATGCTGTACAACATATTTTACAAAACTGAGACTGCTGACCAACAATGTTGATTAAACTTTACCTGTCCTTTTTTGTTTTTACCTATAGGTGCAGCTCGGACAAGTGGAGATAAAATGCCCAATAACTGAGTGCAATAAACACCTGGATGAATCCACCATTTTGTTCAACCTGCCACATGATGACATCATCAAGTACAAGTACTTCCTGGAACTTAGCCGAATGGACTCCAGCACCAAGCCCTGCCCACAGTGCAAGCACTTTACAACCTTCAAGAGGAAGATCCACATTCCAACCCCAAGCAAATCCGAGAACAAGTTCAAAGTAAGCCAACGACGCGCACATTGGAGATCCCAAAATTACTCATTGGGCCTCCTTCACATTTGCCTTTACGGTACCGCAACAAACACTTGATAATATTTTGGGTTTTTGCAATGATCCGCAGATGCATCATAAAGAAATAGCTCTATGGAATGTTCCTAGAACTGTATTATCACATTACTGGGTGTAGAATTATGCAAGCTCCCGGCAGTCGTCTTACTTGCTCAACGTCACCACGTGCCTAGCTTCTGCGTAGTTCACTGGGGAGCCATCACTGGCTATGTTGAGCCTCCTAAATGTGTCTTCATGGTTATGACTATCTGATCATTGCTCACTCCCTTTGTGCATTGTTTATTTATTCTCCGTTACGGTATATCAAAATGCTTACTTTTTTTTTAACGTTATTCTTTAACTTACAGCATGAGATAGGAGTAATTGGTCTAAAATATTGCTGAAACCTTGATGGGTTTTTATTAATATTACTTCACAGCGCTGGAGAAACCAGCTTGGCCTCACACTATATTTAGCGGTCAGTTGACATCTATTCATCCCGACTTTACCATTAGCATGTACACTCTGCTCCGGAGACCCCCATACACATTAGTCAGCGGATCCTGCTCAAATCGTTGCGGTCAGATGACTTTTATCTGTGCATTGGTGGGCACATCTTAGAATAGAATTGCATGCATTTGTGAAGTATGACCCACATATAATATAAAATGGAATCTGTCCTTTTGGCTTTCTGTTCCTTTTGCTTATATAGGATAATCTTGGTCTCACAGTTATTGGTTGCTAGTAGGTACAACTGATAGGGAGAAATGGGAGAAGAACCTTTACATACAGACACCCAGGCTTTCTGTGACCAGGTGACTGAGATATCTGCCACATGAGAGCTAATATGGATGCCAAGAAGTAGATGGTTCTTGTATCTATCTAGGAGGGACCCAGTGTTCACTAAAGAGGTTTTCCAGCTTGTAGATTCCAGAGCACATAATGTAGAAAAAAACCTTTCTAATATAATTATTTTACCAGTGTGATTCTTTTCCCGCACTGGGCTCTCTGCCCACCCCTGGTCGTCTTTTTTTTTAATTTTCTCTTCTATGTAATCTGAAAGCTTTAGTTATAACCCAGAAAACGCCTTTAATACACCGGCTGGTGTGTGTTGCCAGAACCACTGGACAAGTACAGGGCAGTAGGAGAGATAAATAGCAATATAATTCTGGAAAGCAACTCTAATGACACTGGCAGTATTGCCCAGTTGACGCTGGCTGTTACCCAAATGGTGGGAGAATGTGCAATTCTATCATTTTGGGCGCGAGCATGCATCCGTTCTGGGAAACAAATGTAACAATCAAAGTGTACAGTGAAAATAAAGGTATAATGTAAGTGGAAGCTTTACTGCTTGACCATGTTCTTCTTGCAGGTGAACAGAACTTATTTTGAATGTACTCCTATAGTGAACATATGTGACCCCATTCCATTTGGGATTACCAGCGGATCAAATTAATTTTTAGCATTCCAATCTATTGACTTAACTGTTACTTGTTGAATATGTAGAGCAGTTACATAACCGCAAATTACCATAATTCATTAGTGACTAATATTCCAAACTGATTTATCGCTATGATGCTATGGAGCATCCGGTTTTATTTTACGGCAATATTTATGATCTCATATTGTACAGAGTAGCAATTTTATTAGGATTTTGACTCAGTAGCAGTATATATCCAAAATGTGGAGGTTCACTGATGTGATCTGATGTAATGAAATCCTCGATTGGATTGAAGGAAAGATGAATGGCAGTAAATGCAGGGCAATTCTTGAGGGAAAACCGGTTTGTCTGCCATAGAGTTGAGACCGGTACTGATGTTCACCTTCCAGCAGGACAATGACCCTAAACATACTGCTAAAGGTGCATTGGAGTGGTTTAAAGGGAACCTGTCACAATAAAAATGCAGTCTGACCTACAAGCAGCATGTTATAGAGCAGGGGGAGCTGAGCAGATTGGTGCACATTTTGTGGGAAAATATTCAGTAGAACTGAAATATATTGATCGAAGCCTCTGCTCATTCTGGGCTTAGGAGTCCAGTGGGCGGTCCTACTCAGAGGTTTAGATCAAGAAATTACAAGTTTTATGGAATCTTTTACCACAAAAATGTATATTAATGTATTCAGCTGCCCCTCATCAGATCTGCCCGCAGCATGTTATAGGGGAAACCTATAAATGTCTTGGAATGGCCTAGTCAAAGCCCAGACCACAATCCAAATGAGAATCTGTGGCGTGACTTGAAGACTTCTGTACACCAACACAACCCATCTAACATTAAGGAGTTGGAGCAGTTTTGACTGGAAGATGGTGCTTGTGTCACAGTAAAAAATATTTTGCACCTTCAAAGTGGTAGACATGTTGTGTAAATCAAATGGTACAAAATCCCCAATAACCCATTTTAATTGACGGTTGTAAAGCAACAAAACAGGAAAAAATACCTGGGGCCAAATAAAAGCTTATTTTTGGAGAGTCAAGCAACTCGGTGAGCCTCATTCACACGGCAGGGTTTCCCGGCCGGGTGCCGGCCGTTCATAAATCGGCCGGCACCCGGCTGCATTAGGAATAATAGACCCCTAATGGGGCTATTCACACGACCGATTTTTTGACGGCCGGGAAAACCGGCCGTCAAAAAATAGAACATGCTCTATTTTCGCCCGGGTACCCGGCCGCCCGGCTCCCATAGAAGACTATGGGGCCGGGTAATACACGGCCATCACCGGAATGTGTCCCGAGTGATGGCCGGGTTTTCCGGCGCTTGCGCTCTATCTCCTCCTCCTCACAGCGCAGAGTGCATGTGAGGAGGAGGAGTTGATGCCATTCTGACGAATGGCTGTGCGCTGTACACTGTGTGGCAGGGCCGGGGTGTACAGCAGGTGGAAGGGAGCGCTGCGCTGGCTCCCTTCCCCTGCTTGTTTTAAAAGCGCCCCGGCCCGGCGACACCTTCGATGGCGCCGCTAGCAGCTGCTGCTGCTGCTACTACTGTAGCGACACCACTATAGCAGAGCGGGGAGGTATCTCCCCGCTCTGCTATGTGCTGGCCCCACTTTAGCTCTTTGAAGGAGCGGAATCCCCGTGTTTTCGGGGATTCCGCTCCTGGACAGAGCGCTTGATGTCTCTGTCCATATCTGGGCAGTGACATCAGGGGAAACTCCTGAAGCGGAATCCCCGAACACATGGGGATTCCCCTTCAGGAGTTGCCGCTGATGTCACTGTCAAGATCTGCCCGGCCAGGCACGGATGCAAAACTTTATGTAAACCGGCCGGGCAGAATGGCCGATTTTACCGGCCGGCACTCGGGCTCGGGCGCGACCCGGTCGTGTGAATCCCGCCTGGTAACCCCTGATGTGATCTCTGCTACATCTATTTGTTTGCTACATGAGGGCATGGTTCTTGTTGGTTTTTTACATAACTAACATCGGTACCATTTTAAACATGGCCGTCTCCAGTTGCTTATCTCACATGACACATTGATGGTGATACGTAAGAGCATTTATAAGTATTGGTGGTTGTATGAATCCCCTCCTCCTATGCAGATGTTCCATTGTTTACTGAATATCACGACATAATTACAATAATAAATTCTAATAAATGCATCAACGGTTAATTTTGATGTCTGAGTGAATGGGTACTTGTTCTTGTTGGCTACCTGGCATAAAGAAAATGTGCCTTGAAAGTACCTGCTGTCCCTAAACTTTTGGATTGTTCCTATTGATGTCTATGGGAATTTTTATTGCGTGTGAGTGGGAGTTTGTGCATTTTAAAAAAAAAAAAAAAGTCATGCTGGCTCCTGGACTAAAGTCTGCAGCAGCTCGTCCACCCCTTTTTAAAATCTACCCAATTCATACTTTGTATTTAATTGAAATAAAGAAAATGTAATGTATCACTCAGTTTTTATGACCAGGCTTATTGAATGACTGATTTGAAACTTTAACACATGACCACACATTTACTCGTAAAGAATTAACAACTAATTGTAATATATATTTTATTTTTTTTAATTATTATTTTAGGTTCAGTGTCCATATTGCCAATTTGTATGGTGTTTTAAGTGCCATTCTCCCTGGCACGAAGGTGTTAACTGCAGGGAGTACAAGAAAGGGGACAAGCTTTTGCGTCACTGGGCCAATGAGATTGAGTATGGGCAGAGGAATGCCCAGAAGTGTCCCAGGTGCAAGGTGAGTTTATGGCTGTTTAAGGGTCTGAAAAGGCCCATAAAATCACTCAACTGACTTTTACTATCAAACTAGACGGCTGCAAGAACAGTGGAATTACCTGCATTTCTGCATTGACTACATAGGGCCGGTTCACATAAGTGTTCGGGTTCCGTCAGAGGAACAGAAAGCCGAGCAAAAACGATCGCTTACGTTTGCATTACCGTTGTTTTCAATTGTAATGCCTTAGTTTAGTTTTTTTCCGTTCCGTAAAGTTTCTGTTTTTTTCACAGAAACAATAGCCTAGTCGACTACGCTATTGTTTCCGTGAAAAAAAACGTTACGGAACGGAAAAAAACTAAAACTGAAGCATTACCATTGAAAACAACGGTAATGCAAACGTAAGCGATCGTTTTTGTTCGGCTTTCCGTTCATCTGTTCCTCTGACGGAAAGGTTTAACGGAACCCGAACACGGATGTGAACAGGCCCTAATAAAATGTGGTCTGATTGTTATCGAAGTCACAATTATAGGCCATGACATGCACACGGCCGTGCCCGTACTCACGGGCCGCGATTGCAGGCATGACCGGCCGCGGACAGCTGCTGCATTCCCGGCCCGTGTTCCCATACAAAATATGGGAGCATGGCCTGTAAAACGCTAATGATAGGACACGTCCTATCTTCTGCGGTACACTTCTAAAGCCCGGACACCTTCTCGTAAATAAACAGGAAGGTGTCCTTGGACAATAGAAGTAGAATAGGTCCGTAATTGCGGACCGTAATTACGCTCCGCAATTACAGATTTTTACGGTTGTGTGCAAACATAATCTAACGAACCTATTAACACACACACAAACCTTTGTAACATTGCGTCAACATCCATGGGACAGGGACAGACGTACACAACATAGTGTGAACAGAGCCTTACTTTACTCCTTCCTAGCATATTCCTAGTTCTCCATTATCTGTTTGCAGTGGTCTGTTCCTCAACACCCACAGCATCTCTCTCAAACTAATTGAGTCCTAGAGAAATAGACCATGATCCTGCTGGCACCATGCTGCAATCTTGCTCCATTTGACATAGCGAAATCTATGAGAATGCGATTTGCCACTAAAAAGAGCAGCTCCCACTGGCAGACTGCACATGTCCATGTATTACGTGGACCCCCAATGATTTGTATGTGCATTATGTAATTCTACATATGTTGCGGCCTGCCACTTTACCTGGCAATATCCGCTGAAGGCCAGGGCTTTCATGGGCAAGGTCTGCAGGCTTTCCATCCCTCCAGAGGCCTGATTTGGTTAGTCTCTTCTTATTTCTAAGTAAGCTATGAATTGTGGTTTGTTCATCGGGTCGGCGAGGTAAAACTGTAACGCTCACAAATAACGGATGGATTTTACCTGCTTGTTTGCTTTCATCTGAGATGCTGTCCTTACAGAAGTGTCACATCTTTACATATCTGATCTCACAAGGTGATGGTAGAGAAGCCCCTTTTGTCAGCAACGTTGGTCTGGCGCTCACAAATGTCACACGGGCATTAATAATGGACACGGTAAAAACAAGCTTTGTATTTTACTGGGACAATTTTTCACAAAGAAAAGATCACATCTCACATTACAATAATCGGCCATCGCTGGAGAACACTTCCCACCTGGGCCCTGCTGTTAGATGTGCCAGTCTATTGTACTATTTGATGTGACTTTTTTCCTCTGCGTGCCCTCCATATGTGATCTCAATTTTGAAGGACACGACTGACAATAACCAGGCCATGTGAGGTTGAAGCTTTTGTTTCAGCAACACCTCGGAGTTGACAAAAGTCGAGTAAGTTTAGTATTTCACGTTCCCTGAGACAAGAACACTCGGCGGTGTGTCATGGGCACCCCCATTCTTGTGCAACCTGAACACACTTTGGTATAAACACGCTGTGTTATCAGTGTTTGGAGTGGGTTGGGAAGGAGAGTTTTTTTTTATTATTTTTTTTTCTTTCTGTTTTTAGAATCAACAGAAGACAACGGTCACTTGGTTTCTGCAGTTTTATTAGAAGAGATTACGTTCTAACCAGAGCGAAAACAAACTAAATTCTGTTGTTTGAATCTTGGGTTATACCAGTTGTACCTGAAATAATCAGTTCCCTGCTAGTAAAACCGGGATTCCCTGTGACGATCTGCATGTCTGTCATGTTTCCATTAGATCGTGGTTACCACAGATCTGTATATATGAACAGAAAGATCATGTGCTGACCTATGCCCCAATACTATAAACATAAATATATTGCAAATTATAAATAAATACAAATACATAAATTAATCATTAAAAAAACCAAAACATAAAAAAGTGGTAGAAAAAGACCCCCCCCCCCCCAAAAAAAAAACTACATGCATCTCCAAACTTAGGCCTTGTTCACACGGCGCACCAAAAAAACTACATGTAAAAGCGTCGAACACTAGCGTTTTTGCAAAGCGCTTTTTAAAGTAAAGGCGGTATTTATGGCGTTTTTTCACGCATTTTTGGGTGTTTGATTAGGACTCCAATTGACTATGGGCATTAGGCACGTTTCCGGCGCCAAGAATTGACCTGACGCTTTATTTACACAACGCGTTTTTTAAACACACGAGCGTAAAAAAAACACTTTTTATTCACTACAATGCGTTTTCCCATTGATGTCAGTGGGAAACTTAACGCAAGCATTTTTTACTCGTTTTAGACACGTAAAATGTGTCGCTTACATGCTGTGTGAACAAGGCCTTACACAAATATTACTCATCCAGTGTAAAACCAACGCATTTTGAATGGGCGTCAGGTAAGGCTGGGCAATTAGTCGGGAAAAAAGAGACCGAAATTCAGCGAAGATAACCGATGTCATCTTGCACATTTAGAAACTTGCGCCTGTCTGTGCTGAGCTGTTATGAGCGGCTTTGCACAGATGTATTACGTCCGCTGCACTTCTGGCATTTCTAACAATTGGAATAACATATCTAATTTCATACAATAGGAATTGCGTTTCCTACAATTGGAAAAATTTATATCTAATTGATTATAACTTCTGTTAACCTGTTCCCTGCCGGGGAACAGGTTAACAGAATCTGTAATCCATTATGCTCTACGTGCAGTAACATCCCTCTCTGCCTGTCACCACCTCAGCCAGTCTCTGACATTGCTGATGAGAGCAGTCTAAATTGCAGCAGGGCCAGGCGGATAGTGCTGAGCGGGCACTTTGGTAAGAGATTTCATTGTAATATCTGAAGTCTGAACAACACACCGTGCAGTCCCGGCCCCACGAAGGTGTTGTAAATAAATTACATTAAGGCCAGATTTACACGACTGTGATTGGGCCATGAAAAACGGTCTGTGTATCAGCCGGATTTCCCAACCCGACCACGGTACATGTGAATGGAACTCCTGGAAAAAATATGGCCATTAAAAACTAATCAACTGTCAGTTTTTCATGGCCGTTTTGCATCAGTATGTCTCCAAACTTTTATTCATCAGAGCCCACGTAGACCGTGCCAGTGCCCACTGTAGATAGTGCCACATTGCCCATATAGATAGTGCGACACCCCCCCCCCATTTAGTGCGACACCCCCTGTAGATAGCATCACCCAACTTGCCCCCTGTAGATGGCGTCACTGTAGCTCCCTCTAGCAACGCGATCCCCGGCCAGAGCTTTTCTGATGATCTGGCCAGGGATTCTCCTCCTAGAGGGAGTCCCTGACGTCTCTGTCCATATGTGGACAGTGACGTCAGGTTTTCCATCTAAGAGCAGAATCACCTGCCAGTGTCGGGAACTCTCTGGCCGAGGATTCTGCTCCAGGAGTAGCCCCTGATGTCACTGTCCATATATGGACAGTGACATTAAGGGCTTTCCCAAGACAGGAGTCTCCATCCAGAGTCCTTGCAATGCTCTGGCCGGGGACTCTGCTTCTAGAGGTACCCCTGAAGTCACTGTTCATGTATGGACAGTGACTTCCTGAAACAAAATCCCCGGTCAGAGGTTGCTGACGCTCTGGCAGGGGCTTCCACTTTTAGAGGATGCCCCTTACGTGTCTGTCTATATATGAACAGAAATGTCAGGGACTCCCTCTAGGAGCGGAATCTCCAGCCAGAGCGCCGGCTACGCTCTGGCTGGAGATTCCGCTTCCAGAGGGAGCTACAGTGGCACTAACTACAGGGTGGTGCTATCTACAGGGTGATGTGGCACTATACTAAGAGTCCCTGCTTCCCCACGGAACTGCTGTACTGTACTGTATCAGGGACAGAACAGGGAGCAGATGGAGGCAGAACGGGGCGCAGCCTCTCAGACGGGGCGGACCAGACAGGTGACGAGGCAGAGCTTCCTCCTGCAGCACGGCGCGACAGCGCCACAAGAGAATCTATTTCCACGATTCTGTTAAACAGAATAGTCAACGGCCTTGAAGGCGAATTAATAAAATTGATTTGGTTAATCGCCCAACCCTATCTTTTTATATAACCTCCATCATCCCGATATACAGGGATGATGGGGGTCCCCGTATATAACTCCCATTATCCCGGTATTTCACCCACATCATCCCTGTATATACTGTCACTGTCTGCTTGCCGTGGCGCGTGGGCATTGAGGCTAAACTAAGTAAATTGGGTGGGCATTGAAGACACTGTGGACCGATAGGATGCCTGAAACGCTGGCATATGCCAGAAGTGCAGCAGAACTGGAAGATATGCGCCGAGCCACACAGACCGGAGGAGCAGAGGGATTTCCTCCACTTGTCGTTGGAGCGGGGGTAGGGGAGTATGCAGTTTATTCTCTTTATTAGGCACTGTAGGGCTGGGCATTTAATTTAAAAAAAAGAAAAAATTGTTTTTTAAAAAAAAATTATCCCCCCCCCTCGTTTAAACTGTATTTGCATCTTCAGGCCGCAGATACAGTTGAATCTAATGGTAGAGCAGGGGGCTGTAAGGTCCCTCTTCGACCATTAATGCGAGTCAGTGAGGTAATCGTGCCTGTCTGCGCTGAGCTGTACAGACCGGAGGAGCAGTGGGATCTCCTCCACTCTTCGTTGGAACGGGGTTAGGTGAGCGTTTATATTTTTACCCTACTATTGGGGCTGTATAGGGGCATTAAATTGTGTGGGGAAAGCGTAATCTCTTGCGAGCAGGGTCCTCACTCCTCTGGTTTGAATTGTAAATTAACTTTGTCACTATATAATGTCTGATATTGTTTGTTTCATGTTCCCTCTAAATTGTAAAGTGCTGCGTAATATTTTGGCGCTATATAAATAAAGATTATTGTTATTATTAGGGACATTATACTGTGAGGGGCAGTATCGGGGGGGGGGGGGGGGGTATATTACATACTGTACAGTTATATACAGTAGTATGCAGCAGGCTCAGGGGATCTATATTAACCCCTTCCCGACTCATGGAGCGGGGGTGATGTTTGGAATGTGATGTTTCACGCTGAGCCCTCCCGATATGCTGCAGGTGTCCGCTGTGCATCACAGCTGACGCGCTGCTCTAATGTCCAGGAACCGCGATCGCGCTGTTCCTGCCCATTTAGTTAAATGCTGCAGTCGATGGCGACCGTGGCATTTGAGCCGTTAAAAGGAGTGGATGGCCCTCCCCGCAACGGATCACGGGGGCGCCGATGGTTGTCATGGCAGCCCGGGGGCTTGATGAAGGCCCTCACGTCTGCCTCTGCTAAACCATACCTCAGGCAGGGCTTAGCAGAAGCCTGTAAAAATGACAAAATACTGCAAAAACGATCGCTGCTTCATGTCCCCCAGAGGGACTAATCAAATGTGTGAAAAGAAAAAAAACAATTTTTTTCAGGAGTGTAAATTGTTTTTTAAAATAACGTTTAAAAAAAGTTTTCCCATCCCCCCCCCCTAGCACAATGTAAAAAATTAATGAAAGTAAACAAAATTGGTATTGCCGTGTCTGTAAAAGTCCAAACTATTACAATATACCATTACTTAAAGGGAATGTGTCGCAAATGAAACATTTTTTTTTAAGTGTCGTTACTTATTTCTATTATATTTTTTAAGTTTTTTGCTGTATTTTTTTTTTTTTTTCCGTATGGTGGAAAGTATTAAAAATTAAATAATAATTTGACATGTTTTCCAATGTTGGCCACCAGAGGGAGCACTTCCCAGAATTACAGCAAGGTGAATAAGGCAAAGCAACCTGACTCACAGCTGCCGTAAATGTGGGAGGGAACCTCACCCCCCCCTCTCACAAGCCAGGTAAAGGTGTCTTCAAATTGCTAAGCAGTGTCTGGCAGCCATATTGGGTGTGATTCTGCAGCTGGAAGAAGTAAGGCTTTATTCAGACGAAAGTGAATTACGTCCGTGCAACGCGCGTGATTTGCACGCGCGTTGCACGGACCTATATTAGTCTATGGGGCCGTGCTGACATGTCCGTGATTTTTACTCAGCGTGAGTCCGCTGAAAAAAAGTCACAACATGTCCGTTCTTTGGGTGTTTTTCGCGCATCACGCACCCATTGAAGTCAATGGGTGCGTGAAAACCACGCATGTCGCACGGAAGCACTTCCGTGCGAACAGCGTGATTCGCACAACAGCTGTCAAAAGGATGAATGAAAACAGAAAAGCACCACGTGCTTTTCTGTTTACAAACATCCAAATGGAGTGTCATAATGATGGCGGCTGCGCGAAAATCACGCAGCTGCGCATCATATGCTGCTGCCCCACGGAGCTGTTAGGTGGCTTTTGCGCACACAAAACGCCGCGTTTTTGCGTGCGCAAAAACGCCACGCTCGTGTGAATGAGGCCTTATAGGACACACCAAAAGGCTAAGTGTATGTTCACACGCTTACTAAACAAAGGGAAAACAGCTCCTGATTTTCAGCCATTTTTTAATCAAACTCGCGTTTTTTAACGGCCGTTTTTGGAGCTGTTTTTCTATAAAGTCAATGAAAAACGGCTCCAAAAACGTCCCAAGAAGTGATGTGCACTTCATTTTGGTCGGGCGTCTTTTTACGTGCCGTTTTTGGAAAACTACCACGTAAAAAACGCCCTGTCGGAACAGAACGCCGTATTTCCCATTGAAACCAATGGGCAGATGCTTGTAGGCGTTCTGCTTCCGATTTTTCAGCTGAAAACATTGTGTGTGAACATACCCCTAGGGTATGTGCACACGCTAACTGCATTTACGTCTGAAATGATGGAGCTGTTTTCAGGAGAAAACAGCTCCGTCATTTCAGACGTAATTGCTCGTACTCGCGTTTTGCAAGGCGTCAATTACGGCCGTAATTTGGAGCTGTTCTTCATTGAATTCAATGAAAAACGGCTCAAATTACGTCCCAAGAAGTGTCCTGCATATAATGTATATAAGTGTCCTGCACTTCTTTGCCGAGGCTGTTATTTTACGTGCCGTCTTTTGACAGCGACACGTAAAATTACAGGTCGTCGGCACAGTACGTCGGCAAACCCATTCAAATGAATGGGCAGATGTTTGCCGACGTATTGGAGCCGTCTTTTCAGGCGTAAATCGAGGCGTAAAACGCCTCGTTTACGCCTGAAAATAGGTCGTGTGAACCCAGCCTTAGAATGATGAAAGTGAAGTGAATGACTTTTCAGTTGACCGGTTCACACGCCTTGTATTTGACATGTTTTTTTTTTTTTGCACATTTTACGTGCAAAAAAAACACATAAACGCTTGATTACACTTGATTTTGTGTGTTTGGGGGATGTGTGTGTGTGTTCTCGCCGCTGATTCTTCAAAACAGCTGATAAGCGGCTATGAAGTATCAGCGGCGCCCGTGCACACTCCACTCTGCCACACACACACACACACACACACACACACACACACACACACACAGGAAAAGTCTTAAAGGGGTCGTCCAGGAAAACATGGCGCCGCACCTGTCCTCAGGTCGTATGTGGTATTACAGCTCTGTCCTATTCACTTCAATGGAGGTGAACTGCAATACCAGACACAACCTGAGGACAGGTGCGGCGCTGTCTCTCCAATCCGGACACCCCTTCTGTCCTGAGATGACCCGACGGAGGAGGCGGGTGTCAGAGCCACCCACCGCCATCACCGCAGACAGAACCACACAACTATGGCATGAGGGCAGGGCTTGTCCTGAGTGCACTGTCTCTTGTTATGGACAGAGTTATAGTCACATGAACCCCGTCTCATGAACTGGTAACCTAGGTCCGATCACATGACAGAGGGGGTCACCAAAAACCCTGTGCACCCTCAGCACGTCCATCCAGCCCTTTCCTGGTTATATCTGCGTCTGGGAAAGCTGGGTGACCACCATTACCCCTCATACTGGAGTGTTTAGGGATGTGACTAATGAACCTCTCACACTCCAGTAGGAGGGGTAATGGTGGTCACCCAGCTTTCCCAGACCCCTGAACGGTAAATCTGTCTAATCGTGCTAAGACTGAGAGGTTCATTAGTCACATCCCCAAACAGTCTCAGAACAACTAGAGGGATTTACCGTTCAGGGGTCTGGGAAAGCTGGGTGACCACCATTACCCCTCCTACTGGAGTGTGAGAGGTTCATTAGTCACATCCCTAAACACTCCAGTAGGAGGGGTAATGGTGGTCACCCAGCTTTCCCAGACGCAGATATAACCAGGAAAGGGCTGGATGGACGGGCTTCACACAAGGGAGGGGGGGCCGTTTCGGGGGGGGGGGGCCGTTTCGGGGGAGGGGGGCGTCGGGTGGGGGTGCCCGTCGGGGGTCACGAGAGCGGGGGTCTGTGAGGTAGAGAGTGGGACATGCAGAGACACACATCTTACCTGCAGTGCAGATGGTCTTCAAGATGGCGCCTGCTCTCTCCCTGCAAACAGCTGCTCTGCTCGGTCTGACTCTGACCTGCGTCTGCGCAGGACAGAGCCATAGTGCAAAGTCAATGGGACGGGTCCCGTTCATTGACTCCTATGGACTGAGCTTCCGTATTCCATGTCTGTATGTGTCGTTAATCGACACATACAGAAATGGAAAAAAAAATGGCAGTCCCCATAGAGAAGAAAAAGTGTAAAAATAAAAAAAAGTAACACACAAACACACAAATTAATACAAACGTTTTTAATAAAACACTAACATCAAACTGATATTAAAAAAAAATTTTTGGTGACACTGTTCCTTTAACTCGCTCGGTGAACGGCGAAAAAAGGAAATTAAAACACTAGAATCTTTGTTTTTTGGTCACCAAAAATAATGAAATAAATAGTGATCATATGTACCAAAAATGGTTCCATTAAAAGCTACAGCTTGTCGACGAAAAAATAAAGTTATGGCTCTCAAAATGTGGTGAAACGGGGATCGTCAGATCACTTTTTCAATACACTGCAATCTTGCAGTGCATTGTCCTTTTTTGCAGGCTTGCAGTGCACTCTTTATTGCGGGCTTGCAGTGCACTCTTTATTGCGGGCTTGCAGTGCACTCTTTATTGCGGGCTTGCAGTGCACTCTTTATTGCGGGCTTGCAGTGCACTCTTTATTGCGGGCTTGCAGTGCACTCTTTATTGCGGGCTTGCAGTGCACTCTGTATTGCGGGCTTGCAGTGCACTCTTTATTGCGGGCTTGCAGTGCACTCTTTATTGCGGGCTTGCAGTGCACTCTTTATTGCGGGCTTGCAGTGCACTCTTTATTGCGGGCTTGCAGTGCATTGTCCATTTTTGCAGGCTTGCAGTGCATTGTCCTTTTTTGCAGGCTTGCAGTGCACTCTTTATTGCGGGCTTGCAGTGCACTCTTTATTGCAGGCTTGCAGTGCACTCTTTATTGCGGGCTTGCAGTGCACTCTTTATTGCGGGCTTGCAGTGCACTCTTTATTGCGGGCTTGCAGTGCACTCTGTATTGCGGGCTTGCAGTGCACTCTTTATTGCGGGCTTGCAGTGCACTCTTTATTGCGGGCTTGCAGTGCACTCTTTATTGCGGGCTTGCAGTGCACTCTTTATTGCGGGCTTGCAGTGCATTGTCATTTATACCAGCTCTTGTTAAGGCGTGCCAGAGGCGGAAAGGAGGCTGATTTAACTATTATCAGCACCCCGCGATTGCTGTCAGAGGGGGCCGCCTTCCTCTATCGGAGTGGTTAAGCGGCCAGGAACAGAGCGATCTCTGATCCTGGCAGTTAGTGTGGAGTGACCGTTGTAATACACAGCAGACACCCACAGTGTATGGAGCGGGCTTAGCGCTAATACTTCACCCCCTACACCAGGACGTGCAGTTACGTTCTGGTACGTGAAGGGATTAACTTGAGTGTATACGTTGGGAAAGCTCTTGACATACATACGTACGCACGCACGCTAAATGTATTCATAGGGCTCTGTTGTCAGATGGAGGGAAAACGTAGGCCAAAAAATGTGAAGTGAACGTAGCCTAATCTCTAGTGAATTTGTTGGATGTCCTATATCTTCAGTATGATCACAAAGCATAAGAATCTGTTCATATATGTTTATATATTGGTTCCATATCACGGCCTGTGTAGCTGGCTCCCGTACTGTACCATGAGAACGGTGAATCCAGTATTCTCATCACTATGGCAGAAACACTTGATGCTGTGCCAGTAAATTTCCCTGTCACCTTCACAAATGTAATCAGGATTAGTAGAAGGATTACAGCAGTGGGTGGGATAATGGACTACCCTGTATTGTGGAACAGTTGGAGATTGCGATCAGATCAAGGATTTGTGACGGGTGATTAAACATCCTGTCTATATTACACAGCGCTTCAGTTTTGGGCTAAAAATCTACAACTATAAGAGTACAAACATTGTGGGTGGGGGGGGGGGGATTATTTTATTGGTTGTTATATAGTTTTTATATAGTTAAAGGGAACCTGTCAGTAAGTTTGGAGCCCCTGTACCACCAGCATGCCGTTATACAGCTGGGGTTTAGTGTTCCAAACCTGCCCATGGCAAAAACGGAAGTTTCAGGAATAGTAAAGTAAATAACTTACCGAGAGGAGTCCATGCGCATTAAGCATATGAAGCCGAGCACAGTACACCATGCGTCTCTGCCCATGCACAGTGTATTGTCCTCGTGTGCGCTATATACAGTCCCCGATGCCGCTTCTTGGTTCATCTCCGTAAATTGTACATTACTTTACGAACTAGTCCTGAAACCCCAATGTCATGCTTGTGGTTTAGTGACTCCAAACCTAGTGACCGATCCTCTTTAAGCCAAGATGATTGTCCTTTTTATCTTTTGAGGATATCAAAGATAAAAATACCACACTCACGTGGCATGATATTGGCACACCAGGCACAAGGCTTTCACTTTATTTCGGGGTTTTTTAGGCAATCTTTTCATCTACAAAACTTTGGAATTGGTCATGTTGACTTCCAGCATGCTTTGCCATCCTTTGAATAAAATAGTGTTATGTCTCCAAGGTTTTCCAACATAAACTAAAAACCTCCCTTATCCCAAAGCTTATCCACTACCAGTGAGGTCTATGCCATCTGGCACATATAGCATGTTATTTAAATTATAGCTATTTTGTAAAAAAAAAAAAAAAAAGTTGGCTCCAATGTTCAGGAGTTCTCACATTCCTATTATGTTTCTTGATCATTTTTCTTGCGCAGCATTGAACAGTGTTTATGGCAGTGGGAAATATTTTCTCCATGTTAAATCATTCCTAATATTTCATCCATCTGTTCCTATTTGCCTATAATCATCCTGATAGAGAACTTTGGGTTATGGGAAGTTGCTGGGCATTATGTGATCTATTTGCCAGGAAGTTCAGACCTGACTCCTGTGGGTAGTCGGGCCATTTACATACTGGGCGCGTGACAAATATAGATTTTTTTTTTTCATTTATTTACTTTTTTTGGGATAAGTTATATTTAGGCAAGTATTTTTTGGGGGGGCGGGGCTAATGATTTTTTCAATAAAACAGAGGGCAGTTCTAGCGATAGGTCCTCTTTAAATTGTTGGCTAGATATTCTCTAGATTCTGGAGTGAATCAAATAATAATTTAAGTGGTTGATACAAGTGTCTCTTGTTTCCTAGCTCTTCTGCTGATGCCATAAGTGAGGGTTTTTGTGTCAACGCTATACTTTTAAGTGTATATGTGTATTTTATTTCCTATACATGACCTGCAAAACATGGCATCTTGACCATTTTCACTATAGTTCTATTAAAATTTCAAGTATGGTATATCTTTCATACATTAACTTTAAATTAAAAGGTGTGTGTACATGCATATAAAATTAAATAAATATATATATACATATATATACATATATATATATATATATATATAAAATAAAATGTGTGTCAAAAGCCCCCTCTGCTGGCCTTTTTGTGAATTTCAGCATCCATTTTTTTTTTTTTCCATATTCTCTATCACCTTTTGAGTTTGCAAAAGAAAAATATTCCCAACTACTAGGAACATTATTTTTTTTTCTGCACTACTTGTGTTCTAGTAAGACCTAGTTACTACACATTTTTTGGCACAAATTTCTTTAGGCATCGTACCCCTTATTTCATTGGGCTTCAAAGAAATCCTTAATGCATTTGTTTTATTTGCTCAAACTAATAAAGAAGCACCCCCAGAAAAATGTGTATCTTTTGGTCCGCTTGTAATGGACATCCGGGTAAATAGGTTTGCAGCTGAATTCTCTAAAATATTGCTTTCTTCTTCAATTATCAGCCTCCGTTCATTCCTAAAGTTGTGCCATGTGACCAACTCTGACTCTCTGAATCATACAACGTATGAGGTCCGTCTCTCTGCATTCTTATGAGATTCTCATGGAAACGCATGGAGACTGACCTTCGATTAGTCTGATTTGGAGAGACCGAGGCACGGGCACATGGTACAACTGAAAGATCAAATGGAGGTTGATAATTTAAGGAGAAAGAGATAGGTAAGAAAATTCACTACAAATCTATTTACTGGATGTCCGTTACAAACGGACGGAAAGATAAAACAATTTCCGGGAATGCGTCTTTAAAGACACTTAAAACTGACCTATACCCATTGATGCCTGCAAACTGCTGTATAATCAATAAGGTTTACTTTAACTATATCTCTCATTTTCACCCTTACAGGTCCACATTCAGAGAACAGAAGGATGTGATCATATGACTTGTTCTCAGTGTAACACTAATTTCTGCTACCGCTGCGGAGAGCGATACCGTCAGCTGCGATTCTTTGGTGATCACACGTCAAACCTCAGTATATTTGGATGCAAATACCGCTACCTCCCTGAGAGACCGCATGTAAGGAGATTAGTGCGAGGCTCTGTTTGTGGTGAGTGCATGAATTGCTAGGCATTTTATTTGCATGGCAACAAAACTCTTCTTAAAGAAAATAAGCCTTAAAGTAGTTTTCCCATCAGACATTTATGACATATCCACGGAATACGTCATAAATGTCAGATAGATGCGGCTCCTACCTCTGTGACCCACACCTAACTCCAGAATGGGGCCCCCTAAACACCGTTCTAGCTTTTTGTACATTCTCGGGGGTTACGGAAATAGTGTAACTCGCTGTTTCCGTAACTTCCATAGAACTGAATAGTTACGGAAACCGTGTAGCACGCATGCTACGCTGCTTCCATAATTGCCATTCGCTACTATGGCTCTTACGGAAACAGCGTAGCTCAGAGTTACGAGATATTTGTCTTCAGTGGCACAAACTGGGCACAACATATAGTGCATTAAAATGGAATATTAAAATTTTCACTCTGCACCATACTCTGCGCATTAACCACTTTGCGCACCACAACTTAATAGCATGTTGTGGTGTGGGGGTGCCTTATCGAGGGAGCTCATGCGCTAAGCCCGCTCCATATGCTGCGGGTGTCAGCTGTGTATTACAGCTGACACCCGGGACTAACTAACAGGAACAGTGATTGCGCTGTTACAGGAGCCTGTAAAAATGACCTTGTACTGCAATACTAGTGTATTGTACCCGCGATCTAATGATCGCTGGTTCAAGTACCCTAGGGGGACTAATAAAATGTGTAAAAAGAAAGTAAATAAAGTTATTAGTGAAAAAATATATAATCTATTTAAAGTCCCAAAAAAAAAACCTTTCCCATTTTTCCTATAAAGTAATATAAAAAAATAAACAAAATTGGTATCGCTGCATCCGTAAAAGTTTGATCTATTACAATATACCATTATTTAACCCGCCCGGTGGACGCCGTAAAAAATAAAGCATTTAAACCGCAAAAATCGCAGTTTTTTGGTCACCTAGAGCTTTTTAAAAAAAATTTATGAAAAATGATCAAAATGTTGTATGTACCAAAAAATGGTACCAATAAAAACTACAGCTCGTCCTGCAAATAAACCCTCACACCACTCAATTGACCAAAAAATAAAAAGTTATGGCTCTCGGAATGTGGTGAAACAAAACGTTTTGTTTTATTTTAACAAATAGTTTTTACTTTGTAAAAGTAGCAAAATATAAAAAAAAAACTGTATAAATTTGGTCTCCCCTTAATCGTATTAAGTCTCCGCAAAAAAATTAAGTTGTGGTTTTTACTGCATGGGGAAAGCCATAAAAACGAAACCCAAATAACAATGGAGGAATCGCAGCTTTTTCCAATTTCAGCCTGCAAAGAATTTTATTTTCAGTTTCCCAGTACATTAAATGGTGTCACTAGAAACGACTCCTCCCGCAAAAAATAAGCCGTCACACCACTCTACTGACGGAAAAATAAAGTTATGGCTCTTGGAAAGCGGGAAGGGAAAAACTAAAAGGAAAATGCAAAAAATGGATCAGTCCTGAAGGGTTAATTTGTAATAAACCCATTTATGACCACGTGGGGTATTTTCGTACTTGGGAGAAATTGCTTTACAGATATTAAGGTGCTTTTTCTCCTTTATCCTGTGAAAAATGAAAAAATTCAACATTTTTGTGGAAATAATGTTGATATTCATTTTCACGGCCTAATTCTAATAAATTTTGCAAAAGACCTGTGGGGTCTAAATGCTCACTATACCCCTAGATAGATTCCTTAAGGGGTGCAGCTTCCCAAATGGGGTCAGTTTTGGGGGTTTTCCACTATTTTGGTACCTCAGGGTCTTTGCAAATGCGACATGACACCCGAAAACCATTCCAGGTAAATTTGAGCTCCAAAAGCCAAATATTGCTCCTTCCCTTCTGAGTCCTGCCGTGGGTCCAAACAGCAGTTTATTACCACATATGGCATATTGCTGTAATTAGGAGAAATTGCTTTACAAATTTTGGGATTCTTTTTCTCCTTTATTCATTGTAAAAATTAAACATCATATGTTTTTTTCAGAAAAAAAGTAGATTTTGATTTTCACGGTCTAATTCCACTAAATTCAGAAAAAAAAAACCTGTGGGGTCAAAATGCTAACTACACCCCTCAAGGATTTTTTTCCTAGGGGTATAGTTTCCAAAAAAGGGTCACTTTTGGGGGGTTTCCACTGTTCTGGTCCCTCCAGATCGTTGCAAACGCGACATGGCCCTGAAAACCAATCTAGCAAAATCTGCGCTCCAAAATCTCAATGGCGCTCCTTCCTTTCTGAGCTCTGCTGTGAGTCCAAACAGCAGTTTATTACCACATATGGGGTTTTGCTGTAATCCGGAGAAATTTCTTTACAAGTTTTGGGGTGCTTTTTATTTTTTATTCCTTGTAAAAATACTTTTTTGTTTTTTTTGTTTTTCCCAGAACAAAAGTAGATTTTCATTTTCACAGACAAACTCCAATAAATATAGCAAAAGACCTGTGATGCTAACTACACACCTCAAGGAATTTATCTAGGGGTAAAGTTTCCAAAACCGTGTCACTTTTTGGGAGTTTCCACTGTTTTGGCACCACGAGACCTCTTTAAACCTGACATGGTGCCCAAAATATATTCTAAAAAAAGGAGGCCCCAAAATACTCTAGGTGCTTCAGTCCATTACCGCACTAGAGCCACATGTGTGATATTTCTAAAAAAAAATGCAGAGTCAGGGCAATAAATATTGAGTTGAGTTTCTCTGGTAAAGCCTTCTGTGTTACAGAATTTTTTTTATTACAAATGAATTTCGGCAAAAAGAATTAAATTTGTACATTTCCCTTCTACTTTTCTTTAATTCCTGTGAAATGCCTTTCTGAATGCTGTTTTGAGTACTTTGCAGAGTGCAGTTTTTAAAATGGGGTGATTTATGTGGTCTATCTAGTACATAGGGCCCTCAAAGCCACTTTAGAACTGAACTGGTCCTTGAAAAATAGTCTTGAAATTTTCTTGAAAATGTGAGAAATTGCTGCTAAAGTTCTAAGCCTTGTAACGTCCTAGAAAAATAAAAGGACGTTCAAAAAAGTATATCAAGTAGTCATGGAATATGTGAAATAGTAATACCACACAAAATAGTTACTATCTGTTTTACAAGCAGATACATTTAGAATCCGAAAAATAATAATGTTTGCAAATTTTCTTTACATTTTGGTGTTTTTCACAAGGATTGAATTTATTGACCACATTTTTACCACTAACATAAAGTACAATATGTCACGAGAAAACAATCTCGGAATCGCATGGATAGGCAAAAGCATTCCAGAGTTACCACATAAAAGGACACGTCAGATTTGAAAAAAATGGGGCTGGTCCTGAAGGCCAAAATGAGCTCGGTCCTAAAAGGGTTAATGCTTTAAAGGGTCAAATCCTAAAGATCAGATCTTTTATAGGGCTAGATAAGGAAGGTGACTTGAAAATACATAATGTGCAGTTTACACAGTTCACATGCAGTGCGTATGTCATTGATAAACTGCTTTGACCTAAGTGTAATACAGATTTTCTTGCTCACACTGGGCGGATTAGCTGTGGATTTTACGCAACAGATTTCATTTCCGAAAATACACGGCATATTATAGTAGCAGCAAAGTGGATGATATTTGAACAAAGCTCATCCACACACTACAGAAAAAAATCTGCTAAGAAAATGTTTAACTGACCTTCGGTTCGTTTCTTGTTTTTTTTACCTACAGCATGTTTATGCTGTGGAATCGTTGCACTGTTGCTGCGGTTCTTCCCCATTGAATTCAATGTGGAGGTAAAAGACAAAACAAATAGCAAATGTTAGATTTTACATCGGAACAGCTGCAACTTTAAATTTAATAAAAAAAAAAATGTCTATACTTAACCCCCCAGGCGTTGTCATAGCAACAGCTCTTTGTTCCCCCAGCTATCCTCTGCAGCCCGGCCTGCCAGGATGAGGTTTAATCCCGTGTGACTACTGCAGCCAATCACAGGCTGTAGTGGTCACGTGGGCTGCAGCGTCATCACAGAAGGTCGGGCTGCACGGAGAACAGAGGGGCACGCCGCTATGGCAAAGCCAGTGAAGGTAAGTATTGTATTTTTATAAAATTTTTTTTTAGTTCTGCTTTTAATAGCGGTGATTTCTGGACGAAAAACTGCACCAAAATTTGGTGCGATTTTTCGGTCGGAATCCCCTGCAGGTTCTAAGTTGGATACGCTGTGTCCTGCTTTATTAGGGTACGTTCACACAGCACAGGTCAAATACACTGCATTAGAAGATCACCTCTGAGCAAACCATCAAACAATGGTACTAAATGAAAGATGTCTTTGAGAAACTAGGCCTAAGCACCCTGAAACTCCATACTAAACCCCACATAGGCTTCATGTTCTGTAGTCGTTGCTTGCTATGAGTTTGTCCCATTTGATTTTGCTTTGGTTCATACCACCGCATATTCTTCATACACGTGATTATTGTATACAATGGTAAGGGTTTTATTAATGCATGAGATTTGCAACACTCTTGTGTATGACATTGTATACAGCCATATAAATGTACATGAAACTTCCTGGACTGCAATATGCAGTGCATTTCTTACAGGTAGTCTCCCCATTTAGAAAAATGGGAACCGCCCCTTTAAAAAAATGACAGCTCTTCATGGCTGTTGCTGGATCTTAATATTTCTATGAATGATCACATGTTTTCTTTTTCAGCTGGGAAGCTACTCATTGCACCCTTGCTCCTAGTCATTGGCCTGGCATTGGGAGCTATTGCAGTTGTAGTAGGTAAGAATCAAGATGGTGTGTAACATGTGGATACATTTTTGTATCTATTGGCTAGAATAATAGTCCTAATTTGCTTGAAGGATCAATGTGTTTGATTTGGGTAGGTGATGTACATATTTTGCAGCTGATTATTCTCTGTAACAGATACCTATCTCTGCCCTATTAGAACACAATGCTTTTTTTTGTAGCCAGGCAATAGACGTAACATTTCTAGGTGTATTGACCACCTAGGTCCAGGAGTTTGTCAAGTGCTGAATATAAAATCTAACAAATTTATTATGCATCTTGTTCACGTTTTAGTCCATTTGTACAGTGCGGAACCATTACCAGTAGGTTAGGTTCTGTTTATGGACCTTATCGTGGAAAAATAAAATTGTTGTTTGTGTAATAACTCACATAAAATAAAAAATGGCCTCATTAACGTATGAATGCCCCATACCTTCAATGTCGCCTGAATACGCATTGCGGGGGGGGGGGGGGGTTTATTGTTTTGTGGCAGGATGGCTACAATGGTAGCGGTGTGGCTTTCCAAACATTCCATATGGGATGGACTTTATTAAGGTTGCGATAAAATAATGTCCATTATAACAGGGCATTGTCCGGTAGCATGTGCCATATTGCTCAATAATTGTATGCCATGTCAGGTAATACAGAGCATGTGACAGGAATTTTAGACTGACGTACCACATAACGGTATGCTGGGCTTAGAAATGTGTCCTTCAGGTACTTCTTGCCCCCACAGGCTGCACTTTGAAGAGAAAATTGTACTTGCCTTATAGTCCCTGTCCCAGCGCTAAAAGCCAATGATCATCATCGTAGTAAAAAGTGCTGGCAGAGGTATAATTTATTTATTGGGTAGTTTGAAGGATTTCCTAATAAATAGGGAAAATGGATTCCGCCAGGGGTTCTCTTTTAATTACCAGTCAATCAGACTCCAATGCCATTCACAACCGTATACAATGCACTCAAAATACTTAATAGACACATAATCTGCTGCTGTTGTCAGATTTGTTGTTATCCTTAGGTCATAAAAACAAAATGAAACCATTAAAACAGCAAAAAGGCTCATGACAATAAATTACAAAGATGATCGATTTTACTTTAAACGGGCGGATTATTCCTTAGAATAATTAAAATATTTTCTCTCTACAACTGGCATGCTGTTCTTTTCAGATTTGCCCACTGGCAGCTGAACACATGTAGTAGCCGTCTGCTCTCCTCGGAGGTAATCTGGGACACCTGCTGCAGACTCCATACAAGCTCATACAGATGGCGGATAGAACATAAATCCATGTTTAACATATAAATCCTTTTCAATGCCTTGTTTGTATTTAATGTTTAAAATCCAGGCTGTACCTCATGTGACATCCCAATAAAAAGCCGTTGTTGGAAAAACTGTACAACCCACATACAATTCTACTATTTCTAATAATTAATCCAAAAAAAAAATCAGAAATGAACACGCTATTTGTGAACAGTGTTGTTGTTTTTTTTTGTTGATTTTGGTGTTTTTTTTTTTTTAATGGTTGGTTTCTAGGAATTTATACTTCCTGTACAGTGTCTTGAATTTCCTCTCTATGTCCACTGTTGGCACGACAGAGTAACACTCCATGGCTGACCAGCAGTTCGGCCAGGGAGGAGCGAGGGCTGGTGACT
This sequence comes from Rhinoderma darwinii, assembly GCF_050947455.1. Taxonomy (NCBI): domain Eukaryota; kingdom Metazoa; phylum Chordata; class Amphibia; order Anura; family Rhinodermatidae; genus Rhinoderma; species Rhinoderma darwinii. Next base: position 242,599,574 of record NC_134690.1, read on the forward strand.
CAATGAGGTTGCCCCACCTACCCTATTCATACAGGCCACATATGACCAAACGTAAGAAAGGGTAGGGGATGTAAAAGTGGGACAAGAACTTTAATAAAGTTTGGATAAAAAAAAATTAAATGCACCCCCTACTGCAGAAAAAATTGATCACAGCAAGGGGAATTGCTGGAAGTGGTCCCAGGCCATTACTACTCTACTGACCGGGATACTTATTGAGCAGGGCAGCTCAGTTTTGCAGTGGAGAATCAGCGGTGAACTGCTAAACACCGCATAGTTAATATTCGCAGAATAATTCTGCATGGAGGGGTTCACATTAATTTATTGACCAAGGTCTCTTCTACAGAGCGTCGCTATCACTTAAAGTTGTGTATCGACCGCGCACGGTCTTTATACTACCAAACAGCGCTGATCCAGCATAGGTGGCAAATTCATCTCTGCAATCACTCCGACAGACTGACCTGGCTGAGTACTACTTCTCTCCTCACTGTTCCTCTGTGGCTATGGCCACAGAAAGGCAAAGTTTGTTGTTATTGTTGTTGCCCTTAGATACCATGCAGGTGGCCTCTTTGGCACTTTAGATACAATTGTATGCTCCGAGTTTAGCGTGCTCTACTGATTGCAGCGACTACTCCACCACTTATGCTGGATCAGGGGCACTCTGCAGCAGACACTGCTAAACTCTGAGGATACAATTTATATCAAGGAGCTCGCCTACAGGGTATTCAAGGGCAACAAAAAATACAAACTTTACTTCTCAATTGTCAGGGCCGAAAAGAAACTGTAAGGCCCCATACACACGAACATATTTTTGCGGCCGCAATTCACACGCATATCTGCGGGTGGATTGCGGCCCCATTAATTCAAATTTCACGGTAGTGTGCATGGGATGGTGGGTGGCTGAGCTTATTACCCTGTCAGGTGACCTCCGCTCCCAACAGGTGCACTTTATGCTGCTGTCAGACACTGCACGTCCCATCAAAAGCGGCTGCGGGAGAGAGGGGCCCTGGCCATATCCAGAGCACAAGTGAAAATACACCTCCATTGCAAGCCAGAATTGCCCTACTCTTGTCATGCACAACCCAACTCCAGTGTCAGTCAAAGCCTGAACTGTCCGTCATAGAAACCACAACACTGTGCTGGATACATCACACAACGTACACCAATGTGGTCTATTGGGTTCCCTCATGGTGTCCGTTGTTTAGCCAGAAAAAATAGTCCTGCATGCAGCGCTTTTTTTCCCCATAAAATGTGTTACACTCCTTTTGCGTAAAGGTCTCTTTACTCTACGTTTTGCATTGTCCATTGAAGGTACACATTGGGAGGATTCCCTGATGTAGACCTCCAACGCATGCCTTTAGTGGCATCTGTTGCACATAGGATCCCATTGTAAATAAAAGTATAGCATGCAGTACACTTATTTTCCACTAGATGCCTATTACATATAGCAAAAAAAAATAAGTATACTGATATGTAACGGCTCAACGTAGCCCAAAAAAAGACTCTTCTGGCCTCTGTCGCGAGAATGGGGTTTTGTGTATGCACTGGGACCTTTTTTTGCTGATACTGCAAATTGCAGTGTGAAAGTAGGCAAACATGACTGATGCTGTGATGTGTATATATTGATATAAAAATGACAGAATATGATGGTAGATATGTCCTATTTTGACACCGCTTTGCTGATTCTGCACTTTTTCTCCAATGTTTTTTTTTTACTTGTCATTGCCTCTGTCATCTTTATCTAGCTAGGCCTATAAAAAGAATAGATCTGTCATTCTGTCATTATCTTGCAGCAGGTTGTAAACTGCAAATAGTCTTTGCTACCATTTAGCAATTTGTGCTCACTGCTAGCAAAGGACAATATTTTTGTATTTAATAGGTAATTGCACAGTATTGCCAGAATGTAAAAGAATAATAATTCTAAAATTTTCCCTTGAATATTGCATTTATAAAAAAATACTCCTTTTTGACGGAAATGTCTCTATCTAGTCATTCCTACTTAGTCTTAATTTTAAATAAGTTATTTTTAATCTTAGACTATGTAAACTTTTGAAAGCTATTTATTTTTAATATAAAACGGTGGTCAATCAGTGTGTTTTGTGCAACTTTATAATTTAGTCTTTATTAAAAATACTTTTTGAGTTACAGCTGCTTTGTATTCTGTATACAGAGCAAGTGTATCTTACGCTGTGAGAAAACCTACTTGGTCAGTGGCTCTCAGTGTGCAAATCTTGATTTTAAAGCCAAGGATATATAGTATTTTTACAGTGGAGTGTAGTAGTTTTTTTTCTCATCCACTGAAAATCCTAAAATGTCAGTATGCATTGCATTTTAATAATAAGGATCACGTCCCTCGGGGATGCACTAATATGTTTTTCCTTTATACAGCCCTCCCAGGAGGAGTTCAGGAATCTGTTTGGTGTGCGTAATGGCCACCACTAGCTTATTTTTATTATGGTATCTAATAGATGCAAAAAGAGATCGGTCTGGTTACAGATTTTCTAGTTTTTATTTTAAGCAAGTTAACACATTATAATGC